>NW_026571541.1:6594618-6894763 GCF_026225935.1 Boleophthalmus pectinirostris | reverse complement strand
AGCTTTGATTCTTAAGAGGTACTAAGATTATGATACACTATAATAATAATGCAATAATAATAATAAGGTAAAAACCAAAAGGTGCAGATGGCAGACATGTCATTAAACAAATTATTAGCTAGGAAACAAACCCTGGTAGTTTCCAAAATGACACATCGCAATTTTTTCCCTTCAAGTCAATGTTTGATAAATGAGGAAGGAGGAAATGCATTCATAAAACAAATATTGCATCCCAGGCTTTCTCAAACAGATGTGGGAGCAGTATTTTATTCGCACACATCAAAGTTTACACACCGCTGTGATGTACTTCTGGAAGATAGTGAGAGCCAAGAGGGTTCTAAAAAGGTTTACACCAGCAAGGAGCAACATAAAACAAAGGACTGAAATGAAAATAACCATTGCAAAGTTTTACAAGATAGGTAACTAAACTTTGGATATCGCCTACATTGTTATATTTTTTTGTATATTCATATCGAAGTTTGACCAAAATTACATTAGATGGAAGGTCAGGAAGCAGCAAAGAGACACATTTTATTGAAAGTAGTAGTATTTCAACTTCCACCTACTAAGTTCTGTTGAATGAACGCAATGGTCTTTACTAGGCCATAGGACTGGGTATTATTAAGAAGTTGCCAAAAAGATACTTATATCAATTTATAGGCCTGATACATACCTCAATACGGTGAGCTTTTGATTCGATACAATATATTTCAAATCAATGCGATACAGTTCAATAAAAAATAATGGCTAAATCATGGCTGTGATATTAAAAGTTTTTGTTGAACCACTTCTTGTGCAAAGTTCATATGAAACATGCACATTTCAATCATCAAAATTATGAAAATGTCAGTTTCCTTCCTCTAAACAAGCAACAAAACTGTAGCTCTATAACAAAATAATTTCGTAAAATATACAAAAGAAAAATCTAAAAAAAATTTGTATCTATATTGATACAGCAGCCCATGATATCGACACCGTATCATCACATTAAACAATACAATATTTTGATATTTTTGCACACCCCTACTAGGCAATAAGATCAATGGCTAACAAAAAAGACTATAAACTAAAATCACTTACATCTAAAACTAATCTTACACTATACTGCGAGTAAATGAATGAACCATTGCATAAGTGGGGGTCATTGAAACTGCTAGACTAGTGCAGTAAACAATATTATAAGCAGCGAGCATACTAACACTTTATAGTCTATTGTATTGAAAATGTGTTGGGGAAATCAAAGTGATCATTCTAACCGTGCACAGTCCCCTCTGCTCCCCATGGCAGCGGGTCTGGCCTGGTCTGAGCTCCACACGGGGACAGAGGGGGGACTGGCTCTGTTCTATTGCGCATCTCTTTTGGTGCAAGTCATGCAAGAATGCTCACCCGGCCCTGCATGGACCCCAAAACTAACCCACACGGTACCCCTTCTTACCCGGTCCGGACTGTCGGTTGTTACTGATGCTGTTTATAATGTAATGCGACACTTTGGAGTTCTCGGACACGGATAGCACGTAGTCCCCGGGGCTGGTGATCGAGTCCCGGACTAGAAACACGCCGTGCCGCTGACCCTGGAGTAGCGATACCGCCTCCTGCCTGCTCAGCCGACCCCAGTACCAGCTCCCACGGTCCTCCGCATCAAAATTGCCCGCCATGATCGCCGCTCCAGACGCCGAAGCTGCACCGGGCCTTCCCTGCGCTCTCCCTCCCTTTATCCACAAGCTAAGCCTTCAACTCATGCACAAACTTTAGCGCCGAGGAGCACGTTTAGAAAACAGGCGACATCCGTAGCTCGCTTTTCGGGATCCAATCTGCACAAATGGAAGTCCAAGCACCAAATAAAACGGATAATGCTTCACTTTATGCACGGAAAGGGAATCTAGCACTCTTTTAACGCGTTTTGCAGACAGAAATCCAGCAACAATCCAGCGGCCGATGACAACTAACTTCAAAAACTGAAATGGCGGATACGGGAAAACAAAAAAATAGATCCCATTCACCGGAAATTGCGTCGCAGAAATTCGACCACAGAGATAATCTTTTAAGAAGAGATCATTTTTAAATGTAACACAAAATTGAAAATTATTAGTGTACAATTAAGAAGAATTATAGAACAAATATACTATTAAATATTGAGTACGGCGTCGATTATTTTACGGTTAAAAATCACGGCACAAACACGTAGCTTTAACGTAGAAAAGTGATAATTTCAAATTTAATTATTTGTATTTATAGCATCACCATATAACAAATCGCATCAGTTTTGCTAAAATAAAATAAAAAAAATCTGCAACTTTTTAAAATCGGATTCTCTTCACGAATGGCACGTCTTACCAACGTGATGACGTAAACTCAGCGAGTCGAAAATCCTGATGCCATTGGTTCAGAGACGGACACGTGACTCATCCTAACGGTTGTGAGGCCGTTACTTCTTTCACCTGGGAAAAGCTGCGTTTGAAATCTCCTTCAAGACAAGATCTCTGGTGTCTTTCCCAAAAGTGCAAATAAATAAACTACAGTACGCAAACAAACAAATCTAACAAACAATCGTCACGGTTAAATATTAGTAACCTCGTCTTTTAAACGTATAGATTACCGTTTGGTTGAAGAAGCGCTGAAAAAACAACTGCGCAAAATTTCCTTCCTGTTGGGCTATATGTGGCATTTTGAAGTCTTTTCACCACTCAAAAGACTATCTATAACTATTTATTTGATTTAAATAGTTAATTGCTATGACAACAGCCCTAATTTCTCACCATTCTAACACCCATCGATCCTATGATTAAACAGAAATAAGAATTCTCACTTTGGCCACTAGATGTCAGCAAAGGTCCTCTGGTATCTTGTTCAATAATGTATTTGCTGGAAACTACTTCAGGTTTGCATTTTTTGCATAGAAAGCCGTCTGTTGTGTTACACCAATTAGAGGATGGGACTACTTGAGGCTCCTTGCTGGTTTCTTCCCCTCCTACACGTTTATAATCACTAGGCCTAAATAATCAATGAATAAGATTAATTTACATATGATAAAGGAATGGAAATGCTTCTATAGGGCTACTTCCACTGCACAGATTTAGTTCACTGGTATGACCTAGTCCCACTGGCTATATTGGCATCATGAGTAGTGCAGGACAGTACAGAGAATGCAGTGATCCACATATATACTGCATGTTCTTCAATAACAATCAAAACAAGCGTCCATGTGTCCAGCCTCAGATCCTTCTATGGTTAGATGTCTGTGTTGTTGCTGTCAGAGAAGAATGAACAGCTTGGATGGACCTGGAGGAATGTTTTCATAATTTTGCTTTTCGCAGCTGTGTCTTTGCCGCTCACTGTTCTCAGTCTTTTTTGGTCATGACCCACATAAACTGTTTGCATTTACAGCTGAGACACAGAGAACAGGCTACACACTCATTTAAAGGCTAATTAAAATATTTGTTGTGTTAGGGCATGCATAGGCCTATTAATTATGTAAGACAACAAAAAGGATTCTTAGCCTTTCTGTTTGAGGTTTAACATTTTTAATGAAAGAGAGGATAGGCAATAAATCCTACTAATACCGGTATCAATAACAGTAAAAAACTAACCGATACCCGCATTGGCTGGAGGAGGAAAGTCAACTGCATGATTCTGTCGAAATAAAAACAGATTTTTGTAACATTTTCTATGGAAGATTGTTGGTAGTTTTCAGATTCTGGAATGTGATGGTGTCATACTTCCTGATGCGGGGGAGTTTTTTCTATTAATTTGCACTGCATTTTACCACGAAATATCAGAAACGTAAATTCCCAAATATAAAACCTGATCCTTTCTATTACTGACTAGACCCAAGATGACGCTATATTACAACATTTCATTTTATTTGACCCCATCTGTAAATAAATTAAAGGAACAGTTTGGAATTTTAGACATAGGACCTCATTTCCTAGTGAGCCAGAGTGTTGGAGACGTGTGGAGACACTTTTTAAATATTCCATTCAGTCCTTGTATTTGCAGAGGTCGCTGGTGCTAGGCTAGTGCATGTCAATGGCCATAGTTATCCTGCCACTAAAAACAGTCTTACCCACTCCACAAAACACCCGAAGAAAATCTATTATTACACCAGACTGTCCATGTGAATGTCTGTGTTGATAGAATAATGTTTGAAACAAAATTAACATTGCATCGCATGAATCGTTGCATGTTGAGGGACTATTTTCTCATATATCAGTCCGCCTCAGCCAAGATTTCAATCAGGAAGTACAACTCACTGCTGCTGCTGCTCAGACATAAATCCTTCAAATGCAAGGTTGGTTTTACTTCCAAGATTATTCTATCGACACAGACATTTACATTGACAGGCTGGCGTAATAACAGATTTGCTTCGGGTGCGTGAGACTGTTTTTAGAGGCAGGCTAACTATGGCCATTGACATGCACTAGCCTAGCCCCAGCAATCTCTGCAAATACAAGGACTGGATGATCTATTAAATAATAATAATAATAAAGTGTGTCCACATGTCTCCAACACTCTGGCTAACTAGGAAATGGGGTCCTATGTCCAAAATTCAGAACTGACTGATTAAATAACATTGGCCAATAGAATTCTGCGATGTCATCTGAAACCCACCAAAAAAACAAAAGTTCCATGGAAACAAGCAAGAGATGCTTCTCCAGATGAAATAAGTCAGGTTTGTGGAAATGCAAGCCCGCTCAGAGTTAAGGCGAATGTTCTTCTTCAGTTTTTCAGTACATAATGACATAAAGTTACATATTGTGGCTTTAACCTTTGTTTGCAGGCTATTGTCGAGAGGTTGCCTAAAGTCCATATATACTGCAAACGTGTGTACACCTGTGACCTACATTAATGAAATAAAACGCAAAGACAGCGTTACTTGTGGTCATAATATAGGCATACTTTATTGGTCAGTTTTATGGCATACCAACATTGCACATAATTTGTTGCCAGATACAAACCATTCATTAAAAGTATCTTTATTGGCTGGGCATAAAAATCTCCAGGAGTGAAAACAGATATTAAGAACATTAAACCTCTGAGTCAGACTGTACTTGAGACATTGAATGAGACTTAAATTACAGATGCAAAAAATACATACAGTACAATTAAACAAAAATGCAGCTCTCAGTGTTGCTTAAATTTTGCTGATATATTTTGAGTTCTAGAGAGATTTTAATAAAAAAAGTAAACCAATATTAAAGGAAGCAGCAGTTTTCAAGTTAACAACTCCTTTTACCTTTTGTTCAGTAGAAACTGGAAATCCCGGGGCGGAAATTATCCAAATGATTTTAGTGAAAGTGTTCTGGTTCTGGCTGATTCATCTGCAAACTCCACATTTTACCATTGACATCATAAGGTGTTTTCTGTTTGAGAGAAGAATCCTAAATATGCAGGATTTGTGTGTTGAACATGTGAATGAAATAAGACACAAGCATTATTTAAAGCTTCCATTTTTCCATTTTGTAGACAGCAACATTGGCACTATAAAAACATGTCTATAAACGCTTCCTCCAAAACACAATTCTGCCCTGAAGATTGAAACCTAGAGATGTGTTTTCTTCTTGTCTCTTTTCAATCACAGCCAGGCGTACTTTAAAACATGCTCTGACATATGGCGGCTCAAAACTGCCACAGAGTTCAGTCAGAGTTTCTGGGTTACAATGAATACATCTCTTATTGCTGTGTCTATTTAATTACATATCGTGTTTCTTTAAAGGTACACTGCATGACTTTTTGTTTGGGCGTCCATCACCTTGTTGTTTGTTATGATTATGTCATTGATCTGCCTGAAATGTTCCACAGTGTGACATTAACCAGCTGTACCTTATATTTATTCAATTACAGGTGGTTTTATAGGTCAAAACAGCTAAAAATAAACAACAGGTATTCTGACTGTGAGTGGGGTCGCCTCTCCACAGATCTGACCTGTAACTTGGTCTGATTTGGTCTCCAAGATAGAAAGGTTTCATGCCATACTGTGAGACTTTTTTTAGACTTATTATTTATATTACAAGGTCATTGGCAAGAGATTGGCAATTCCACGGATGAAATTATCCAAATGATTCTAGTGAAGGTGTATGGAGTTTAAAAACACAGTGGAGCACTTCTAGTATTAGCACCATGTGACATCACAAGGTGTAACAGAGTGTTCTCCAGGCTGGGACGGACTGGGACCAAAATCCAGCCCTGGACTTTTCCTCCACAAATCAGCCCCTAAATGTGGACTGAGGTGGACCGGCCCAGCAGATATTTTCTCGGTAGTTCAGATTATCAGTCCGAGCCTGATTCCAGGTCTGTTTGTGATGAGGAAACAACATTATAAGCAACAAAGAGAGCTCTGCAGATGACAAATTACAAACTTTAGATAAAAACAAAGGTCATAAATTGTACAAGAAGTATATAAAGTAAAATAAAAATACAAAAAAACACTCAAGGCAACATGTGCAACAAAAAGTATAACACAATAAGAATAATAATACTCTTTACAAGATAATAACAGGGAATGGTGACACTGAGGAATGAGTTTATATTAGAAAACGTTAAAGGGAAGTCGTTTCTTTGTAGTTAGCTGCGTGTGCAAAGCCACTCAAAGGGACAAATAATGAGCAGTGACTTATCAAACGAGTAGTGCACTGTTTGCAGTGGTGGATGAAGTACTCAGTTTTGTTGCTTAAGTAAAAGTACAAATACAAGAGCAAAAGATTACTCAAGCAGAAATCAAGTATCACATGAAAAAATCTACTTAAGTAAACGTATCTAAGTAGCTGTCCAATGAGATTCATTTGGTCTTCCGATATTCTATGTTATTAAGTTCTTTTTTCATACCCAGAGTGTTATTTCATACCTGACAGTTTTGACTGCTCACTAGCGTCGTCTGAGGAAGACGCTAGTGAGCAGTCAAAACTGTCAGGTATGAAATAACACTCTGGGTCTGAAAAAAACGAACCTAATAACATAGTATCTAAGTAGCTGTTCAAAAATGTACCTTCAAAGTAAAAAGTATTTTGCATTAATTCAGTATTTTGAAAAAACAAAGTGACTCAATTGACTTTCTAATATTTCGAGCTGTTTTTGTGTTTTTGCATATTTGGTTTACCCGAAATTGGGACGTTAACACAAATGAAATGCTCTAAAAAGCCTTTTCAGCAGGTCTCATGCGGCATTCTACTGACTATCGGTAGTCGATAAATCCATGTCAGTTCTCCCGACATCTGTTGTAAATGTGTTCCTTTGCAACAGTTGGGGAAAATATGGATGCCTTAGAAAGTTTAATGTTTATTTTGTTAGCTTATGAATAGAGACATATCATTATAAACACCTCCAGCACTCTGACTAAACAGAGATGGCACATGATGTAAGTATAATTTTGTTCATTCAAGTATCACATAACCTAGACTATCTCATAACTTAAAATTTGTGTTGGTGTAACAGTAATGGTAGCAGAAGTGGCTATTGATAGAATTGTTACATTATGTAGGCCATGTCTGGTTGGCCGTTCTATTGTGCTTTCTCAAGGTGGAGGTCGGTTGTCCTCGAGTCCTGAGCACAATAGAATGTGCCTTCAAACCATAAATAAAAGTACTTCTTATTTTTCAGCTGAAATCTTAAATATAGTGGAGAAGAAATACGGATACCTGCTCTCAAATGTAGTGAAGTAAAAAGTATCCACTGTAAAATGCACTCAAATATAGTAGAGATACCTAAAAATTGTATTGTACTTGTACTTTTACTTTTGTACTTTGTCATCTTCCACCGCTGCTGTTTCATTTTTCGGGCACATACGGAGTAACGGTGTGAAAAGGGCACAGGCTGTTGTCTAAAGCACATTTAAGGGGGGTCTGCACAAAATGGCTTTTAAATACAGTAGCAATAACAGTAGCAGCAGCTTTATACAGTCACTTCAGATCAATAAACCACTATCTAGAACAGCTCAACTGGTTGAACTGTGTAACTTTTCTAATACAGGGTGTGCTACCTGCTTGTCGGAGATGTTTTTGCTTTACCTAGAATGTTCCACAGCATGGCATTAAATTGAATAAATGTAAGATAGATATACTAAACAATAACATCTCCATAGCAACAAGCAGAAAGCAGACTTATCCACCAGAAAAGTTACGCAGTGAAACTTTAAAGGTTGTATGGAGGATTTTTTTTCTTTCAATTTGTCAGTGAAAGTTCAAAATAGCATTATAGAGATGCAGCAGACTTGTAATTATGATGACCAAAAAAATTAATCATCAAAACATCAGCCAGTAGATAACAAACCTACTTCATTATCTATTGGCTGTTAAACTGTCAATCAAACTCCCGACGTTTCTAGCATAACTGTCTTGCTGACGCACTAGGATTCTGTGGTTTACGTTCGCCTCTCACGTTGTTCCACATACACAAGACGCTGTTTACTCAACCAACGCAGTGGCTTTTTTGAACAGTATCTTCCTCGCAGTCAGCACAAAGTTTGCTGCGACGGCGCACAAAAATCCACGACCATTTCGCCACAAAAGAATGTCAATTTTTGAGGTTGCTGAAAGAAGAAGAGAAGGGGAAAAGGTGCGAATAAACGTATCATCGGATCCGAAACGATTTGCGTCCAGACACATCGTTTCTGTGTCCGCGAGTCTTCCCTATCCACACAGGTTTACACATATTTGTTTACGTTTTATAGAAAATAAACTTAAAACGGCATGGCTAATTTGCATAAACTAAGCACTCAAAAAACAGCTCGCTTCTCGTGCTGATGTGGTTCACCTTCTGTCGGACTAAAGGACACGGCTCAGTGGAATATGAGTGTTCTTTCTGTGACAGAGGGGTGTTCTGCTGATGGTGAGTCTGGTGTTCTGTGCTTCTATCGCGTTGGAGATGGTTCATGTTAAACTTTTCAGAGATTATAAGTCTGCAGGTCATACGCACAGACCGTATATATATATGAATGGACATATATTCTAGCCTCTTAGCGTTTTGGCGGTGAATTACTTTGCGTCGCATAGACCTACATCAGCGTATCAGCATTTTCAGGCATCCACACTGTGCCGGAGCAGATGTATTTATGGGAACTGGCGGCACTACATCATTCCATCTCTGGAGCCGTTTTCCATCAGATTATTGTGGCCGAACACTGCATCCGCAACGAAAACAACTCAAATACGTACGAGTGTGGACGGGACCTAAGGTGATTCTTGGAGCTTCCTTCCAGCGATGGCGTGCACTGAAGCAGACGACAGGTCTAAAGACTGATGCGTTGGTCGCTAAATTACGTCTGGACAGAAAACCTCAACAGCAATTCATTGTAGCTGTAAACAAGCATGATTTGTAGCGTGAGGAGGAGGCGGGAGGAGGTGTTTCTACTTAGGGAGCTGTGGTGTCAAGCGTACACAACATTTGAAAAAGGACAAACAGTCGCTGACTTTCTTTCCTTGGAAAATCCTCTATACAACTTTTAAAGAACCATATTTGGCAGTGCGTATTGCCATTAAGTCTTGGGCAAGACACTGCTCCCACCATGGTAAAGTATGTTAGTGGTATGTGAGTGGGCGGTTGGTAAAGTGAGTTTGAGCTATATGCACCAGTTGTCAGATAACAGCATGTTTCTTAAAGGTTTCTGAACACAGTTGAACTCAGTGGAAACATTTTATACTAAACTTGAAAGTGGACAGAGACATTATTTCATGTCATTTGTACATTAGTGAATTGAAACTCCACTCACACTAAAAGCACTGGTGGCAGCTGTCTGATGAATACCATTACATAGATTGGGGTGAACACCTATAAATCACTACAGGCATATTTCAGCTATAACGGCTGCCCACTTCCTGTCAGCTGACTCTCTCTTGGCCAATCAAACGTCACTTCTACAATCTATATAGAGTCTGGGATTGTGTCGATATAGCTCAGATCATTTTCATTTCGCCTAATGTTAAACCAACGGATTTTAAGATGCTATAATACTAAACTTCATTTGTTCATTCAAAAATATTCTTATACTTTGCAGCTGATTGTTTTGGAATTATCTTAGCAAGGACAACTCCAGTTCATTGTTTACATTCCTCTGCGGTTACACTGCAAATTTCTCCGATCTGGCCAAGATTTTAAAACTTATATCAGGTTATTCATCTTGTTTTCAGATTTATTATCTACTTACTAGTTCTGAATTGGTTGTATAATCTTAAAAATTGTCACATATATTTTTTTTCCATGACTCAACTAGTCAGAAAATCTTAAATTTAGGCAATAAATGTTTAAAAGAAGCCACAATCATTGCAAAAACTAAATCTAGCCAAGTTAAGATTAAATTAAGAACATTTTATCATGATTTGAGTAAATTTCACTTGACAAGTTAAATGATTTGCCAATGGAACTAGACTTTTTGTACATAAATTAAGAACATTTTACTTTATTTGAGTAGATTCAACTTGACAAGTAAAATGATCTACCAATGGAATAAACGTGTTTTTCTTAATTCAAGCAACATTCAGTTTTGTTTCTTATTTTAAGTGCAAAAAGTTGTTGTTTTTGAAGATGTATTTTCATATTTTAAGTCATTTTAATTTAGCTAGATGTTGTTTTTTTCCCAGTGCATTTACCAGATTTCCCCTGCAACACTTCACTTGTTTTCAGATTCAGTGATACAGATTTGCTTGATACTCGAGTATGTTTATCTAAAACTTCCAACTTCGAGGTAGTTTATTTTAAGATAACTTGTCAAGTTAAATTATCTTGCTGCATGGGCAGATAATTTCACTACTTTTAAGTCATTTTCTGATAGATTTAAATGTTTATATCTTATATTTTGGCCAAGCGTTTTTGCAGTGTAGCTCTGGCATCATCCAACTATTACAGAACTTGTCCTTGTTTAACATCAGTTTCCTTCCTTAATTCGTCTCACAGACGGTGTAGCTCTTATTAAACCTCCTAGTGGAAGCAGAGTGAGGCTTGAAAATCCAATACTAACAGTGCAGTGTTGAGTATTCAAGTTCACTGGGTCCCGGACGGATGGTAAATAAACCTCTCCTTCCTCAGACATCCAGAGTCTCCTTCCTCTCCGTACAACTCTACGACTCGTTAGGACAACACTTATTTTCCCAAACACCGATGTCATCAACATTCCATGGGAGTGTGAAGCTAACTAAAACCACTACTCTGTCTGAAGCTCAGTTATACTTGAATTTGAGCTTTATTTGAACATCGCTGACTTAGATAGAACTGTAACTACAATTATAACTACATTCAGCCAATATACGTGAAGACCTCCAGCGCGATGTCACTGTATAATAACAATAATATTTTTAAAGTAACTCAGCAATTGATCAGGTTAAGTTTTAATAATGTTTGATCCCAAGCTCTATACCAACATTGTGCAACCTTGAGAGTCGTCTAATATAACACAATATCCATCTCATAATTTCTTAATGTGAACTTTACTGTACAAGGGAAGGGTAGAACCATAACTCTAGAGCTCCTGTAAGGTGAGATCATTCAAATATTGCTTGATCTCATTCTATCTATATAAAATTTATATATATATAGTTTAATTATCTGCTTATAAAACTGTACATCTTAAAATACAATTGGATTATTAAAGGCTTGGTAGCAGTATGGAGGTTAGATGTGAAAAGGAGATGAGTTGTACCAAAACAGATATTAGTTTAAAAATTACAACATTGGTTCAGAATTGAAGAGTTAAATGTGCACATAACTTTTTTTTCTTTGGGCACCTGGAGTTGTGTTTTGTTTCATTCACACGTGTTTGAGTAAACCTTTTTTAGGCTATTAGTCTTTGTACATCTCCAAAGTTCAAAATGTTCTGTTCCAGCAGTAGTTTTCATCTATATTTTATCTTTAGTTCAGTAAAGACTGGCAATTACAGGACTGAAATGATCCAAATGATTCTAGTGAAGCTGCATGGCATCGAACAGAGTGTTTTCAGTTTGAGAAGAACTCAAGTCTAAATCTGCAGGGTTTGTGTGTTAAACATGTAAAATCAAACAAAACACAACTCCAGGTCTGTTTGTGATTAACAACATTATAACATAGATCTGAAAATAGAGTAATATGGGACCTTCAATATCTTCACTTCCTCTGGCCAATTTCACAGAACGCACCAAAGTGCTCTTTATTGATTTGCTTGGTTATAATTTCCCAGAATGATAATACTGATGAATTGGTGAATGTACATTTCAGAGCATATTGATGATAGGGATGTATCAATAACTGAAATATCATGATATTGTATCATCAAAAGTCTCACAATAATACCATGGGCTGGTACAATATATAGAATTACAAGTTCCTTTGCTTAAATGCATTGTTTTATAGTAGCAATAGCTAATAAACATCAGGAACTACATATCCCATGATTCATTTCAGTACAGACAACATGAAATTATATGTTTTTTACATCGGGAACTACATATCCCATGATTCACAACATGAAGAGATATGTTTTTACTTGAATTCTAGAGATTCTGACAATAATAATTCACACCAAGTATCTTAAAAGCAAAAAAGTGTCCTATCTACAATTATACCAGCCTCTCCAAAATATTGCAATAAATATCGTACCGCTAGATGCATATCGTGATAGTATCATATCGAGAGATTTAGATATTGTTACATCCCTTATTGATGACATTGAAATTTAGATAATGATAAATTTGAAATCTTGTATTTCTGGAAATTAGAATGAATGAATTTTGATTGTTTTAAATGTTTAATGATGAATTGGATTGTGGTTATTTTAAGAAGACATTGTAAATGATGAAATGTTGTTGTTAGAGTTGGTTTAATGTAAATAATTTCCTTAATATATTTTGTACCTGCCCAAGGACTACAGATGTAAAGGAGCGTGTAGCTAATTCTGGTACAGAGCATGTTTTATCTCTGAGATTAATGTTTTCTGTGCACTGTCCTTGTTTTAAATAAATAAAACAATGCGGCCACTTTGCTTTTTCAGTTTAGACTAGCTGTAATAAATCAGGTTGGTAATACATTTGCATACAGCTGAGCAAAACACTAGCATCCAAATGATCCTGGGATAATTCTGTATAGTAAAATAGTTCTACATGTTAGACTAGCGCTTGTTATTATCCTCTATTTTGCATTTTTAAACAAAACATTACCATTTTAAATATAAGTGGTATAAAAATAGTGGCCATTAAGAATTGCTACAGAGCAAAAACTATTAAAAATCAAATAAAGTAAAGTAAAGAAACTCAGATTATTTTTAAATGTAGACTTCAGTTTGTGGCATTGTTTTAATATCTACTGTGTGTCAAAATTAGCATTAGCATTAGCATTGACACACAAATCTCTACCTTTTTAAAAGCAGAAATGTTCTCCGGTGAAGAATTCCTTTTATCAGAGTACTTATGTTAGTCACATCCACCTGCAGCTCCTTATTCACCATCTTATCTGTAAATATTTATTCATTTTAGCATGACTCAGTGAAAAAGTCATAAACAATCGGACAGGAAGTGGTGACGCTAACAGTGTTTTTGACGGCGCTATTGTTCACAGAGCCTATTGTGTATCTAAAATGAATGAAGATTTAAAGATAAGACATTGCAGAGTGACTTGTGGGTGTGACTGGCATGTTAAAAAATACACAAATAAAATGAATACTCCACTTAATACCACTTTTGTGTTTAGAAAGAGATATGTTTGTGCCTCAGTGCTAATGCTAATGCTAATTTTCAGGCATAATAAACATTAAAACAACACCACAAACTGTCACAAACTGTATTCTACATATAAAAACAACTGGGTAGTCTTGACTTTAATTCATTTGAATGTTAAGAGGTTGTTTATTACATATTTTATGATTTTAATAAAGTGATACAGAGCCTATTAGAGGGAGACTGCTCAACTATAACTATAAATGATTGTAGATTTTACTTTGTGATAGTTAAAATTAAAGTACTTTACAATCAACACAGATGTACTGCTTGCTCCCCAGTCACCGGGACTAAACCAGGACTAGAATATAACAAAACTAGTTCACAATATAATATGGGTATTAACCATAGACCGTACATAAATGGACATAGCTAACCCGCTGCTATGTTCCAAACAGGAAGTGAACATGGGGGGCACTTCCTATCCGTCGACTCTTGCTCCAATTGACTTGTCACTGAAAAACTATCACCCCTCTAGTGTGACCAGATGTCCCTATTTACCCGAGGCAGTCCCAGTTTTGAGCCTTGTGTCCCCTGTCCCAGCAGATTTATACAAAACCAGTGATTTGTCACAGTTTTATACAAGAAATGTCCCAGGCGTCCCTATTTTTAACCAATCTGATCCCTGACAACAATAAAGAGAGGCATAATTCGTTATTTGTTCAGGTAAAATACAGAAAAGCTGCTTAAAAACGACCAAAACACAAAGAAAATGTTACTATACTGACTCGCATTAGTGCCGAGTGCAGAACAATTTTCATTAATTATGCACTCGTTTCACAATTTTATCATATAAACAAGGGATGTCCTGTAATTTTATTTTGAAAATCTGGTCACCCTACTTGTGAGCTTCATCATTTTTGTCTTAAAATGTTCTACATGATCCTGGTGTCTCCATTTCTCAATTTGTCCGTAAATAAATTCCTGTTCCTAATATGAAACCTGGCTTCAATTTTGCTCCTATAACTGCAAGTCTCAATGAGCTTCATTTGACTGGAGCTGAATGTTGTGGGCTTTATACAGACTACAGTATTAACAAATATATAATCACTGCTAGTAGTGCTTTCCTTCCCTGTACGGACCCTCTCGCTCCAGTCCAGTCTTGTTGTCATGACAAAGACAGGGCACAGACAGCTGTCAATCAACCCACTCCCTACTCTCCCTCATCTCCTCTTTCCTCTTCGCTCTCTTTCTCGGCTCACTTTTCTATGATTTTCCACGCGCGAGTTACTCTTTAAAAATAACACAGCGTGGTGACCTAGTAGCATGCAGCACGGCGGGGCTGGCATGACCTGGATTACAAAGCGAAAAACACGTACTAAATATTTAATGCTATAGGCGGTACTTTGCTTTGGGGTCTGTGGCAATGGTCATCGATCGTCTGTACACAAAATACCACGTTTCTCCCTCCCTATACAAAAGCAATAGCAGTTTTTATGACTAATTTTCCTCCTCTGCTAATGTACATCTGTTTATTTCTTAAGTATGCACTCATTTACATACTGTAGATCCTTTGGCTTGGTTCTGTCCATCTGGCTGTCATTTGTACGCACGTGGGAGGGTTTGTTTTTGGCCATGCAGTTAAACATGAGGGCACTGCTTCCACTTTACCAGTACCAGAGCATATTACAGGCACATGTAGTCGGCACGGGGGCGAAGACCTGGATTAAAGCTGCACAGTGTAACTTTTCTAGTAGAGAGTCTGAATCCTGCTGTATGGTAGATGTCATGGCATTTAATTAGCTACTGTATCTCCATGAAGACAAGTGGGCCACATCACCAGGCCAAGTCACATCTGTGGAGGAGTGGGCCCGCTCAAAATAATAATGCATGTTTGTGGCGGTAGTTTTGAGAAATAACACCCATAATTGAGTACCGTATTTTTCGGACTATAAGTCGCACTTTTTTTCATGGTTTGGGAGGTCCTGCTCCGGTGTGACTTATATATTCAAATTTTCACACTGACAGCCACGAGACGGTGCTCTAAGCTTGTGTGTCACTTTTCTGTGCATGTCTCCTGCACAAAAAGCTGCTGTCCTGCTGCAAGGAGTGAAATATTCAGCCGAAAACAGTAATCGAGCAGCAGTGAGGGACTGGCGAGGGACTTGTGAGGGACTGGCGGAAAGCGGGGATGGAGAACACAGCTTCACGGCAACTGAGAGGGTGCGCCATGCAACTTTCCTGGAAGTCATTGTATGGATCAACAAAGCCTGGACTTCAGTGACAACTGAAATCATCCTGTAGAGATTCAGAAAGGCTGGAATAATTCTAACTGGAACTGAAGCTGAGTCTGACGACAGCTACACAGAAGAGGAAGCAGCGCTCTGTTTACCTCCGGAGGTCACAGAGTTGCTCAGAAGTGACACCGAGGATGAAGAATTCAATGGATTTAGTGATTTGGAGTTTGGTAAACTTGTTCTGTTCTGTTGTTTATGTAATAGTGTATCTGAAGAACTGTTCATATGTGACGTTAACAGTCTGTTGTTCTCTGTTCTATTGTTATTACTAGAACTTGACTTTCAACATGAAATGTCAGTTCCTGGTCTCTGATTTTATAAAATACATTTCCCCCAAAATGTGCGACTTATATATGTTTTTTTTCTTCTTCATTACGCATTTTTTGGCTGGTGCGACTTATACTCCAGAGCTACTTATAGTCCGAAAAATACGGTAAATACAACATATATTGTTTAATGCCATACTGTGAAACATCCCAGGCAAAGCAATAGCATTAGCATCCTCCACCAGAAAAGTTACACAGTGCACCTTTAAATGGAAGGTTAAGAGGGACCATAGGTAGCAAGGCCATGTTTTAACAGTTACATTTTAGCAGTAACTTTTGATAAAACTGTACCTTTCTGACTAGTAGTAGTAATAGTAGTAGTAGTAGTAGTAGTAGTAGTAGTAGTAGTGGTGACATTTACAAACAAATTTTACAAAGATTTACTCCTCAAGTAGGAGTTAATTTAATTTACAGTACTCCTTTTCTTCCTGAGTGAAAGTTTTGGTTCCTCTTATAGTGACAAAAGACGTTACTACAATTACTCTTACTTGAGTAGTAGCATCCCTAAATACTTATTAGGAAATTTCTTGGACCTACTACTTGGACTACTTGAGTAATCTTATTTTGAAGCAACAGTACGCTTTCTTCAGGACAGTATTTGCTACTTCGCCCCATTCTGAAACAATCTGGCTTTTCTCACGAAGCCACTAACTCACCGAAGATCAGGTGGTCTGTATTTCACTACATATGGTCACTTGTGTATTTTTGTACACAATTCAGGCATAACAGAGCACCACCTGTCAATCTATTCTTAATTTAAGCAACTGTCCTACATTAAATTCTGTGACCTGATTAAGAACTAACAAAATATACCAGTCTATGTGTTCTTATACTCTGTCTGATGCAACTCAAGATCATTCTAAAGTTATTCAGGAAAGGTTCATTTCTGTCTTCTGAGTATCTAGTTTCGATACTAGTTTTAATATCAATGAGTATCTGATTTTTTGATACTTTTGACAACCCGACTTAAACATTTTATGCTTGAAATGTGTATATTTTAAAAGTTGATTCGCTGAAATACCTTGTTTTGTTACGCTACCATCAATTTCTGAATTGGCTGTTCAAGCTACATATAGTCCCTTTAATCCTTTTATGTGTAATTCTTATAAAATCCAGTATTCCCTTTATTTCCCTAGAACAACAGTTGTGATTGGCCGATGTCCTCTGTTCTCCTTCATCACCCGCTGTGAGAACAGTGAGGGACTATCCATTGGCTTATTTAGTTTGGATCTCACCTGTCCAGCCTTTTAAGGACATTTTCCATTTTTACAGGAAATGAATCGGAGCCAAATTGAACACTTACAAACTCTCAGGTCAAATGCTCTGATCGGTCTGTGGTTTCTTCCAAGTCCTCCATCTCCACTCTTATCGGCTCACCGGCTCCCAACGAGTGCTGTGATTGGCTGGAGCAGGACATGTGAGAGGAGCGGCTGTGCGTGTCCTCCTCGTCATCCATTTCCGCTTTTTTCGCCTCTTTCCTGGGACTGTCTTGGATTTGTCTCCTTCTTGGGCGTATCACTTTTCTCTGCTCCTCTAATGTCCACATGCTATCATCCTCTTCATCCCTACCTTGCGTTTCTCTATCAAAATCCAACAGCTCCTCCATCATTTCTTCAATTTCAGTCTCTCCGTCCATTTCGGCATCAACTTCCGACCGTAATTCGCCCATGCTTTCGGTGCGGTTAGTGTCGTCAGTCTCCTCCTCCTCCCCCAAACCGCGCAGTCTCTCCGGGGGGTCGCTGGCCTGGCTCTCCCCAAACTCCAGGATGGTCGGGAGGTTGCCCTGTTTGGGACAGCGCTTCCGGAGGCTCACCAGGAAAGGCTGGGGCAGAGAGAATATGTCCACGTTGTTGCCCAAATCAATCCATGTCACACTTGGGAAGCTGCTGGGGTCCTGGAGTGGGCAGAGAGAGATGAGTAGTTATTAAGGAAGAAAAAAAGCTATCAAAATACTAACAGATATTAAAGCCAAAATCCAACTAGATTTTGACACTGATGTATCAATGCTGAAAAATCACACAAATACGACAGAATTGGACCTCTACTACATAGTTTGCATCTATAATGTAATCAAATATTTTATACTGCCTTTTCCCGTTGCCCCCAATGTCTGTGTAGTTTTGTAGTCAAGCCCGCACTAATCGAAACCAAGACCAGTCCGAGACATGGGATCCCAAGACAAGGACAAGACCAGTACCTCTGAGAGTTTAGACCGAGACAAGACCAAACTTTTTAAAGGTCGAGACCGAAACAAAACCAAGACCACGGCCCATCGAGACCAAATCAAGAACATCTTTGTCATTTTCTACATTTATTTGTATTTTACAGTTATTCTGACACATACATATCAATGTTTTTATAAATGTATCTCCATTTGATCTGGTTAATGTTCATTTAGGCTTAAAATAAGCGAAGCAAACTGTGCTGCACTTAAACACTTTCACCCACAGTTTGAGAATCCCTTCTTTAATCCCGCTTCCACTGGTAATTTACAAAAAACAACTTCAAAGTGAATCAAGTGGGATTTTTCAGGTTCATAACATTTACAGTTACATTATCTTACTGGTTTGGCAGTGATATTTAGCAGCCTCTTCACATTTACCGGCTGTAATGAAATACGATGGCACTTGTCGAGTGTCAGACCTCGAATCCAAGACAAGACCGAGACTAAGCTCCATCAAGACTGAGACAAGACTGAGTCCAAATGTGCTTGAGTCCAAGACAAGACCAAGACCGTAAAAAAGCAGTTTTGAAGCTGGACTCGCGACCAAGACCGGTTCCTTGATGTAAAGCACTTTGAATACCTTGAAGAACAATTACAGGTTTACTGTATTTGCTTAGATTTTTTTAAGTGTATGGCAGCATACTGAAAATGTTCTTCATCAACTGTTTTGTTTCAGTTGTATATAAATGACATATTTATAATTAATTAATTCATTCATTTCATCAACAATCAAAAAGGCTCAGAAAGAAGAACTGTAATATACTCCTCTCTCAAAATAATGTGATGGTCTAATTCTAACATATTCAAAAAATCACTTAACACCTAACAGTATATCATGTACAATCCCAGTTCTACCTTGAGTGCGTCTGTGAGCTCCTTGAGAACGGCCCGTGTGAGTCTGTTTCCGTTCAGAGCCAGAGTCTCCAGTCGGGGCAGAGCGGCCAGGGTGGGCAGGAGCAGCAGAAAGGCCTCGTCCGTGAGCTCGGTGAAGCCCAGCTCCAGACTCACCACAGAGGGGGCGTGGCGCTGAAGGTGGGCACACAAGCGCTCCATGTCCCTGGCACAAAGGGGGATCCCAGACAGGTCCAACGTGCCACTGGAGGGAGGGGCGGACAGCACTGCCTTCAGGCTAAAGAAAAGAAGGAGAAAGAGGATAAGAAATGGGCAAAGATAGGGCCTCACGATTCAACACATGATACCTGATTCACAATTCAATATTATCATGATATAGACTTAGACCTTATTGATTGAATTCTTTGGACACCATAGCTCACACGTCACAATATATTATAATAACAAAGAGAAAAAATATCAATGGTAATATTAATTCTAAATAAGTAGCATTATTATTACCATTTATGTGAAGAACTGTGAATATGTCAAGTGTATAGTTTTCTACTAAATAAGCAGCAAAATTGTAGTGCAGTTCGACCAAAAATTGCTAAAAGATACCAAAAAATACTCTTGGCAATATAATGATACAGCAGCCCAAAATAACAATACTGTATCACCAAATTTAGTATTAGGATATATCGATATATTTTCAATATTTTCATATATTTGCACACCCCTAGTCATGGGTCTCAGTTTACATATTGAGGACTTTTTAGCTTTTGTTTTAAATTGTTAATTGTGATGGAAACAGGCCTAATTGCTCATCATTCTGAAATCCATGGATAGGCAACTTATGTCAATGTCAATGATCAGATGGCATTATAGTAGTAATGTACAAAAATGTGGAAATATCTACAGCGTCAAGTTTGTAGTAAAACTTGAATGGACAGTAAAATGCAGAAATATCACATTATACTCTCATTTAAAGGTTATTTTATTCTTATTCAAGATCTACTCTTTTTGATTTTTCATATTTAATATAGAGATATAGTTAAGGTTAGGGCCTTTCAAACTATTAAGATATTAACATCATGTAAAGCTGTGATGAATGTGAAGTAAGAAGATAAGTGCCACTTGAAAAAGTCATTAGAGGCTTATAGTTACTCTAAGTATAGTAATATTTTCAAAACCCAAATTTATTTCACTGCTATCAAAATATTACTCCACCCCCTCTTGATAAAATCTACTATTGTTTATTGTTGTCATTCATAATATCTCTAGATGATGGTAATAATAATTAATAAAAAAAACAAAAAAAACAAACAAACTTGGAGATATCTGTTTTTGCTACTGAACTCTTCGTTTACAAGACATATTTTTCCCTCCCAGCATCTAATCTAGTATAATTTATATTACATTACCTGTAATGGACAATGGTACATTAAATGATATTTACCTCCTTGCCACAGTTTCCAGATGCAAACACTAATCTTAATATTAATCTAGACCGTTTGTGTAATCCCTCAGTCATACAGGTAGGATCCATGGCAAAGGAGAAATTCAAGATGCTCAACCAAGATGCTTCTTCTGTTCTCGTCAGATTGCTGAGATCTGTACCTCACTATCCTCAAAGGACTGGCCAGTGGCTTTGATATGGAGATGAACAGCAGACTGGGGTCTACTACTGCTCTCTTGTCTGTGTTGATACACCCTCTTATAAAGTGGCAGTTTTGTTTCCCCAATATAAGGCTCACTGTAGTCCTCGCTACACTACTCCATTCAGTGTAGCAAAATGTATTTTTTGTTAAGAAAGACAAGCCATCTTTGAAGAGAAATTGAGTGCTCAGACATCATCTCTCTCCTATTTACAACTCCATCCTCACACCTATATCAAAACAAAGAAAACAACAGTGATAGCCTGTATGCTCAGAGGTGTGAAAGTACCCATCACCGTCCACCAGCGTCTGACCAGAACTGAAGAAGCAGCTTGGATGAGCTGTAAAAACATACAAAACCAACAAACACATGTACCCCAACACCATTTTTGGTATAGTCCTTTGGTTTTAAACTCTTTCTCATAGTAGTGACGAAAGGACAATTATTTAACACAGTGGATATAACAAAGTTCTATTAAAACCAGCACTGTTCCTTGTCTGCACTCTTTATTCCTGCCTCCTGTTGCCTTTTGTTCGTAAAATCCAATAAAGTTACAGAGCTTGAATCTGAGTCAATGAATGAACAGGACCCCGCTGCTCCTGATCATTAAGAGGCTCTGGTTAGACTCCAACACTTCCCCTGCAGAGGTGAGCAATCAATGACTACTACAAAGAAACACACACAAACACACTGCTACGTTATCTGATCTGATCATAATCTGATTTATGGAGTAGAAAGTAACTAATGCAAACACTCACGTTACTGTAATTCTGTAGATTTTTTTTATAGATTTTTTTTTCTTTCTTTTTTTTTTTCTCTTTTTAAACTTCCATTTGTAATTGAATAAAATTCTAGCCATGTAATAGTTAGTAGTTACTCTGCTCCTTTCTAAACTGACAAACTCACATAACAGCACATTATCTTCTGCTCTGATGGGTCAGAAATCAGCGAATATGCAGATTGTGGTTTAAAACAACTAAATTCAACTCAACTATTTAAAATGCCCACATTACGCTATTTTTGGATTTATGCTATAATGTTGTTTCCTCATCACATACAGACCTGGAGTTGTTTAAGACACAAATCCTGCATATTTAGGCTGAGTTCTCCTCGCAAACAGAAAACATTTTGCAGCACTACAAAACAAAACAAAACAAAACATAGACTACAACCACATAGATCATGACCGAAAAGGTTTAGGCTGAAGTAAAAAGTACTTATAATGCCCTTATAGTACTACTTATTAATTAGTACTTATAATGTCCCTATTAAACAATGACAGAATTCCAAAAAAAGAAAAGCTGCATATGAACAGCAAGTGTACATTCACAATTCCACTTGCAACTTACTGTAAATATAAGAGAAAAATTGTAAATTAAAACAAACACAATTCATTCATTCCAGAGCTCTGTAGCTTTCACAACATAACGCTTTATACTCTTTTCTTTTTTTTTTTAATGGCTTCTTAAATGTTAGACTTATGTGGTAATACAGGAACTGCTCCACTGTGTTTTTAAATTCCATACACCTTAGCTTGAATCATTTTCATCATTTCAGCCTCTATTGAAATAAAGGTAAAAGGTGCTGTTAACTACTATTACAAGACAAGACGCTTCATCACAAGATGCTTTAAGTCTCCAACCTTTTCCCTCTGGTGAGCAACTGTTATAAAACGAAAACGCCAGAGAGCAACTCATTTAAGAAGTCGCAAGAAACTGAGTCGTAGATGGAGTACAGTTAGAGGCTTATAAAACATAAACCACTGTCCAATTATTAATGCACAATGTTAGGCATCAAAATGTACATTTACAGTGGTAATAAGCATTTAATGAATCAAATTTGAGTTTTTCAGCACAATAAGTATAACACAGAAATCCCTTGGTGAGCTACTTGGAGGAGCACAGATAGCTACTGGTCGCTCCTGAGCTACAGGTTGGAGACCCCTGACTTAAAATATGCAGGATTTTGTGTTAAACATGTATGAATGAAACAACGTCATAACATAGATCAGGAAACAGCATAATGTAGGTTCTTTAACTTAGCATCTCCATTTGAAACTATAGGTCGTGATAATGAGACATCACATGGACACAACATATTGCTGCTATTTCAGTCCAGCCATAAGTCTGTCTTGTGTTATGACTCACACGGTCGCCTCAGGACAAGCTGTACTGGACCATTTCACCAAAACAAGCCCATTAAATTCAATCTGAGGACCACTGCTTGTATCCTTCTTTCCTAATGGCCTCCCATAGATCTTAATTGAAATCACTTCATCCTATGATTAAAAGTATTTTCGTTATTATGCCATTTGGTCTTTCACTTGTTGCGTCCATCAAAAGGTACTTACATTTTAACAGTTTTGACTTTAAAGGTGCATTGTGTAGCTTTTTGGTCCATCAAATGAAGAAGAAGATCAAATCAGGCAAAGTTACAGGGCAGATCTGTGGAGGCAATGCCGCTCACAGACAGAATACATGTTTTTCAAGATATTTTTGAGCTATAAAACCACTTGCAATTGAATAAATGTAAGGCAAAGCTGTCATACTGTGGAATACATCAGGCAGAGCAATGACAACTCCATAGAAATAAGCAGGTGATGGACCCTCCACCAGAAAAGTTACACAATGCATCTTTAATTTTCACATAAATCAGAACCTATACAGATATTGTAGTGTTGATACAAAAGAAAATGCTTTTTACAGTATCGATACTTGTTCAAATGAGTATCTAGCCTTGATACGAGTTTGTGATTTTGTTTTGACAACCTTACAATATTGTGATGGCCAGAGAACTGGGTCAGAGCATATCCAGAACTGCAGTGGAGGTGAAACGCCAACAGGTGATCTACTTGGGAATTGGGGCATGAAGGCTGCTCTGTGGTTCAATCAATCAGATGAATTACTGTGGCTTACATTTAGAAAAACTGCTTCGAAATGCATACAGCTTTTCCAGTTCCAATACCAATTTTAAACTGATCCAAATGTGTTAACTGATTTTTATCTCTCAAGTAATTACAGAAAAACTTATGTGTAAATAAAAGGTCTATTTTAAGACTTTCTGGTCCATTTACAAGAAGAAATGCAGGCTTTAGGATAGATTATGAAAGAGAATAAATTGATCCAACAGCTCAAATTTGTACAAATATCAAAGACAGTCTGTACTTGGGGGTAACACCATGGCAACAATATTCAATTTTGTCTACTTGAATAGTTGTGGTTAAAGAGAGCGTATTAGGTTAAATCAATGTTTCTTTCTACCATGTTAGAATGTTCCGTCGTCAAAAACATGTCAGAGGAGGTTTTCTGAATCGTTCATGCATGTTTGAGTAATTTTTATTTGATTTAACTTTTATTTAACCAGAAAAAAATTCAAAAGATTAAGACTGGGATTAAAAGAGACAGTAGTTAGACACACGCACGTACAAACAACAACGACACGACATGGATCACAGATTAGGAAATACAAGTGCACATTATTGAAGCAGTCACTGATGCTGGTCCTTAAACGCTTTTCAATCGAAGCGTTCAAGGAGAGCGCGTCAGTTTCCAGCCTTTCTTCAACCTGTTCCAAGCAAAAGGAGCTGAGTGGACAAAAGGAAGCAACAGCTGATCGTTAGATTGCAAGGCGGGCGTATGAGTCAACACTTCTCTGTCTGATTAAAGTACAAAAATAGGGAGGCAGTCCAAGGGGAGCCTTGTAAATAAAAGTATACCAATACCATGCCGCTGCCTTCTTGTGGACAGAGAAGGATGTCGCACTCGTGAACACAAGTCACAGTGATGGGTCATAGCCAGGGGTGTGCAAAAATATCAAAATATCGTATCATTTAATGTGATGTTTTGATGATTAAAATGGGTGTGTTTCTTGTTCACTTTGCACAAGAAGTGGTTTAACAAAGACTTTTAGTATCACAGCCATGATTTAGACTTAATCTTTTTATTGAATTGTATTAAATCAATTTGAAATATATCATATCGAATCGAAAGCTCACCGTGTCATATGTATTGTATCTAGGGATGTAAAAATAACCGAAATATTGTGATATCGTATTATCAAAAGTCTCACAATAATATTGTAGGCCTTCACAATATATCGAATTACAAAATCCTTTGCTTAAATGCATGTTTTACAGTACCAATAGCTAATAAACATTGGGAACTATACATATCCCATGATTCATTTCAGCGCAGACAACATGAAGAAATACATTTTTACTTGAATTCTTGAGATTCAAAATCTTGTCAGGGTATTTAAAAAGCAAAAAAATGGTCCCATCTACAATTATATCAGTCTCTCCAAAATATCGCAATAAATATCGTACGTGAGATGCATATCGTGATAATATCATACCGAGATATTTGGATATTGTTACATCCCTAATCGTATCGGCAACTCCTTAATGATACCCAGCCCTAGTCATAGCTCTACAATTTGTAATGAACCTCAGTAAAGCATCATAAAAGGTGCAGTCTCTCACGGGCACTATTCAAAGCCTCTTTGTAAAACTGAAAATAATGAAACTTTTTAATATGTTGTGCACAGTGATTATAGCATTTTGAAACCAACAAAAGGCAACATGGTGATCTAAATATGTTATGTGTTTGCAATTAACACCCCTAGAAGTGTAATATCCCCTCTTTAAAGGCAGAGAAGCTACCATGAATCATCTTAAAGGGGCATTGGAGGGTCTGTGAAATGCTTTTATTGTTTTGTCTGGAATGTTTCATGTTTATCTTCATGGAGACCAAACCAAATTAAGGTACAGGTCAGATCTGTGGAGAGGCGATGCTGCTCACAGTCAGAATGCCTGTTTTTCTAGGTATGTTTGAGCTATAAAACCACCTGTAACTGCATAAATGTAAGGTAGAGCTGTTTAATGTCACACTATGGAACATTCCAGACAGAGCAATGACATCTCCATAGAAACAAGCAGGTGATGGACCCCTAACCAAAAAGTTACATAGTGCAGCCTTAAAAGATTGACAAAACCTTGCACCTCCCTTCTCCATGGCTACATTCAAACTGCAGGGCTTAATGCTCAATTCTGACTTTTTTGTGAAATCTGATTTTTAATTTCCATTTAATTTCCAATTAAATGCGACTTGTATGTGATCTCCAGTGTAAACACCCCAAAACTTGCGCATTGGAGGACATGACAACGTCACACGCAGCACAGCTCAGTGTTTAAGGAAAATGGACAGGTTATACGTCCACGGCCGCTTTGTTTGATTTGTTTCTTAGCCTCCTTGTATTTGGCTCGCAGGCTCTTTATTTTTTGTTGACATTGGAGCCTGTAGCTGCACTGTGTGTCGTTCAAACAGTCATTAAAAGATCAGATACAGGTCGCGTAGGTGTGAAAAAATCAGATTTGGGTCACTTCGGGCTGCAGTCTGGACGTAGCTTATGACACGTTGCCATTCCTGTATCTATGGTGTAACATTCCAACAATAAGGATGCTCGTCATTGTGTAAAGCTTAACTATTTTTTAGTGGTCCAAGACAAAAAAAAAAAACACACTCAGGATTCAGCAGACGACCGTGAAAGCCCAGTAGATTTGTTAAGTAGCGCGTTCATGAGAGGAGCAGCAGGAGTTAGACTGAAATTTATTTGTCTGAACAATGAAAACAGTTTGCAGCGAATGAGCCGTAAAACCACAAAAACCCTCCCAAAGTGGTCCCAGCGTGAGTCAGACCCCAGAGCGGATCATTACATCATCGCTCCAAGACCCAGCCCCCCTCGGATCACTTCATCAGTTTTATGTTACGGTTACTTCACGGTAGTAGAAATTTATAAATGTATGGTATTAAACCTTTCTATTCGGATCAAGTTACAGGTCAGGCAACCCTGCTCACAGTCAGAATGCAATTTAATACATGTACGTTTTAGCCGAGCAATGACATATCGATAGAAACAAGCAGGCGACGCACTCCAAACCAAAAAGTTACACAGTGCACCTTTAAAGCTGACCGATTATACAAAATATTATAGACCTGTTATGCTCTGCCTGTAATGTTTCACAGTATGGCTTTAAACATAAAATATATAACTTAGATTTAACCAACTGCAGACGTTTTTATTGGTCAGAAATATATTGAAATATATTCCTATTCCTACTGTATATCTGACTTTAAATGTGGTGTTGTGGACCCTTCTGAAAAGTTGCATATTGCTTCTTTAAATTGATCGACAAAGATATTCCGTAAACACTCAAGGGACATTTTAAAATGAATAAGTCAGCTTGTTAGAATTATGTAACAATATCCAAATCTCTCTGTACAATATTTTCACGATATGCATTTCAGGCATGGAGCCTGAGAAAACCGTGAATATGCTACATTTTCTCTCATCGTAATCCAAATAATTCAGTTTTAAAAGTGTTTAATAACAGTTATTTCATCATGTAGACTGGACTAAAACAGAGCAAAAGATCATGGTCTATGTAGTTCTCCTGATTTTTAGCCGTTGCTGCATTATAACAATGAATTTATGTAAATAAGCTTGTAAATCGATATATTGTGATGACCCACGATATTATTGTGATGACTTTTAACAATACGATATCATGATATTTCGGTTATTGTTACATTCCTATTAAGAATATGTGATACTTGAACAAATGTTTACATCACCTACAAATACAATTCCCATGATTTGTTTTTAAAGAGCCCATATTACATTATTTTTAACTATGTTATAATGTTGTTTCTTCATCACAAACATAACCTGGAGTTGTGTTTCATTCAAACATTTCACACAAAAACCCTGCATATTTAAGATTAGTTGTGCTCACAAACTGAAATACTCGGATCCACCTTGTGATGTCATGTCCCCATACAAGAAGTGCTCCACTGTGTTTTTAAATTCCATACATGTACACTTAGGGATGTAACGATGTCCAAATCTCTTTGTACGATATTTTCATGATATACATCTCACGGTACAATATTTATTGCAATATTTTGTGGAGGCTAACAAAATTGTAAATATGCTACTTTTTCCTCTTAAAATGCATTTATAAGACTTAATCCAAAGAACTAAAGGTATAGAACAGTTATTTCTTCATGTAGTTTGCCCCAAAATGAAGCAAAGGATTATGGTCTATGTAGTTTCCTCTGTATTTTTAGCTATTGCTGCACCATAACAATGAATTTAAGCAGAGAAGCTTGTAATTTGATATATTGTAACAGTCCACAATATTATTGAGAGAATATTGACGACACAATTTCAGTTATTGTTACATCCCTACTTACAACAGAATCATCTGCATGATTTCAGCTCTCGAATTGCCCATTGTCTACTGCACAAAAGGTAAAAAGTAGCTTTAACTTAAAAACTACCACTACATGACATCACAAGGTGGAGAATTTTAAACTTTGGGGATGTAGACAGATGACTAATGCAGGATTACTCAAACATGTGTGAATGAAACAAAACACAACACCAGTTATATCTTTCAGGAGGTAACAACATTCTAACATGTCTTAAATCTTACAAGAATCCATTTTGTGTAATAGAGGACCATTAAATTATAATAGATTGTCAGAGTAAGGGCGGACTGTGCTAATTACTTAACACACGAGATGCCCTACAGCTCTCCATTACTCCTGCTGTATAACCACTGATCTAATAGCCTCCGATTCCCAGCATCCGTCACTCCCCCACCCTCTCCTCCTCTACACCATACAATCATTACCAGAGTCTAGATACGCTGCATAGATCTACTCAAATGTCTTTCCCAGGCTATAGCTGTTTCTGATCTCGGGAGACCCACAATGCAACACTTAGCAATTGCAGTAAACATGTAGGCAGAGACAGAGTGAGGTTCAAATGACACTGCAAAGTTCAGATACACTATGGATGTAACAATAATTGAAATATTGTGATATGGTATCATCAAAAGTCTCTCAATAATATCATGGGCCATCACAATATATCAAATCTCAAGAGTCTTTGCTTAAATTTATTGTTATGGTGCAACAATAGCTAAAAGAAACAGAGAGAACTACATAAACCATGATCCTTTGCTCTGTTTCAGTCCAATTTACGCAATAAATAACTGTTAATGGCCATGTTTATATGATGTTTTTTAATTCCAAATTAATAGTTCTGAATTAAACAGTTCTGAATTAAAATATTCTCCTTCAAGTTTACTTGGAAATAATAATTCCGAAGTGAGGTTTACATAGAAAACACGTTAAAACGGCTTTATTTAATTCCGCTCAACGTCTGGGGGTGGGGAAGGTTTCTGATTGGACAGAGACACGGTGCACAGTATTCACGTCAACCGGAAGAAAAAACACACTTCAGCTGCTACCAGCTTTTTTGTCATCTTGATTTGTTGTTACGCCACGAACACACACATGATCCATATTTTTTCACAATCGTTCCGATAATAATGAAGCAGCAGCTGGAGAATTCTCTCATCACACTTTACGTCTGTCAGCTGAGGAGGAGTGTTGGAGAAGGGAGGAAGAAGACAAACTGCTCTACCTCAGCCCACTCCCGCATCCCGCTCACAAATCCAAAGAGATGTGGATGAAAGTCTGAAGCCAGGACTGGTGGATCATTTGGATCGCATCAGAAGGGCGACACAACGAGCATGCACTGAACGACTGAACGCAATTATTTTTAAGAAGAATAAACGTTTACATGATCAAGGAATACATTAATTTGGCTTTAAAATTTAGATAAACTTAATTCTGAAGTAAGTAGGTGGTTTAATCTCAAACAATCATTTTCATTAGGAATTAAGTGTTTACATGGTCTTTTTAAAGCGGAATACATTTTTATTCAAAATTATTATTTTTATTCGCAATTAAAGCTCTCATGTAAACGTGGCAATTAAGCTCTTTTAAATCTTAACTGTTTGGTTCATGAAAGACTTGTCAATTTTTTATGAAAAAAGTTGTTTATTCACAATTTTGTTAGCCTCAACAATATCGTGAAAATATCGAAAAGAGAAATTTGGATATCGTTACAGCCTTAGTAATAAATAACGTTACTGAGCCTTAACGATGCTCTGTGCAACTTTTCTGGTGGAAAACTGCTTGCCTCCATGGAGATGTTATTGCTGTCCCTGGAATATTCCATGGTATGACTTTAAACTAACATTTGGTCATTACAGGTGTTTCTGTTGCTCAAAAATACATGAATTCCTTCTGTGTACAGCGGCGACTCTCCACAGATCTGACTGCAGTGCACCAACCTGCATGTCCCTCGTGATAGACAGGTTTAATTTATACTGTGGAACATTCCAGACAAAGCAATAACAGCTCCATGGAGACAAACAGGTGGCAGACCTTCCTCTAGAAATGTTCCACAGTGCACCTTTAATAAAACACAAAGGAACAGCAGCGGTTAAAATGAACAACAGCGGTTAAAATGCAGATTTGTGTTAATAAATCAAGCTATAGGGTGTAAGGTTACTAATAGAAACGTCAATGGGAGCAAATGAGAAAGAGATAGAGAAGAGAGAGGGAGAGGGAAGAGAAGAGAGGGCAGAGGCTAAAGGGAGGATAGACGAAGAGAGAGAGGAGAGAAATAGAGAGAAGAGGGAGTGTGTGTGTGTGAGAGAGAGAGAGAGAGAGAGGGAGTAGGCAATGAGAGAGATAAAGATTAAGAGAGAGATGAAGAGAGAAAGGGTTAGGAAGACAGAGGAGTAAAGAGGAGAGGGAGGAAATAAAAAGAGGAAACGAGAGGAGTGAGAAAAAATAGAGAGAAAGAATGTGTGTGAAAGTGGGGGGCAGTGACACAGAGAGAGAGATAAAGCAGAGGGATAGAGAGAGAGTGTGACTGAAGAAGAGGGAGAGAGGGATGGCGAAGTTAGTAGAGGGTGTAAAAGAAAGAGACTGATAAGAGAAAGAAGAGAAACAGAAACAGAGAAAGATAAAGGAAAGTGTGAGAGTGAGGGATAGAGAGAGACAGAGCCAGCAAGGAGAGTGAGAAGTGAAGACAAGAAAGAAGTAAGAGAAAGTAAATAAGAGAAAGAAAGAGATAAAAGTATAAGAGAGAGGGATGAAAAGAAAGAGAGGGAGAGAGAGGATTAGAGAGAGTAAGAAGAGGAAGGAGTGAGGAAAAGACAGAAGGAAGAGCAATAGAGAGAAACTATCTGAGTTTTAGAGGCATTAGAGAGAGAGTGATAAGAAAAAAAAAGAAGAGAAACAGAAGAAGATAGAGGAAAATATGATGGAGAGATCGTGAGGAGTGAAGAAAAAACAGACAGAAGAGAGAAAGTATCTGAGAGACAGTGAGGGTGAAGGGTGTAAGAGAAAGAGAGAGCAATAAGAGAAAGAAGAGAAACAAAAAAAATGAGGAACAGAGAAAAGGGGATAGAGAGAGAAAGAGGAAGAGAGAGATGGGGTGATTGTAAGAGAGAGAAAGAGAGAGAGAGAGAGGGTGAGGAAAAGGAGGAGTGAAGAAAAGAAACAAAGAAACAGATGAAGAGGAAGATAGAAGGAAAGTATGACAGTGAGATGTATGGAGAGAGAAAGAGGAAGAGAGAGATAGAAGAGATTATGAGAGAGACAGAGAAAGAGAGAGAAGAAAAGGAGGAGAGAAGAAAAGAAAGAGAGAAATAGAGAGAAAGTATCTGAGGGAGAGAGTGAGCGTCAGAGGCGTAAGAGAAAGAAGAGAAACAAAGAAAGAAAGAAACAGAAGAAGACAGAGATAGAGGAAAGTATGAGAGCGAGATGGATGGAGAGAGAAAGAAAATGAGAAATTATGAGCGCAAGAGAAAGTGACAGAGATAGAGAGAGCGAGGAAAGGAAGGAGTGAAGAATAGAAAGAGAGAGAAATAGAGAGAGCATGTCTGAGGAAGAGAGTGAGGGTCAGAAGCGTAAGAGAAAGAAGAGAAACAAAGAAACAGGAAGCCAGAGATAGAGGAAAGTAGTAGAGTGAGATGGATGGAGAGAGAAAGAGCAAGAGAGAGACAGAAGAGATTATGAGAGAGAGACAGAGAGAGGGAGACAGAGGGACAGAGAGCAAGAGAGAGAAAAGAAAAAGCAAGAAATGGAGAGAAAGTGTCTGAGGGAGTGAGGGTCAGAGGCGTAAGAGAAATTAGAGAAACAAAGAAACAAAAAACAGAGGAAGCCAGAGATAGAGGAAAGTATGAGAGAGAGAGAGGAATGGAGAAAGAGGAAGAGGAGATAGAGCTCGTGACATGCCTGGCTTGAGCCCAGAGTCCCACGCTGGAGGGACAGAGGTCACAGTCCTGTTTTCCCTGATGGGACGCAGCGCTGGGACACACTGAGACAGACTGGGGTTTAAATTACACTGATACATCACCAGTAAAATGCCTCTATCTCCTACAGAGCACGTATCTGTTCTTCTGGAAGATAAACCCTATATGGATTAAGTTAACATACACTTGGTTGGTTAGATAATAGGTAATAGAAGATAATAGCAAATAGTTGTGTTTGTTTATTTAGCAATGAATTACAAGAACATGCGGCTAAAGAATTTGAAATAAATATGGGTCAGGATTTTCCATACAATTGTAACATAGGGTGAACTTCTAAAAATATAATACCACCTGTAATTGATAAAATGTAATGTAGAGCTGTTTAATGTCATACTGTGGAACATTCCAGGCAGAGCAATGACATAAATAAAGATAAAGCTATAACATCCTTATGGAAAAAAGCATTTGGCAGACCCTCCACCAGAAGATTTACAGAATGCACCTTTTGAAGTTTCTGAATTTTCAAATAGATATCTGATTTTTTTGCCTGATTCATCAACTGGTCTCACTTTGCGGAAACCGTCTGACCTCGTAGCATTAGGATTCATTCGCTTGATGGTAGGCGAGTACTTTTTTTATTTAACCAATTGCTGCTATTTGGTCGTGATGTATATAATGCACTAAATCCCGTAAGAAGAAGGGCAATAACGTCTTTCCCCTTGATAAACTTCACCAAACATTCTCTTTGTTCCGGTTTTAAATCCTTGATCTTGGGAATCGTTGCCAACACAGAATGTCTGTCTTCGTCTACACCCATCTTGATCGCTTTGTTTACTGTTGTGCTGTACCACAAAAGGGACCCAGACAGGCACTTGAGTTTGACATCATGGCTTCACAGCTCTTCGCTGATTGGCCAGTGCGTGGTCTACAACTTCGGAGGTTCTTGCAAACCGTCTAGTGTATTCCGATTCCTGACCTAGTCGCTGGAGAGAAATTAAATTGAGTGGAGGCACTAGGTGGCACCAGCCTGGCCAGGTTATAATAAAAAGTGTCATGTTCCATATGATGGCATTAAACATATCCAACTAGCATTTATTCATTATGAGTGTTTCTATCACTTGTCTCCCTAGATTAAACATAGGTTTAATCTGTTTTGTTGAACATTCTAATCTAGACAAAGCAATAACATTTCCAAGGAGACAAGCAGGTAGCGGACCCTCTACAAAAAATGTTACGCAGTGCACCTTTCATATTTTCTACAGAAGAAGTAAAGACCTTTTGTAGTGAACGGCTGCTTCTGTAACCAGTATTATTACAGATCCACCACTGAGAAGGAGCAGTCCATGTCAAAGCCCAATGTTTTAGAAATCGTTTTCGCCACCTCTGTCCAGACAGGCTGAATGAATGATGCACCAATTTATTTACATATTCCAAATCTTGTGTCTTGTCTCTTGTTTTGGGAAATATGTTTCATCCAACTCGTAATTTATATCATGCTCATATTTTAAAGCTATCATCCATAATTAGTCATGTTGTGTTCTCACATATCACCACTAGATGCTGTCTTCATTACTGCTGTCTGATAGTGTGCCAGCTTTGGCCTGACAGAAGACCAAAGAGCACAGGTGAGTCTAAATAAAGGACAGGCGAGAAAAGAGATCAGGTTTCATAAATCAAACAGTGTAAGTGTAACAGATCAGCCGAGAACCACACACCTAAGATGTCTCTTCACATGTTGCAAATTCAATATTTCATACATTTTAATTGCAAACACATCTTGTCAGTGTTAGGATCATTAGCGTATGAATCTGGATACTAAAGATACATCTGATCTGCACAAAGTGAACCTGAAGTTGATGAACCTGTAATTATCACTGTTGCTGTCGGTGACACCTCACACTGAGAGGCTGACTACTCCTCCCTGATGTGGAAAATATAGAGTTTTTAAGATGGAAAAAGAGACTAAATAAGACGCTAAATCTCTGAGGCCAATTGCACAATGATGTCCTATCTAGGATTATAATGGAACGGTGGCTGAATGGCAAGAACTCATGTTTCAGAGCAAGAAGGTTCTGGATTTGATTCCTGTGTTGCCTGGGCCTTTCTGTGTGAATGTTTGCATGTTCTCCCTGTGTCTGGGCACTGGTTTCCCTCATCAACCCAAAAAACATGCTAATGGAGGTCAAAATAAATACGAAATATTAAAATATTTATATAATTATATATAATTATAATATAATTATAAAACATATTTATAAAGGGGTAAAAATAAATTTCACCATCGTAATGTATGTTATGTAGTGAGTATTAGGGTCTGGTCCATAGACTATAAATGGATATGATTATTGTTCAAAATATTAGTGAGTATAGATTTGCTTCTGGCTCATCATTTTTCACTTTCACTGTTACAAACTCCTGAATGGGATCATGAACGCTGATCACAGGCTCCTGAAAATATGGGGTGAGCGTAGGCGCGTATCCCCATCAAAATACACACAGAGCATGAATCTATTGCTGTATTTGTGCGTTTACCATCAGTACATCGTGCTCCTGGGGAAGATCTGTGTCGTGTGAAAGAGCCCAGGTCCAGAAAGACTGTTAATAAGTGCTTTAAAATTTACTTTTGGAATTCTGGCGTTTGCCGTGGGCAGCCTGTACAGAAGGTAAATACAAGTGTGTTTAGCTGTTAGTTTCACTGTGGACCTGATACAAGCGACTAAACGCGCCCAGTCAAGTTTGATAGCCTTTCCCAATGACAGAGCCAGTGTTGCGCGCGTACATTCTGTTGCAGCTGCCGGTGGAGCCGCCTTTGCATTGACGCGCGCCTGTGGTTTCGTGAGGTTACACATGTAAACGCTGACACGTGCAGTGGAGCCAGGCCCTTAAGCTTCACATAAACCTGGACTTACACTGAGATTTTTGGGCAGAGGTTGACATGAATATTAAATGCATGATCATTTAAAAATTGGGCTAAATTTGGGCTCCTCTGTGTGTCAAAGTGATGCAGTGTACAGTGTGCAGTGTACAGGGGGTTATAGTGTATAAGGGGTTACTGCACTGTACAGGGAGTTAATGCAGTGTGCAAGGGGTTACTTCAGTGTACAGTGTACAGTGTACAGGGAGTTACTGCAGTATGCAAGGGGTTACTTCACTGTACAGTGTGCAGTGTACAAGGGGTCACTGCAGTGTACAGGCCAAGGAGTTACTACAATGTGCAAGGGGTTACTGCATTATACAAGGGGTTACTGCAGTGTACAAGGGGTTACTGCAGTGTGCAAGGGGTTACTGCAGTGTACAGACCAAGGAGTTACCGCAGTGTGCAAGGGGTTACTGCAGTGTACAGGCCAAGGATTTACTGCAGTGTGCAAGGGGGTTACTGCAGTGTACAAAGGATTACTGCAGTGTACAAGGGGTTACTGCAGTGTACAGGGGGTTAAAGTGTAGTTTACAGTGTACAGGGGGTTAAAGTGTACAGTTTACAGTATACAGTTAAAGTACAGGGGGTTAAAGTGTACAGTTTACAGTGTACAGGGGGTTAAAGTGTACAGTTTACAGTGTACAGGGGGTTAAAGTGTACAGTTTACAGTGTACAGGGGGTTAAAGTGTACAGTTTACAGTGTACGGGGGTTACGAGCTGTGATTACCTGCTCACGATGAGCACATGATGGCTGATGGTGAGGTCACAGTGGTCAGACATGCTTGATGTTTGTGGTGACTCATGGGGTCAGAGCTGCTGTAAGAACAGCGTGTGCAGGTAAAATCCAGCTGCAGGCAACAAACACAGCTCTGGTGTCTGGAGTGAGGAGGAGGTGAACTGGGGCAATGTATTCTGAATAAATCACCACACAGAGGAGAGCCAGAAAAGTGTTGTGAAAAAACTGGACTTTAACAATGCAGTGCTAAAGTAAAAAATGCCAACGGCTTGCTAATGTACTTCTGTGATGTTTTGGGAGTTGGAGGTGCGTACATGAAAAGATAACAGGGTCACAAACGTGTTCACAGCCCTGCACACTGTCCTCCTCTGGCTCAGGTCCCTCGTACAGTGTGAGCAGGTCAGCGTGTATGACCATCGCTCTGTATAGTGTGAGCATTCCTGCCGTGAGCTTTGTATGAGATTCATATGCAAAGTGTGAGTTTTGGAATGATCTGATATGTCTTAAAATCATATGAAATCACACAGTATAAGCCTGTCGTAAGTTTCATATGAGATATAAGCCTGTTGTGAGCTTCGTATGAGATTCATATGCACAGTGTGAGTTTGGGAATTATTTGAAATGTCTTAAAATCATCCAAAATCACAGAGTATAAGCCCAGCTTTAGTCAGTCAGAAGAGATGAAACGCATATAAACCTTAATGCTAATGAGAGTAAAAATGGGTGTGCATAAATGAGCATAGAAGATCTAAAAACAGCAGATATATTTTAAGAATGTAACAGAAGAGAGAGACATGTCCATCATTGGGGTCCTCGTCAGGCTCTGGGATAACTGGAAAGTGCACAGCTCAGTTATGTCTGTACAAATACAACTACAGGTCCACACAGAAGGCTGACTTTTAGCATAGCTAGAGAAAAATTCAGCTACAAGACTGATGTATACAACCATGCTTTCAGCTAGATACATACATAGATAGATATCCCCTTGCATTTATCAGCTGTGTTGCACAATTTATATAAGCAATTGACTTTCCCTGAGCATCTGTCTTTTCACCTTCTCTCTCTCTTGCTCTCTTCACATCTTTGTCTCAAACAGGGAAGCACTAGCCTTCTTTACACAAAGTCATTCCAGGTGAAGGCTGTTGCAACGAACTGTGAATACAGACAGCAGAGAAGTCACGACGCAGCTCACAACAAAAGGGTTGTATTCAGAGGAAATGAGCCGTATATAGTATCAATACTTTATATTTCAGCACTATTTTCAGGCCACATTTCACAGAGAGCAGGCATCACTTCAGCATAGACACATGTGGTATGGTTTGATTGCTCATTATCAAACACTTCCTGCTTTTTAGCTATTGATCGCTGGAGGCCGGTCACGAAAACACATTCTGAAGCACGATATATAATGCTACGAGAAATACCGCCATAAATGATAATGTTGAAACTACATTAAAGGTGCACTGTGTAACATTTCTCATGGAGGGCCTGCCACCTGCTTGTCTCCATGGAAATGCTGTTGTTTTGTCTGGAAGGTCCCGGAATGGCATTAAACATATCCATTTTACATTTACTCATTAACATGTTTATTTATTGACCTAAAAACTCCCATTCTTACTGTGAGTGGGCTCGCCTCTCCACATATCTGACGTGTAACACAGCCCTGTGGTGTCATCTGCTGTCTTCAAAAGAGATAAATAAGTGTAATGCCATACTGTGGAACATTCCAGGCAATATCTCGATGGAGAGAAGCAGGTGACGGACCCTCCACCAGAAAAGTTACACAGTGCACTTTTAAGCCACTGACATAAAAGCAAGATAGTCCCAGTAAACCAGTTTTTAAATATACTGTACTGCTGCAACAAATAAATCACAAAATGAACCAATAATTAGCCATAGAAGTTATTTACTCAACTCTCTACAGCTTAAGTCTTATCTTATTACATAAAATTGTCAGAAATCTCATAATTATTGCAAAGAAACTGTGCACATGATAAATACTGAGTCTCAAAATATATTGTTCCAGTTTTCATGTATTGAACAGTAAATCAATATAATAATGAACATGACAGGCCTACCGCCATGATGCAGTTTGTCTTGTGGTTTAGTACGACATGTAGCAGCAGAAATACAATTGTGGTCTATAATAAAAAACAAACATATGGGTACAATTATTATTATTATATATTATATATATTATATTATTATAATATATTATATTATATATTATATTATTATTAGCAGCGTTGAAGCATTTTGAGAATCCTAATTATTATCTGCAATAAGTTTATGAGTGCGTTTCACAACTTTCAGAGCACAATTTGGGCATCACTGTAAAGCTAACAACAACTAACATGCTAACAACATACATCCTGATTCTTCAATAGCAAAAGGCTTTTTAATTTGATGCAAACACAACACAGCAGACTTATTTTGAGCTACTTATACAACATATCTGTACTAGGGCAAGATAAATATGGGAAAAAACCATAGCCAGGCTGGCGCCACCTAATGCCTCCGCTCAATTTAATTTCTCTCAAGCCACTAGGTCAGGAATCAGAATACACTAGATGGTTTGCAAAACCCCTGGAAGTTGAACAGCACACACAGCGCACCGACCAATCAGCGAAGAGCTGTGAAGCCATGACTGGGTCCCTTTTGTGGTACAGCAAAACAGTAAACAAAGTGGTCAAGATGGATGTAGACGAAGAGCCATACATTCTGTGTTGGCAACGATTCCCAAGATTGAGGATTTAAAGCCGGAACAAAGAGAATGTTTGGTGAATTTTATCAAGGGGAAAGACGTTATTGCCCTTCTTCCTACGGGATTTGGCGCATTACATACATCACGACCAAATAGCAGCAAATGGTTAAATAAAAAAAGTACTCACCTACCATCAAACGAACGAATCCTAATGCTGCGAGGTCAGACTGTTTGCATAAAGTGAAACAGGTTGATGAATCAGGCTAAAAAATCAGATATCTATTTGAAAATATACTTCAAAAGGTGCACTGTGTAACTTTTCTGTTGGAGGGTCTGTCAAATGATTTTCTCTGTAGAGGTGTTATTGCTTTATCTGTAATGTTTCACAATTCTATCTTCATGGAGACAAAACCAGACCAAGTTACAGTTCAGATCTGTGAAGAGACCCCACTCACAGTCAGGAAGTCTGTTTTTCTAGGTATTTTTGAGTGGTAAAACCACTTGTAATTGAATAAATGTTAGGTAGAGCAATGACAGACCCCCAACCAAATTGTTACATAGAGCACATTTACATTACAGTTCACCTATAACATGATACTTAGATGAAAAAGATGACGTAGTTTACAATGTATTTATAACTGAAACCTTTCTGTTCTTTGTCCTAGTGTCTGGCTGTTATTTCTGCTGCATTTGTCTCTTCTTCTTCGGGCTCATTTATCGCTCAGTAAGCAGGGCCGTGATCTGTGCAGAGCTTTTCAAAGTGAGAAAACACCTCTCCTCCCTCCTCCTGCAGCAGCTCAGAGGTGCACAGATGTGATACTGTTTAATGGGCCTGCCTCAGTAATCTATGGACCAAGACTGCGCACCTGAACTCTGTGTTACAGCTCAAGAACAACGGTGAAACTTCAGGTAATGTGTCAAGGTTATTTTGGGCCCATTTGCTCGGCGTCATCGAGTTTTTCTTAAATTCTGCTTTTGTGAGGCTTTTTGAGTAAATATGCTAAAGCTGCACTGTGAAACTTTTTGGTTGAGGGTCTGTCACCTGCTTGAGTCTACGGATATGTCACTTCTCTACCTGGAATGTTCCACAATATGACTTTAAACACCAAATACTGGTACAATATCTAGAATCTACGTCTACGTTTATATGATGAGGGTTCCGCGTTTAGATGAGCATTTTCAGGAGGAATTCTGAGTGTATACGGTGACGCAAAAATGTTTGGAATTCGATTGTGTATGCATGCCAGGCAACTCGGTGACGCTCAGTGGTGATGTATGTGATGTAAACACGTATGCGACGTGAGCACATCTGATAAGAGTTTTGCGTCTTGGGCAGTGTAGACGGAACTGATTGTTTACTTGTTGCCGCCGGTGCCAAAAACCAAAGTATTGTTTGCGCACGCTCCAAATTAGACGTTCATTCACATTACATTATTTCACGTTGTTTTTTTTTCTCCATTTAACATTACACTGCAGCCCGATTGAGTAACCAAAAAATAGGCTAATGAAATTTAAGACCTTTGTGAAAAAATTAAGACTTGGAACATAGAATTTAAGACTTTTTAAGGCCTTAATTTAGGAACATGAAATTTAAGACCTTTTTAAGACTTTTAAGACCCCGCGGCTACTCTGTTATATTTATTTAATTACAGGTGGTTTTATAGCTCTAAAATACTGCCTCTCTACAGATCTGACCTGTCACTTGGTTTGGTTTGGGCTCCATGAAGATAGAAAGGTTTAATGCCATACTGTGAACATTCATTTTTTGTTTAATATACATTTTACAGCTAGCTATTTTCCTTTTCCATTATAATTTTCTCACCAAGTAATAAAGACAACTGCATTTATAATTTAAAGGGTCCATATTACGGCATTTTCTGATCTATAATGTTACCTACTCAAAAACAGACCTGGAGTTACGTTTTGTTTTAAACCTTGCATATTTAGTCTGACTTCTTCTCTTAAACTGAAAACTGAAGTGTTCCACTGTGTTTTGAAACTCCATGCACCTTCACTAGAATCATTTGGATAATTTCAGCTCTGGAATTGCCAATCTCTGCTCAATTTAAAGTAAAAGGAGCAGGAAAACTATCACCACACGACATCACAAGGTGGAACAGAGCATTTTGAGATTTGAATATATAGACAGACTAATAATGCAAGATTGCTCAAACATGTGTGAATGGATCAAAACACGACTTCAGGTTTTAGAGGAGGTAACAACATGGCTAAAAGCTCTCAAGTTCAAGATGTTGTGTAATCTAGTTAACTTAAAGATTATGCTATTTTCTGATCTATGTTATAATATTTGCGCCATCACAAACAGATCTGGAGTTGTGTTTTGTTTCATTCACACATGTAAAACACACAAACCCGGCATATTTAGGCCGAGTTCTCTCAAACAGAACTCGGTCCCACCTTGTAATGCCGTGTGGTAATGCAGGAAGTGCTCCATTGTGTTTATAAACTGCATATACTATTATTATTGGTGATGTATTTTGATCTTGAGAGATCAAACGTGTGAATGAAACAAAACACAACTCCAGGTATGTTTTTGGGAAGGTAACAATATTCTAATTCTTAAAGCTCATAAGAGTCAACTTAGTGTAATATAAGACCTTTCATTTTACCTTTTATAAATTCGAATATGGGAATAGAAATTGTACTATGAAGTAATTTCAGTCTTATCTATTGAAATCCCCAGGCACTCTATGCAGCCTAACCAAGAGTCTTTATAAAGTTTTCAAGCATGTCGTGCCTCTGTGTTTTCTCTTTCCGGTATAATTGATAGACTTCAGCAGTGAACATTTTATTTGACTGGTTTGATAATGATAAAGGCCAGGACCTGCTCCCGAGGCGGTCTGCTCTAATGATGTGAAGACAAGAAACAATGCATGTGATTTTTAATGTGTCTGGCATCTATCTACTGCCCCCACTCCACACTTGCCTTCGGGGACCATTTACAAGATGGGTAGTGCCAAGGAGAAAAATGGATCAAAAACACACTGCACAAAAGGGAGTCATAGCATAATTAAATAGATAATAAAGTAAATTGGATATCTCATATGAATCATGTTCAAATAAGGGATGTACCGATCCAGCTTTTTTAATTCCGATACGAAGCAAAACAGGTATTAGATGGTAAATGGTCAATTTTTCTATAGCCCTTTCCACCTTCAAGCACCAAAGCCTTTACAACATCACCCATTCACACACACATTCATACACCTGTACGCAGACACTTGGGCAAGGTGGGTTAAGTGTCTTGCCACACAACAGCAGCATTCATCTGTCTGATCACACCAGCCAACCTGTGGGTCATTTGACCGCTCAACCTTGATGTTATGTAGAGAGATTCGAACCGCCAACCTTCAGATCAGTGGCGAATGCTCTACCAACTGAGCTACTGCAAGATCAAACCAGCCCTCCATATTCTATTCTTTGCACTAGTCGATCCATATTTTCTATACTGTGTTGAAATCTGGGGGGAAATTATAAGACTTCTTTAAACTCCATTAACAGTCTTCAAAAAAAAGGATAATGGGATCATACTAGGGCTTGGTATCATTAAGAAGTTGCCAATACGATAATACCTCAATACACAGGCCACAATACGATACATATCTCGATACCGTGTGCTTATGCTTCGATGCAATATATTTCAAATCAATTCGATATGGTTCAATAAAAAATAAAGGCTAAATCATGGATGTGATACTAAAAGTCTTTGTTTTACCACTTCTTGTGCAAAGTTCATATGAAACACAAACATTTTAATCATCAAAACAGTGAAAATGTCAAATGTGTTGCATAAACGAGTTTCCTTCCTCTGAAAAAGCAACAAAACTGTGGCTCTGTAACAAATAATTGAGTAAAATATTCAAAAAAATACTCTGCACACCCCTAGATCATACAAATTCACCTTTTCCACAATCCAGACTGTTAGAACTCATTCATCTTGTTCAATTTCAAACAACAGCAAATCACATTTAACGCGAGTAAAAATCAGTTATTAATCGATACTAAAACTAGTATCGAACCTAGATTCTCATTTGAGCAGGTACTGACACTCAAAAGGTCCCATTCACAGGACAAAAGTGAACCTTTCCTGAATTGCTTTAAAATAATCTAGAGCTGCATCAAAAGAAGTACACACACAGATATGGGAATATAAAAGAAAGTAGTGTAACATATACTTCCTACTGGACTTCTGTAGTACTGCAACTTGTTTAATTGAACCAAATATTTTCACTAAGAATTCACTGCTTGACTAAGTTTAGCCTTACACAGTCTATAAACAAAACTCTGTGAAAGCATCTACTGTGAAAAAAAGCTGACAACCCGTTACCATAGCAACCAAATGACTTCAGTACTATGCAATGTGAACCCTACACATTCCACCAATGCTTAATCCTGTTTAAATGCATGTGTCTGTTTGGTTTGCTGAGGTCAGTGCTCTTTTGGGAATAAATACAAGAAACAGAAGCAGAGACACTGGGGCTGTTGTGTTTTTATCTGATTTAAAACGTGTAGTCATGTCAGCCCAATCCTATCACTGTATTCAGACCACTGTGCTGCTATGTGCTGTCCTATACTCATAAAAGGTTACATTTGAATTTCTTTACAATAGGGCTTCAGTCAATGCAAGAAGGCTTTTTGTCCCTCTGTGCTTCCTGTCATACGTCATGTTCTCACCCTATCCTCTCCTGTACCTCTCATACATTAAAGGTCCCATATTATGCAAAACTGACTCTTGAGAGCTTTAAGTCATGTTAGAATGTTCTTACCTCGTTTCATTCACACATTTGAGTTATCCTGCATAATTAGGGTGTCAACATTTCCAAAGCTCAAAATGCTCTGTTCTACCATGTGATGTCATGTAGTGATATTTTTCAAGTGGGCTTTTCAGTTGGGGGTCCATCATCTTCTTGTTTCTATGGATATGTCATTGCTCTGCTTCAGATGTTCCACAGTATGACTTTAAACAGCTCTACCTTACATTTATTCAATTATAAATGATTTTACAGCTCAAAAATGCCTAGAACAACAGGCATTCTGACTGTGAGCGGGGTCGGCTCTCCACAGATCTGACATGTAATTTGGTCTGGCTTGGTCTGATGATAGAAAGGTTTAATGCCATACTATGAAACATTTCAGACAAAACAATAATATCTCCATGGAGGAAAGCAGATGTCGGACCTTCCACTAGAAAAGTTACACAATGCACCTTTAACAGCTGTATTATACCTTTTTGTCAGTAAAGACAGGCAATTCCAGAGCTGAAATTATCTTTCTTTTGACGGTATGTGAAGTTTAAAAACACAATGGAACACTTCCTGTATTGACACATGACATCATAAAGTGGAATAGTGTTTTTAGTTTGAGAGCCTAAATATGCAAGATTTTACTAAAACATATTATATTTAAGATTTTACTAAACATGTTATATTTTTTCCCAGTTTAGCCATTTTCTTTTTGGTTTGAAGTTTTACTCTCTGGTTGGAAATTGCGACGTCACACTAGGGCAGACATGTCAAACTCAGGCCCAGGGGCCAAATTTGGCCCAAGATATAATAAAATTTGGCCCGTTACTTTAATAAGAAAAGGTTTAACATTGCATATCTCGAAAGAAGAGAAAACATGCAGATGTTGTTGAAATTTTTCAATAAATATTTAGTTTGGCCCATGACTTACTCCCAGTTTTTAATTTTAGCCCTCTGTGAAGCTGTTACCTAACAACCATATTGTACAAGCAACCAGAACTCCCCAACTGTACACAGAAATTACTTTAAAGGGTCTATACCCAATTTTCTTCCAAAATATGTCTTGCCCCAATACAGATGTAGTTAAATCTGTGGTGTACTGTTTGCACCTAATTATTTTTTTTCCAAGAAGTACGAAGTGCGTTGGTTACCATGTTAGTTGTCGTTAGTTCAGCAGCAAACTCCACTCTGGCCTCTGTGTTGTGAAACACCCTTATAAACTCATAGCGGTGAATGAGTAAGGTAAGTGAGGGATCCATTTGGACCACTGCGAATGATTTAAAATGCACACGTTCTGTTTTTGATGTTTTTAAGAAGTCAGAATTGGGTACATATTCAAAGCCACACTGAATTATCATGGGGAGCTTAAATATATTAAATGAATCAGAGTTATCATTTTGGTGACAGAGGGATTCATTTGACGTTGTGCTCTGAAAAGGTCTGTCACTTCATTCACGCTGGTCCCATTCTCTAGCTCTGCAGAGATAAAGGATTCAGTTCAAAGACAGCACCACAGAAAGCCACGTTTCAACACCGCGGGGCACAAAATGACACTTGTTACAGCAGAAAACGTGGAGAAAAAAAACATAACAAACAAAAAAACATATTTCGAAATGTTGGAATTGTATTACTGTCTTAAAGGGCCAGCAAAAAGGCAAAAATGAATGCATATTTCTTACTTCAATGGACAATTTATTTCTTGCGTAAAGGTGCAGTGTGTAACTTTTCAGGTGGAGGGTCCGTCAAATGCTTTACTCCATGGAGATGTAATTGCTTTGTCTGAAATGTTTCACAGTATAGCTTTAAACCTTTCTATTTTCATGGAAACCAAACCAGACCAAGTTACAGGTCAGATCTGTGAAGAGGTGACCCCACTCACAGTCAGAAAGCCTGTTTTTCTAGGTATTTTAAGCTATAAAATCACCTGTAATTGAATAAATTTTAAGTAGAGCTGTTTAATGTCATACTGTGGAACATTCCAGGCAGAGCAATGACATCCATAGAAACAAGCAAGTGATGGACCCGCAACCAAAAAGTTCCATAGTGCACCTTTAAGCACTGACAAATAACTCTTGATACTTTGCAGAGACATCATGATGGGGGTGTGCTACATCAGTTACCATGGTGACACATTAGCGAACAATGGTAAAGCCTTAAGATTGAAAACTCAAAGACCCGCAGCAACTTCTGTATCTGACCAATACAAAAATCTATATTTCATTTTAGTTGTTTGCAGCTAAAAACATTAAAACACATAAACATTGTGTTGTCATACACAAAATCATTGAATATCGTTTAGAGTTGTTTAATTCACACATCTTTAGCACACAAATCCTATATATTTAAACTGAGTTCTTCTGAAGTGCTCCACTGTGTTTTTCAACTCCTTTACACCTTCACAAGAATCACTTTGATGATTTCAGCCCTGGAATTTCCAATACTGAACTAAAAGTAAAATGTTGCAGTTAACATGAAAACTACCACTTCATGACATCACATGGTGGAGCAGAGCATTTTGAGCTTTGGAGATGAAGACAGACTAATAAACCAGGATTTATGTGACATTTGTGAATAAAACAAAACACAACTCCAGGTCTGTTTTTGATGAGGTAACAACACTAAACAGCTTAAAACTCACATTAATCAATTTTGTGTAATATAGCACCTTTAATTTAGTAGTAATTAAGTAAATAAAACACTTATCAGAGTACACTTCATTTTCAAGAGCAAAAATATAAGTTGAAGTACAGTTAAGTTATGTGAAATAAATAAATACATAAATGATTTATAGTACCATGAATCCTGACACAATACGCCCGCGGTACAGAACTGCTGACACCACACGATGTTCACATATTTCAGATGTGTCCACTCACAACAGCTGACTGCAGTCCCACACACGCACTGCAGCGCACAAATACAGCACACTATTTATACTGGAAGGTTTCCTGCATAAACTATTCTAATGCTGTTATTCTGGTTTGACTTTAAGCAGTAAATAGAATAAACAGCTTATTTTTAAAGCTCTTAGTTCATCTGAAATGGTTTACAGTCGACCAAAGTTATTTCTCACTTTCCTCATGCATTCAGAACATCCTAATGATTCACCATGATGTGTTTCTAAGGGTTTTTCCACATCTTTTTCAGACCAGAGCACAGTTTTGCTATCATTAAAGCTTACAATAACTAATATGATTACAAGACACTTCCTGATTCTCTGACAAAACGCTTTAAAATTAAATGCAGACAGTGTGCAGTGGACATATTTTGATCTCAAGATCAGAGGATAGATCGTAGACTTTTTATATAAATGCACATCTAACCCGCTAGCTGCTGCATTTGAAATAGAAAGTGAGCATAGGTGAGGTCTCTGGGTCCAATTGACGTTACATTGAAAAATTGTCGCCAGTCTCAGGTCTGTAACTGCTGCAGTGAGCCTCGTTTTGGCTTTAAAATTTTCCTGTTAACCCACTCTACATGATCATGGTGTCTTTATTTTGAAATTTTGTCCGTAAAATAAATTTCTATTCTTAATATGGGACTTCGCTCCAAATTCGCCCCTACAACTATAAGCCTCAATGAGCTTCATTTGACTGGAACTGTATGCTACAGTTGACGTCACACTCGCTTAGTCCACTTCTTTATACAGTCTATGAGCTATAGACACATTTTGCGCAAACACAAGAGGAAAACAATCAATACAAGGTGTTTAAGTCCTTCGCAGAAAACGTGTCTTTTTTAAAAAATAGAAAAACCCTGTAATTTATACCTCTACAAATGTGTTCAGAAATGCATGAGATTCTAGTATTAGTTAATCTGTTCATATTTCAGTCTTCTCTTAAGAGTTTTCTGTTTCGTTTGGAGTGAGATGAGGATCGGCTTTACTCGTCCTCTCTTTCTCTCCAAATCCTTCAAGTCTTCAGCAATCACATTCCTGCACTTGTTTCTCTGCCTCCTGCTGGTCAACAATCACACGTCAGATCAGGGGTTCACACTGAAACTCACCACGGACCATTTCTAGTATTAATATCACTGGAAGGTTCTTGTGAGCTCTAAGCAATGTTATAATGTTGTTACCTCATTAAAAACAAACCTGGAGTTGTGTTTTGTTTCATTCAAATGTTTGAGTAATCCATTATTAATCTGTCTATTTCCAAACCTCAGAATGCTGAAGCGGTAGTTTGGTTACATGACATAAATGGGTGTATAAATCTTCCATAATTCTCTTGTGTCACAATTGAATTTGACTTAATGTTCCGTGTCCTTCGTGAGCTAGCGTCAGTTTAGACGTTTGTATTTTTAGCTCTGAGACGACCCAGGGCTGGTGCTCCCCGCTGCTGAGCAAGACACTGCCAATACATCTGTGGTCTGCTGTGACGAGACGAGAGAGGAAGAGAGGAAAGAGAGGAGGGGAAGAGAGAGAGGGAGAGAGATAGAGAGAGCAACAAAAAGACACATAGAGAGAGGGAGAGTGGAGAAGGAGTGAGAGAGAGATAAAGCGAAAGGGAGGAGGAAGGGTGGAGAAGGAGTAAGGGACAGAGATAGAGGGAAGAGGGAGGGTAGAGAATGAGTGAGAGAGAAAGGGGGAGTGAGAGAGAAGGGGAGAGGGTGGAGAAGGAGAGAGAGGAAGGGAGAGTGGAGAAAGAGTGTGAGAGAGAGGGCGGAGAAGGAGTAAGAGAGGGAAAGAGAGGGTGGGGAAGGAGGGACAGAGAGAGGGAAAAGGAGTGAGGGAGAGAGGGAGGGTGGAGGAGTGAGAGAGAGCGAGAGAGACAGAGCAACAGAGAGACAGAGAGAGAGAGAGGGAGAGTGGAGAAGGAGTAAGAGGGAGAGAAAGAGAAAGAGAGAGGAAGGAGGTAGGGTGGAGAAGGAGCAAGTGAGAGAGATAGAGGGAAGAAGGAGGGTGGAGGAGTGAGAGAGAAAGGGGGAGTGAGAGAGAGGGAGGAAGGGTAGAGAAGGAGAGAGAGAGAGGAAGCGTGGAGAAGGAGCGACAGAGGGAGAGAGGGTGGAAAAGGAGGGAAACGGAGAGAGGGAGGGTGCGGATAGAAGGAGTGAGAGACAGAAGAGAAGGGGGGTGGAGGACAGAGAGAGAGGGATGGTGGAGAAGGAGTGAATGAAAGAGGGAGGGTGAAGAAGGCGTGTGAGAGAGAGGAAGAGAGAGATGGGAGTGAAGGAAACAGAGAGAGAGAGAGAGAGATGGTGGAGAAGGAGTGAATGACAGAGGGAGGATGGTGGAGGAGTGAGAGAGAGGGATGGTGGAGAAGGAGAGAGAGAGCAGACAAAAATAAGAGTGAGGAGTCTCCATGGAGAGGACAGACGAAGAGTGCACGGTCAACTGAGAAAACCATGATTTCAGTAATAAACAAAAAGGCACAACACAATGATTAATACTGTTATATACTGTTGTTTTTTACCAAGTGAAGAAGGAAAACTACTAACTACTACTTCTACTATACTCACAGCTGCTACTAATAGTACTACTACTACGATGACTACTAGTACAACTAAAACTCATACACTACTCATACTAAAACTACAGAAACTACAACTGATACTATAACTACGACTACTACTACTAGTAAATAACTCCCTTGATTATTTGTTGCATGTTTTTGGTCCCCCTCTTGTAAACAACATGCTACATCTCAAGGGGCTATTCATTAATTCAATTCAACTACTTGTATTCCAACTATAACTATACCTCCTCCTACTACTACTCCTACTAAAACTACTACAAAAATGTCCAATATCTATAAAGTCCATACACAATTTTCAGGTTGTACTGTTTTTGATAGATCTACCATAAACTGTGTAAAGAAGTGGACTAAGAGAGTGTGACATCACCACTAATGCGATCGGCTCCAGTTAAGTGAAGCTCGCCGAGGCTAGCGGTTATAGGAGCGAATTTGGAGCTGAGTTCTATATTAGGAATAAAAATGTATTTACGGACAAAATAGCTAAATAAAAACACCAGGATCATGTAGCGCGGGTTAATACAAACATTTTCAGACCAAAAGACCGAAGTGTTGGTAAAGCCGGAAGTGCGCCCATGTTCACTTCCTTTTTGGAACAGTCATTGGAACTACTGCAATGTACACGGGGTTATCATTATTGCAATTGTTAGTTTATATGTTTTATATGTATGTTTTTTTCACTGTTCTTTCCTTAGATCACTTTTAAAAAACTGACCCAGCTAGCCACCACTATTTTCATTTTCTCAATTTTAATACAATTCTAACTCTTGCCTGTTTGTTGCTTCTTACAGATCAACCTTTCATGACACAATATTAACTTGCTGCTTGGTCCAGTCCATTCATCAGTAATAATAACGTGAGTGATTGGTGAATCCACATATTTTTTCATTTCACCTCGCAGTCTAGGACATGGCGCTGCTTTGAAATGGGAGATTGTATTTCTCTGTGGCACTATCTATTTCAATTACCTTTGGCATAATGAACAGACACTTTTTAACCTGTCTGCCCTTTACATCTCTGCAGACATAGCTTCAAATTACATAAAGGTGCACAAGACTACACATGGTCTATTTAAAGGTCCTATATTACACAAAATCTCTTCTCTCTCTTAGGAGCTTTAAACTGTGTTAGAATGTGGTTACCTCCTCAAAAACAGACCTGGAGTTGTGTTTTGTTTCATTCACATGTTTGAGTAACTCTTTATTATTAGACTGTCTACATCTCCAAAGCTTAAAATTATTTGCCCCACCTTGAGATGTCATGTAATGGTACTTTTCAAGTTAACAGTTACTTTTCACCTTTTGTTCATTAGCAATTAGCAATTCTAACCACCGGTGGACACTGACCGCAGGTGTGGTGCGGGTTCAGTGATGTTTTACTGGGACTTGTATACCCCACTGACTGCGGTCTCTGCTGCTGTGCGATCACGGTTAGCTGCGGGCAGAGTGTGGAAACTGCGTTCTCGAATCCCAGGGATTCACACTGGTCGAGGGTTCACATGATATATCAGCATGTACAAGAAGTCTTGTTAGTAAACAACAGCGGCATTTCACACTACAACCACTTTCTTGTGTCATTGGATACCACTTTATATTGCTTTTAAGTACATTGTTGGTAAGTACATTGGTAAGTACATTGGTGAAGTCCCAGGAGTTTGCAGGGAGATTTTATTCTGAAAATACACAGGATCTGTCAGGTCTGCGCATCTAATTTCCTCTTTCGCTCATGTGATTTTGTCAGCTTGACGTCAGAGACCGCTGCGGTGTCTGGCAAAAATAGACTTCTTGCAGATTTTTTCCGCACGCCCACGCCCCAACCAACACCCGCAGTGCATCGAGATCAGTGTGGCTGGGTGCTACAGATTTGAATGACTTCAGAAGTCTTGGGGGACCTGTGCATGTCCCGAACTGCACCGCACCTGCAGTCAGTGTACACCGGGTTAGGGTTAGAGTTGACATTATCCAAGTGATTCTACCAAAGTTGTATGGAGTTTAACACAATAGAGCACTTCCTGTATACCGCAATGCATCACAAGGTGGAACAGAGTGTTTTCAGTTTGATAGAAGTCAAGGTAAATATGCAGGGTTTGTGTGTTAAACATGAGTGAATGAAACAAAACACAACTCCAGATCTGTTTGTGATGAGGAAACATTATAAAATAGATCAGAAAATAGCATAATATGGACACTTTAATGTATCAATTATTAGATGTAATTAATCACAGACCTAATGCCATACAGTAGGTCAAAACAGTCTACAGTCAATATAAAAAGAGAGACTTTGTGTTTAATTAATTAATTAATTAAACACTAATAAAGCCATGAAGCCCGATATTTCGCTAGAGAGATTATAAATGACAATATTCAAACTACATTACGCCACTGATTAAGACTATAATAAAGATAAAATAATCCCAGTAAACCCAAACAGACAGTATCATTACAAGTCATGAGCTGCAACTAATACATAGCAGAATTATACTATACAGCTGTCATATATTGAATGATAAATTTATATAGTAATTATTGTGACAGACCGAGATACAAGAAAGATGTAATGAATAAAAGCTAATTGGTCTTTCAGCTACAGGGCCATGTTTGTGACCACAGGATTACATAATAAATGAAGCAGTGTTTAAAAGTAACACTGCATAATTAAAAGTAGAACCTGTAATTATGACTTCACTGAGACTTAGTGAAGGCTTAAGTTTTGTTCTATCTTGTAAGAACACTAATTATATAAACACTCGAATTATCTGGAATTTAAAATGGTTTGTGTAATGTCAAAATGATCTGTGTAAGACTCTTACAATTGTATTTTTCAGTTTTGTCAAAGTAATTGGTAATAAAAGTGACTATCCTTTGATTTCAAAAGCAATTAAGAACGGCTTTTATCTAACAGTTTTGACAGTTACCTTTTGATTCTGACAAAAAAATTCTTATATTGCCTGTACAAAACATAAGACAAAAGTTTCTGAATGGCTGTAATCCTAAAATAATTTCAATGTTTAGGTATGCTGGCTTTATTAAGATTTAAGGATATTCAAGATAATGAAATTCAAGTCAATCAAATCATGATCACTATTATGGTAGAATCTCCAGATAGTGATTTACTCATTTCCTGTTGAATGCAGGTGTACAGTATATCCAAACAAAGACCCTTTTCTCCACCCATTCCTCCTGTTTTCAGTCTCCATCATGCTCTAAATCAGGGGTCTCCAACCTGTGGCTCAGGAGCTACCAGTATCTCTCCATCCCCTTCCAAGAAGCTCACCAAAGGATTTCTAAATTATATGTAAAGTGCTTAATAACCAAAATCTGTTTAATTACCATTGTAAATGTGTAATTTTGATATCTAACTTGTACACTAATAAATGGATAATGGTTTCTCACTGGTCTCTCCAAACGAGCTGTGAGACAGCTGCAGAACATCCAGAATGCTGCAGCTCGGGTCCTTACTCAAACTAGGAAGTACGAGCACATAAGTCCTGTGCTCAGGTCTCTGCACTGGCTTCCTGTGCCTCAGAGAATAGACTTTAAAGCAGCTCTGCTTGTAAACAAGTCTCTCCATGGCCGAGCACCAAAGTCCATCTGTGACATGTTAGTGTCGTATGAACCATCTCGCACTCTGAGGACCTCAGGGACCGGCCTCCTGCTGGTGCCCAGAGTCACGACTAAACAAGGGGAGTCAGCGTTTCAGGTTCATGCAGCTAAAACCTGGAACAGTCTTCCTGAACATGTGAGACAGACTCTTCTGTGATGCTGTTTAAATCCAGGCTCAAAACATTTCTGTTTAACTGTGCATATAACTGAAAGGTTTTCATTCCGCACTCTTCTCTCCAATTTATGTCTCTCTTTTTTAATTTGAATCTTCATGATTATTTATGTTTTGATTTGTTTTTATTATGATTTTAATGTATTTCTTATTCTGTAAAGCACTTTGAATTACTTTGTGTACGAATTGTGCTATACAAATAAACTTATATTTTATAGGCACCTAACTGTTCACTGTCTAAGGCTTGCCATGCCTCTTATACTTTCTCAGTTTCTTGCGACCGCTAAAGTTAGTAGCGCTCGTTTCATAAAAGGTAGCTCACCAAAGAGAAAAGGTTGGAGACCCCTGCTCTAAGTGAGTGATAGTTGGATAAACCAATCACAGAGAAGTGTGAACTGTCAGAAAACAAGCTGATGACTTCAGTTAGCTCATCTCATCAAGGGAATATAAAGACACTAATTGTACATGAAAAAAGACAAAATGGATTTAAAGAACACATTTTCAGGAGCCTGTGATCTCTACAAGTCCTGTCCTAATTTGATTTGATGTTCAAAAAAAGGTGAGAGTAAGAAACTAAAACTGTTGTGACTGTAATTTTATGTGTGAGAGACTTATTTCACAGCACAAATCATCTCACCTGTTGTAGTTCCAGCTAAATCCGTTCTTTATGGTCAGATTGTGTTAAAATAAAGCTCATATTAAAGTCTAATAAAGCCTCAGACAGAGCAGAGCCTCCAGGTAGCATCACAGCTCCAGGTAAAGCATCAGTTGTAATCATGCAGGATTCTCTTCTGATTCTCTCTCTTTCTTCCTTTGCTATAACCTGGCACCATCCCCTGAGTTAAGAATACAGCTCCATGATAGTACAAGTACCCAAATGTCAACTGCATATCACCCATCAATGTGAACTGTCACTTTAAAATCAGGCTCGAACAAAAGTGCCACTTCCTCCCGAAGTTAAAAACCAAAGAGCGTGGAAGGACCCTTGACAATGATTCGCTGTGAATACTGCATTTTCAGTCTGTGTTTCGTATAATTTTGGCTATACTCGGCGCGGCGCGATCTGTCTAATCACTTTAATAGATTGTGAATGTACGTTGGAGTTGCTGTAGCTGCATGCACAAGCAGAGAAAGAGAAGCAGATGTTAAAGCAAAAATTTACTTTTAAGCATGCTGTAGTTGTTGCCACTCACCGTTTACTCACTGGTAGTTGTATTGAGTGATTAATGCATGGCTGAGTAATTTTTAATCGCTTATTTTCAAAACGCCATAGTGTAGCTCAATCCCCATTTTCACCACCACTGGTACACGCCCACTGCTCTCTACTTACTTTGTCCTCCAATTTTATTTTCTTAATCAAAGATATGCATAGAATTTGAAAGTGTTGCGTAGTCATTTTGATACAAATTTCTTAAAATCCTCTACTCACTAAGGTGTAGCTATCCATCAGAGGTGCCGACTCTTTGTTGTGCTGACGTTACGGAGACGTCACCACTCATTGGGCTCTGGATTTTTCTAACACAGAAGTAAGCGGAATTCTTTATTTTATGAATTTGTTTTAGATGAATACTGAGAATATATAAAACAAGCAAATTATAACTATGATCCACGGGTTTCACACATTATAGCTATATAGCAGACACAAGGACAATAGGTCTTCTTTAAGGTGATAATTTGGTAAGGTGAACATTTGAAAACCTGCTTCAAAAAATATATTGTACTGTGTAGGGAAGCTGGCCAATGTGGTCAGAAGCAGGAAAAATGTCCGTTTCACCCAAAAAAAAAAAATCTTAAATTCATTGTGGGATTGTGGAAAAAACAAAATAATACATAACTGCAAAAAAACAACCAAAAAACAAACTTGCAACAGAAATGAATAAAACTAAGAAAAAACACGTGAGGTGAATCCCTGAAAGGCTGAACTGCATTGAATTTATAGTTCCCCCTCCAGGTCAGTACAAACTCACACAGGTTAGCTCTGAAAAAAACACGTGAGGTGAATCCCTGAAAGAGGGTAGGTTTTGGGCCAGAGGCTTTAAATATGTCTGGCCAAGGACATGCCACCTCTTTTTTCTCCAGACCACGTGGAGTAACAGGTAAGTAGGTGAATATCTGAAATATACAACCAAGCGAATAGATGTAACCAAATAAAATATATTTAAAGTAACTTGTGTGTATTGTGATTAACTTAACTTAAACTTAAACAAAGACTAAATAAAACAAACCCAGGATAGTTGTATTCAGCAGTTTAGCTGATTATTGGTACACAGATGTGAAATTAAATTAAATGAAAGTGAGTATAGAGGGACAAATACACTCTTTTTTACATACTGGCTAAGTAATGTAGATTGAAAAATTTTAAAGTCGCACCATGTAGCTTTTCTGGCAGGGTGTTCATGGAGATAAGCAGTTGCATTTATTCAACTACATTTTTTATTGCAAGAAAGATAGATTGAAGCACTTCTAAAGCTGTGCACATGCTAAGATCCACGTGGACACTATGTACACGGTCATAGTCACATTTTTTTTCAGTGCTTTTCCACCTTCAAGGTCCTCAAAGCTCTTTACATGAAGGAACCACTCATCCATTCACACACACATCCCCACACCACTGTACACGAACACTTGGGGATCTGACCGCTCACCCAATACTGTTTTATGTTGAGAGTGGGATTCTAACCAGCAAACTTCTTATCAGTGGACAAACTCTCTACCAACTGAGCCTCTAACTATAGAGTATACACACAATTCTAGTTACTTGCGTGAACAGAGTCAACTCCAGCCATGTATAATTAATGTATCTCGATGAAATGTTAAATCCTATCATAACATTTCTCAACACAAAATCCCTGTATTTCTATTATGACATTTTCTGCAGACATGTCTCCGGCCCCGGTCTCGAGCAGCGGGCATCTCACTATAATTGACGCGCAGAAACCCACACTAGGCTTATTTGAACTTTGAAGTGCAATGCAAATGAGCTTGTTAGCACCCGGCTCGAGGCATGAACAATGTTGAATAGAACAAATTCTTCATGTCGGTGTGGCTGGCTGCCGAGGGGTTTGGACATGTACAGAGGAGGGAGAGAGAGTGCAGGGGGATAAAGAGGGACACAGGTTAGATGTAGGAGAGGACATACTTAAGGAAAAGATAAATGCAGATTATTTGAAACCACAATCAGGACATTTCTTAAAGGCAATGTCTAAGGTGGAGGGTCTGCTACTTGCTTGTGTCCATGGAGATGTTATTTCTTTGCCTGAAATGTTCCACAGTAGGACATTAAACACCTTGCATTTATTTAATTACGGGTGTTTTATGGTTCAAAAATACCTGAATTCTTCCCATGTGTCGGCTTACTTCTCCATAAATCTGACCATTAACTTCTCTCCACTGTGATTGTGAAGTTTATTTCTGTACTGTGGAATAATCAAGGCAAAACGGTAATATCTCCATGGAGACAAGCAGGTGGCAGACCCTTCACCAGAAAAGTTACACAGTGCAACTTTTAACAAAACCATTTCTGTTGTGACATTGCTGTTGGTATTGTCCAGAGAAGTAAACACAGATGGTGAAGTGGTTTCATTTCAGTGACTCAGCTCCAAAATAAAAAGAAGGATTCTTAGAACATGATTTGTTACCTCAAAAAGAGCCCAGAACAAGAGAAATCACAAACATGTGGCTAGCACTCTCACCTCACTCAGGAAGGTTACAGGTTTGAGTCCTGGGCTACTCTAGCCTATGTGCAGAGTTTGCATGTTCTCCCTGTGTCTGGGTGAATTTCCTTTGAACGCTCCTGTTCAATCCAATCCCATCAACCCAAAACATCTACCATATGCAAACTTGTCCAGCTAATGTGGGCTTGACATACCCAGCGGCAATGAAGGATGGATCAAATGCTAAGGACAAACTTCACTACAAGGGTAATAAAGTGTATCTTAAAGTGTACCTAAACCTTTATTCTGGCTTTTCTAATGATTGATGGATCATGTGATTTGCAGCCTCTGCTGACAACAACAACAACATACACTGAAACGACTCATTAGCAATTTTCAATATGATGCCAAAAGATTTTGTGTGCAGTTAATTTAAAGGTCCTATAATGTTGTTTCCTCATCACAAACATATGTGGTCTTGTGTTTTGTTTCATTCACTCATGTTAAAAACAACCTTGTACATTTAGACTGAGTTCTTCTGTCAGACAGAAAACACTTTGTGACACCTCCATACACTTTCACAAGAATCATTTGGATCATTTCAGCCAATTGCCAGTCTCTACTGAACTATATGCAAAAGGGAGCTGTTAACTTGAAAACTACCGCTTCATGAAATCACAACGTGGAACAGAGCATTGTGGGCTTTGGAGATATAAACAGACTACCGGTAATACTAAAGGATTACTCAAACATGTGTGAATGAAACAAAACACAACTCGAAGTATGCTTTTGAGGCATTAACAACATTATAACATGGCCAAAAGCTCACAAGATTAAATGAACCGTATTACAGCACATTACAGCTGTGAGATTGGCACCATTTGTATTCTATCTGCACTCACCAGGCTTGGGGCTTCCTCTTGAGCAGCCCCTGTCTCCTCCACTGAGAGTGAGGGCTCAGGTGGTAGGTCAGCTGACGACAAACCTTCTCCATTGCTCCCAGAGAATCTCCCTCCTGGAAAACACAAAGAAAGTATATTTGAAATAAAAAATACATTTGAGATAGACGGAAAGGCACGAGGCAGGTGCATATTTAATACTAATGTCTTAAGTTTGTACGCCTTTGTTTTAGAATGTATGAGTGAGATGGATGTGGAAGGTGTTGTCATGTTTTATAAATTGTGTAGGTTATTTGGCTGGCTTTGGTCCAGTAGGGGACTAAGGATGGAAATTAGCTTTGGCTACAATCCTGCATATTTACAAATACATGTTTTTCTTTTGTATTATTTTGTCTTTCAATATGCATTGTCCCGTTAACAAATAAATACAAATACTGCACAGGGATTTGTGCAAGAGATGACTCACTGAAGCGAGAGATAGAACAAAACATCTGCAAACACTGCACTATATTTGCAGATATTTTCACTTTCTCGTGTATCGGCTATTAGCTTTAGTCATATACTGTATTTATTTATTTCATAAAATATAAAAACACATCAACAGTGTCATAAGATTAAACATACAAGAAATGAATAAAAGAGCAGAAAGAAGAGTCATCTTATCTGCCCCCTTTTCCAGGCAAAACATTAACACTGATATCACAAATATGAATTGATTGCAAACAGACATCTTCGTATAAAGAAAGAGACTAAGGGAGTGTGATGTTCGGCTCCAGTCAAATGAAGCTCATGAGGGTAGTGGTTATAGGGGTGAATTTGGAGCAGAGTTCAATATTAGGAACAGGAATGTATTTACGGACAAAATAGTGCAATAAAAACACCAGAATCACATAATAATCATGTAATGTGGGTTAATGCGACCACTTTAAGACCAGAGAGAGAGAGAGAGAGAGTTGACTTTTACTTTTCAATGTAGTCATTTGGAGCTTATATAACCTATATTACACTGAGATAACAGATTTATATGGAATGCATGTCCATATGAAGAAATATGAAAGGTTATGAATGACTAATGCCCCACACCTACATATATTACAGCAGACAGTCAAGCTTTGCTCCAGCCATGATTAAATTGAGTTCTACCACAATGTGCCACTGACAGACAGAGGTCACAATCTGGAGAAACAGGAAATCAAAGGTGCACAGAAAAACATACAGGTCAATAGGAACAGTGAATTACACATACGGGCTTGAATGAAGAGGGAGGAGATGTATTTGGTTACCAGTTGAGTCAATACATTTAGAAAGTTTCAATAATTCTGAACACCAACATCCAAACATTCTGAATTATTTTGTTCCAACTCCAGTCACAGCTGCATCAATAAACAATGAGGAAAAGAAAAGATGGATTCTGGTTTGCTTCCTTGGAGCAATGGGTGCACCAAGCTAAAATGAAAAACAACATTAGACAATTTATCAATAACAATCACTATCATTGAAACGACACAAATTTTCCGTGATTTGTTTGGTCAGTATTTCATGGCAGTCAAAAAACTGACAAAGGGAAGGTGGGTGTGGTGTCTTGTGAAAAAAGGACACAGAAGGAAAAGCCTAGATTTGAACCAACAACCTCCCATTTAGAAAACAGTCAGGTTCACAGTTAGCAGGCAAAACATGTCAAGGCAAATACATCTCACTTATAAGAAAAAAAAAAAAAAAAGAAGATAACTATCATGCTAACTTTGTCCCTTGAAATCCTGGGCAAAGTGACTAACAATTTATTCCAAGTGTATGTCTCATTTGCAAAACAGATATTTTAAATAAGTTCTGAAACATTTGTGAAAAGGTGTGTTTTTCTACTTGTTTCTCCATGAAGTATAACTGAAAATATACTTGAGTGGGTTTGACCTGGGGGGAGATGGAATAATATTTTGACTGTGCTAAAACATATCTGGTTTTTAAAAACACAACTTTACCAAGAGTAAATTGCAAGTTTCTAATACAAGTAACTTTCCTTATTTTTAATGTAGCCCACGTAAAGAAGACAAATGATGCATTGTTGTGGGTTTCATTCCCATTTAAATATGTTTTTGGTCACCTTGGGATAAGTATTTCACAGTTTATAACCTAAATATCCACATTTGGAAAATACACCATAAATTATATCTCCATTTCTAATGAGATGTAACAGCTTCCTCTGCTTTAAGATATGGGAATGAACAAATTAAGTCCATGTGAATGCTAATCGAGCAATGCATTTGTTGTGTACCCAATTTGATGCCACAACAAATACAGTGATGCTATATGAACCTAGAAAAAGAGAGAAAGAGAAGTTCAAAATTTTAGTTATGATGCAACAATCCGAGCAAAAATACAAATGGGGTATATATGAGTGCTCAGAGAAGAAGACCTTGGATTACTGGATTAATGAAACAAGAGTGAATAAACAAAATACAACTCTAGGTATGTGTTTGTGATGAGGAGACAACAATCGCGCCAGCAACCACACTGTTAGAGTCACTGCTTGCTGTAAAATTGTATCCCTGTGAGGTTCGAGCTAAAATGAATAAATATTTAAAGATAAGGCAGTGAAGAGCAAATTGCAGGTGGATGCCTCTGACAACATGTCAAAAAGTACACAAATCTAAGGAATACTTCGCTGAGTGCTTAGAAATGTAGAGATTTATGTCTCAATGTTAATGCTAAAGCTGATTTTGAGGTATAATAAATATTAAAACAGTATTTAACGACAAAAGTCTTCATTTTCATTAATACACATTTTAATAGATTTTTTATTTTATATTTTAGAATTTTAATAAATGCAACTGTTAGGTTTGAGACACAGTGAGCTAGTGTGATGCTGTGTACAGAGCCAATATAACGTTCTTAAAAGCTACAAAAAGTGAATTTTGTGTCCTTTAAACCCTCCAGTTGCTTGAATACAGTCCAGTCACCGTGCATCTCCTGTTGAGAACAAGCAAAATAAGACAAGTTATAATATATACAACGGATTCACAGACCAGTGGAGCAAACAATTACTCACGACACCTCTTATTAGCGTCAACTCACTGATATGACAAACCAGCAGCCTGTGGGGACCTGAACGTCTCACGGTGCATTGACTGACTATAATCATGGCGTGTTCAAAATCCCGCTCACTCAGTCTAATTTTGTTCCTTTGAGCCACACAGCTGCATTTATGAACTCCGACCCGGTGTTTACACAAGCGCACACGTACCAGAGCCTTACGCCTGATTTAGTCCATAATGTGGTGATTGGCTCTCTTGATGTGGAAATTGCAGCCCCGTGGCACCGTGTGACGTTAAATTGAGATGAATCATACCTGGAAGCGAAATGTACAAAATATACCCCGAGAGATTTTATTTCTTATATTTTCATTACGTGGAGAGGGGAAACGGAGCAGGTAGCGGCTACAGATGATACTAGTCTAAAGATGCATTGTGTAACTTTTCTGGTGGAGGGTCAAATGTTTGTCTCCATGGAGATGTTATTGCTTTTTCTGGAATGTTTTACAGTATGGTATTAAACCTTTCTATCTTCATGGAAACCAAACCAGACCAAGTTATCGGTCAGATCTGTGGAGAGGCGACCTCACTCACAGTCAGAATGTCTGTTTTTCTAGATATTTTTGAGCTATAAAACCACCTGTAATTAAATAAATATAAATTAGGGCTGTTTAATGTCATGCTGCAGAAATTTCCAGGCAGAGCAATGACATATCCATAAAAACAAACAGGTTTCACAGTGCTTGTTTTTCTTTAATAGTGCGGACTACAATGGCCCTCTCACACTAAAAATAAGTTGATATGATTATTAATATATGCATATAGTCATTAAACAGTTCAAAAAGGGACTGCTTAGAGAGAAAAGAGAGGTAATACTGTATGTACGCCTGTAAGGATAACAGATTTTGCTGGACGATTAACTGACTAAGAATTTATTGCGATAAACGATAATATTGACATTTTGAGACCAATTTCAACTAATATAATGACCATGGAATAAAAATGCAAATATGCCCTTTCAAAGATCAATCAACCTTACTTTCTAAATAACATTTAACATAGGAAGTGTAAGACAACCAAAAACAATAGGCCTAAATAAAATAGACTTGTAAGAATAGCCTCATGTAGTCTGGCTCACAGCAAGGACTTTTTAACAAAAGTGCACTTGAATAAAGCACTGTTGAACCAAATACAACCAAAGCAATAAATAAAATGGATTATTAAGTCTCTGTAACAAAATTGCCCTTAAAAGTTATTTTAGTCATTGACTTACACTGGAATGTTGTGGCTCCTCTCTCTGTAGCTGCTGCTGTGAGCCTTGGCATTTTGGTCTTGAAGTGTTCATATTAACTCGCGACACAGGAGCTTGTTTCGCTATGAGGGAGCCTCTGTCCTGTCTGGTGTCGTGTCGGTGTCTTGTGGGATTTCAGTGGATTTCGAGCTCTCCCGAGGGTTAGGCTAGTTGTGTCGCTTGGGTATGGGTTTATGTTGGCTGCTGGGGTTTGAGAAAAGTTATCAAGCTCGTTAAAAGTTATCGTACGATTAACTGATTTATTGATTATCGTTACAGGCCTAACGTATGTATTGATTCAAAGGATTCATTTTACATAATATTTCACCAAATTGACAATTTTTTCATTAATTTTTTTTCACTAAAGTCTTATAACACTTGGACCACCTCTGGTGCAACAATTTGCCAACCCTACTGGAAATGCCCATGTATGACAATATATATTCTGGTTCATTCAGAGTCAACTTTAGCTTACCGTATTTTACAGGCTATTAGGCGCTCTGGATTATAAGACGCACTGTCATTAAATGGTCTATTTTCGAACTTTTTTCATAAATAAACCGCCCTGGACTTTAAACGAAACACAACAGTTGGATGGGTCAGTGGGACTTTGTTTGGCGCGTTCACGGTGACTCTGGGCTTTGTTCAGTTGTGGCGTGTAGGGAGGGTGCTGTCTGGGATCGCTGGATTGTCGGCGTGTTCGCAGTGACTCAGTTGTTCAGTTGTGTCTAGAAGTGGCACATTGGACTCACTTTTTCGGTTTGTTCCTACGTTCCGTTCCTCGCCTGCGTGGATTGATGAGTGTGGCTGCGAGTGTGTTTCGCTGCGTGGCTGCTGTCTGCTCCGTGTGTGTTTGCGTGTTCTGCGGGTGGTGCGGCTTTGTAGTTTACTGAAGTCGTGTTGGGACACCCAAGTGGATTCAAGTATGGGGCGTTCTGGATTGTGGGGCACGTGGTCGTTTTTTGATGGGGTTAGAGGCTTAAGAGTGCGTCTAATAGCCCGGAAAATACAGTAATATGAACTGAAACGTGCAGTTCGTAACTTTATGGAGGCGGCACCTGCATGATTCCATGGAAATAGAAAGTTAAAGCCATACTTCGGAACATTCTCCATGGATACACTTTATGCCATCCTGTGCAATATTACAGCCTAAGAAACATGGTGTCAAGAGTCAGGTTTGTGTGGATGAACGCATTCTCAGATTAAAGATGTTTTTTTCAGTGCAGCAAAAACATCCAAAATGAAACATACTTGGTTATGGTATGGACTGAATTACACTTAACTCATATATCACTTGTTTAACTGTTAACCACTGTCTTGATTTAACAGTACAAGCAGCTTTTTATGCAATAATCAGTGACTTTAAAAACAAATTTGATTTCAGAACATTTGGTAAGCCCAAGGTTGTTTATTATTTTTTTTCCAAACAACATTAATTGTTAGTATTATTAAATTAGACACTGAATTGAATTTGCCTGTGTTTGGTAAATGCTTTGAAGATAGCAAGCTTCATTAACTTATTCTAATCTTCGTCTGTGTAATTACACCCTAAATCAGATGAGCCTATAAGGATGAGTAATCAATTAACATTTAAAGGTGCACCGTGTAACTTTAGTGGTGGAGGGTCTTTTTATCATGGAGATATTATTGCTTTGACTGGAATATTTCACAGTATGGAATTAAACCTTTCTATTTTCATGGAGACCAAACCAGACCGAGTAACAGGTCAGATCTGTGGAGATGAGACCCCGTTCACAGTCAGAACGCCTGTTTTTCTAGGTATTTTTGAGCTATTAAACCATTTGTAATTGAATAAATATAAGGCAGGGCTGTTTAATGTTATACTGCAGAACATTCGACACAGAGCAGTTACATATCCATAGAAAGAAACCTCTAAAACCTGCATATTTTCACTTGTTATCTAATCCGATCCCACAGACATCACAATGACAAGGCAGCGCATTTCCCATCACCTGTGGTTGATCTGTGACTTTATGTCCCATTATGATTCCTGATATGATGAATGTTTCTGTACATCATTGCAAAATATAAGCAACCGTGGTGCTTGATCTGTACTCTGCTGCCCCCGGTGGCACGTCAGCCCACTCACATAATTAAAAGGCAAGCGTTCAGGTGGAGACTCGGACAGATGGGCTTTTCAACACACATAAATATGCAGATTTGACTAAACAGCGCAAAACCTGAGAGAACCGTCAAGGCCAGGCAACCAAAGAAGCAATTTCCAAGAAGACAGAATTTGAAAGTAAAAGATATAACAGCCACAGGGAAAACTGACACAAACCATGTTGCCTGCTGCCAAAATGAGTTTGTGAAGTAAGAGTGATAATGATTTTCGTAGTGAAGCTGTGAATGTGTCCTTGTTAATGTCTTTTTTGGAGCAAAAGGAGGACGCATTGTTTTGGGACAAAACTTGAACTGAAAGTATCAAAGGGAGTATATGTGACCTCTTATGTTGAATCTTTATGAACATAATATTGGCACAGTAGGTTAAATGTTCACCCACAAACCAAATGGTAGATGGTTCAAACTCACTCATATATATATATATATATATATATATATATATATATATATATTATATATATATATATATATATTATATATATATATATATATATATATATATATATATATATATATATATATATATATATATATATATATATATATATATATATATATATATATATATATATATATATATATATATACACACACGTAATATTATGTACTTTAGCAATATACTGTGCAACCTTAAAAGTTAATGGATTTAAAAAAGTTATTATTACAGTATATTAGGGGTGTAATGATATTCAAGTCTCATGATACGATATCGTCACAGTATGAACCTCACGGTACGATATTTATTGCGATATCGTAGGAAAGCTCACGATATGGTGGGGAGGCTCACGGTTAGGGATGTAACAATATCCAAATCTCTCGGTACAATATTTTCACGATATACATCTCACGGTATGATATTAATAGACGCACCAAGAATCTTGGACTTCCGGTCATTGTGCAATGCATACTGGGAAGGATTCTCTGAAAAAGTGAGCATCGCCATGTTTGATTTTACAGTGGGATGCGTCTATTGACAAAGCTGATCTTTTCAAGTCTTTTGAACCATATTGCTTTTGTTTCTGGTTCTGATATTGTCATATTTTCGTTTTAGGATTCGGACATCATTAATTGTGTGGTTGTTGGATCCTAACAGTGGAAAATGGCTTGAGAAATGTGTTTGCGAACTCCATAGTTGCAAAAGGGAATCAGATGTGTGTGACTGCAAACCTCTGTTCAAATTGTTTCCCTTCCCAATGGAATTGAAAAATAGTGAAATGCGAAGGTGATGGGCAGTGTTGATCCACGGGAAGGACAAAAAAGGAAACTTTTGACTGCCTAAATCATCCCGAGTTTGCAGCGAACATTTTGTATGTGGAGCGCCATCAAAGCAAAACCCCGATCCCTCGCTCAGCCTTGGTTATGAATTTAAAAAGTCAATGCCAAAGCGAAAGGCACCAGCTGTTCGCCAAAAAACACCTTCCACTGCAAAGAGACCAAGACTTGATGTTGCTGTAAAACTACAAAAACAAGAAAGTGCGAGCTCAGCCTGTTTGTCTTCTGCACCTCTCGCTTCACAAATGCGATCCCGCTTTGATGGTGCAATACAAATGTTCGCTGCAAACTCGGGATGATTTAGGCAGTCAAAGGTCTCCTTTTTCGTCCTTCCCGTGGATCAATCCTGCCCATCGCCTTCGCCTTTCACTATTTTTCAATTCCGTTGGGAAGAGAAACAGTTTGAACAGAGGTTTGCAGTCACAGACATCTGATTCCCTTTTGCATTTATGGAGTTCGCAAACACATTTCTCGAGCTGTTTTGCGCTGTTAGGATCCAACAACAACACAATTAACAACGTCCGAATCCCAAAACTAAAAAGACAATATCAGAACCAGAAACAAAAGTGATATGGTTCAAAAGACTTGAAAAGATCGGCTTTGTCAATAGATGCATCCCAATGTAAAATCAAACATGGCGGTTTGAAGTTCACTTTTTCGGAGAATTCGGAGAGATTCTTGATGTGTTTATTGTGATATTTTGTGGAGGCTAACCAAACTGTTAATATGCTACTTTTTCCTCTTAAAATGCCTTGACAAGACTTAATCCAATCTCTGTCTTTTTTTTTTTAGCACCATAACTCTTAATTGAAGGAAAGAGATTTGTGATTCGATATATTGTAATGGTCCACGATATTATTGGGTAAACTTTGACGATATGATATCACGATATTTCGGTTATTGTTACATCCCTACAGTATATTGATACTTTGAAGCTGATGTCATCAACATTCCCTGGGAGTCTGATGCTAACTGTAAGCATGCTCTGTCTGAGGTTTTGTTAGACTTCAATCTGAGTTTTATATATACACAATCTGACCATAAAGAAATGCCTTAGCTGGAACTACTGAACACCTAAACAGGATTGTGAATGCTTGTATAGACGGATTATTTGTTGACGTCCCTCACAGCTAATAGTTACAGGGTCGAATTTGGAGCCAGACTTTATTTTATGAATAGGATTTTTTGACAGATAAAATAGAAAAAAAACAACCAAACAAAAAAAAAAAAAACACCAGGAGCATGTAGAGCAGGTTAATAAGAGCTTTTTAAGACAAAAATGATGAGGTTCACAGCAGCAGTTACAGAGAGGGGTGACAATATTCTGATATAAATCAATGGCAGCCAGGGTCAGTAAGAGCCGGAACAGCCCACATACAAACTTCCTATTTGGAACACGGTGGCTATTGCGTTAGCTATGTCCATTTATATATACAATCTATGACATCCACTTATACCTGACACAACTAGCCCCACTCCCCGGTAGAGCCTGAAATCTGCTGAAATCCTACAAGACACTGACATAAAACCAGACAGGACAGCGACTCTTTCTGCAGGAGACATGAGCAGCAGAGCGTGAAGTGACCTAGTCTGATAATCCCTCTATTGATCAAAGAGTTTTCAGACAATCTAAAAACTGTTTTGGCTGTGTCATTGTGTCTCCATGGTAACTGGTGAACATCCCACCAATACACATACATGTACAGTAGAATACCTGTGTGATTAATGCAAAATATCTGTGGTAAATTGTATGATGTGTAATAGATACGCAGTAGCTTTTACACTTGTACTAGTAAATCTCCAGCTGAAATGCATTTATGATCGTATTAACAAGTCTAAAATGTTCTTGTTCGAAAACTTATGCTGATGAAGAACTTGACTTTTTAAATTTGCTTTAAAAAGAAGTAGAAGAGCAGGCTTTTATTTTAACTGCAGAGCACTTCAGAAAACTGGATTAGAGTGTTCTTAAAGTGGTGTCTTGTTGTGAGCAATGAGGGAATTAGGACGAACAGTGAGAACAAATTAATGTTAAAAATAACACCAACATTTTTACATTATAATTTATTATTACTTAATTAAATCTATAACAAAATGCCTTTCTTTAGAAGGGTATTGTAACAGTAGTCATCAGCTCAGCTATACAAACGTCCTTTTTTTCATATTTAAAAGATATAAAATTTAGTTTTCAGATGATTATTCCTATGGTAATGGTCCAGATATTTTTATAATTCTGAAACCTGTGGATATGCCAACTAACTATCTGCTTTGCTTTATGTATTTATGGCACTGTGATGAAATTAAATTGTGAGATTTTATACAAACTTCCCTTAGTTAGAAGACACACAAGCACAAGGGTTTTGAACACGCTTTGTCACTGTGCGTCCTATACTGCTATTGCTGAAGACATACTTACAGTTGGTTTCTTACTGTGAGAGCGATGCCATTTTTCCAGATGACTGAACTGAACCCATGTGGAAAGGAAAAAATCAATTAATGCAACTTTAACATGATCCTGTACGGCTATGCTCATCCATATTCTAGTATCTTCAGCTGTTTCCATGAATTCAGAAGCAAAATAAAACACGACTATGTCCTTGTTGATAAACGTGCTTTCAAAGTACAAGGTCACTATTTTACCAGTGAGGTTTCTTTCAGCCTCGAGTCTTATTTGTGTCCACAGAAGATGCCTGCTGCAGCCCATAAGAGGTGTCAATAAATCTGAAAATTGGAATTGCGTTGAAGTGAACAGAACGGTCGATAACAACAGCAGTGGCCTATGACTTAAACCTGTGCCCGGCTCTCTCTCTCTGTTCTATTTCAACTACACCTGATTTTATGTCAAATTTGCATAGCTTTATTTTGTAAGGAAATTTAAGGACAGCATTTGGCTCATCCTTTAATACTGCTGGGACCTTTCTCTATGGATACTTTGCAGCTGATTTCATCAACATTCCCTGGGGATGTGATGCTAACTGTAAGCATGCTCTGTCTGAGGCTTGTCAGACTTTAATCTAAGTTTCATTTTAACACAATCTGACCAGAAAGAACTGATTTAGTTGGAATTACATCAGGTGAGTGGATTGGTGCTGTTAAACAAGTCCCTCTTGAATAACATTAGAGTCACAGGTTAGCTGTCGTTTTTTTCAGTTTTTCTCACCTTTTTGTTGAAACTCTAACTCCTAAACAGGACCATGAACACTTGTATTGATCACAGGCTCTTAAAAACATGTTGTATTTTATTCTTCAGTTTTCAGACAATCTTAAAATGTATTTCCTAATGTGTACATTGTATCTCATAATAACAGGTGAACATTCCACCAGTGCATATACATGTAGAACACCCCAAACATGATGTCACGCAGAGTATCAGTATTTGAGGTTTAGGTTTTTGGTTAGGAGTACTAGAGAAAAAAATACAATTAAAATGTCAGAAAAGTTAAATCAAAGTTGATCAGTCGAGTGGAGATTGTCCAATGCTCACAAAATGGCTAATACATCTACAATATGGGCGGCAGTAGCTCAGTTGGTAGAGCATTCGCCCACTGATCTGAAGGTTGGCGGTTCGATTCCAGCTCTCGACATAAAACATCACAGGTTGAGCGGTCAGATCCACTGGCCCACAGGTTGGCTGGTGTGATTCCAGCTCCCACAGATGAATGCTGCTGTTGTGTCCTTGGGCAAGACACTTAACCCACCTTGCCCACAGTGTCTGTGTACACTGGTGTGTGAATGGATGAGTGGTTCCATGTTGTAAAGCGCTTTGAGCACCTTGAAGGTGAAAAGTGCTATAGATATTTACCAGTATGTTTGAGTCTGGTAAACAAAAACATGAAGGCAGCACATGTCTGGAAGTGTCTGCCAGATGAAAGTCAAGATGTCAATAGGAGATCAATAGGTTAAACAATACTGATTATTCAGGTTATCCTGGTCATTAGTATCAATAATAATATCAATAGTAATATCATTAGCAGAATAAAAAAAATTATTATTGTAACATTTTTAGAAGCAATATGGCAATTTACAATATACAATCCTAAAAAGTAAACCCAGATTTATTTATTTATTCTTATGTCTGTTTATCACTCATTATAATTTCTATCATTTGGAAAGTCTAATTTTATGAAGGTTGTCATATACAGGAGGAATGGACCTTGAGAAGAAAAGAAAATCAAGTTTCTTTGTTGCTTTTTTTTTTACTGCTGTTTGAATATGGTGTCAATATCTGTGAATAACAACACTAACATTTGATATTGTGAATTTCATAAATAAAAACATGCTAAATAGTTACAGTTCTCTAAGAAAACAACACAAAATAATTTTATTTTGTTTGTAACCCACGTCTATTCTTTAGCTGTGTTTCTCGCAGCATTGTGACACTTGTAGCCAACAAAATAACACTTGTCTTAGTCCATTGCCATCAGTTCGATTTCCAATTTTCACATTGTCCAAACAATTTCATATTTCCCATTTTGCACGTGCATCCGATGTCATCAACAGTCCCTGGGGGTGTGATGCTAACTGTAAGCATGCTCTGTCTGAGGCTTTGTTAGACTTTAATCTGAGTTTCATTTTAACACAATCTGACCAGAAAGAACTGATGTAGCTCGAAGTACAACAGGTGAGTGGATTGGTGCTGTTAAACAAGTCCCTCTTGAATACCAATCCAGTCACAAGCTATCTAGTCTAGCCAACTGTTTTCCAGTTAGTTTTTCTCACCTTTATGTTGAAAACCATAACAACTATTGCTGGATTTCAGATGACATCACAGCATTCTATAGGCCAGTGTTAATGAATACAGATGGGGACAGCTAAAATTAATACTGTTAAAATTATGTTGTAAAATAGTGAGTTCTTGCGTTTAATTAATAATTGAAAATACCAGGTTCAACATTATTTGTGAGTTTACCTTTTGGATATTTCATGGCAAAGTGCAATGTAACCAATAGGGAAATGTGGCTCTAATCACATTCTAGAATCTGAAAACCTCCAATACAGGACCATGAACGCTCCTATTGACCACAGGCTCTTAAAAATGTCTTAAATCCATTTTGCATTTTATTCTTGAGTTTTCAGACTATCATAAAAGTATTTGTATGTGTATGTGTGTATTGTGTCTCCAGAGCAACTAGTGAACATTCCACCAATAAATATACCAGTACATGTAGAACACCCCGAGAGTTATATCACTGCAAAGTATCAATATTTACTAGCGTCTGCCAGATGAAAATCAAGATGTCAATAGGAGATCAATAGGTTAATCAACACTGATTATTCACGCTATCCACAATATCATTAGAAGTAATTGATTTTAATTAAGCTAGTGTTATAAAAAATAAAACAAATTTAAATCCATTTTGTATTATATTCTGCAGTTTTCAGACAATCTTAAAAAAGTATTTGTATTCGCGAGTGTGCATATTGTATTGTGTTTATTGTATTATTGTATTATATTTGCTAATGTGTGTATCATGTCTCCATAGTAACTGGTGAACATTCCACTAATACACATCCACACACAGTTCTATTTCCAATTTTCACATTGTCCAAACTGTTTCATATTTCATCTTGCACCAGCCCAGCCTCTATATGTTCCTAGAACACTTGTTTTCGTGCTAAATTATTGACAGAACCTTTCTCCTATAGATCTCCATGTCTCCGGAGAGGATCCTCTGACCTCTGCTCACTCTCTCCATCTATCCTTATTATTTATCTATCTGATACACCACCCCTCCCGGCCATCGCTGATAGAGTCCAAACACGACCATTACTTGGCTCCAATTTGTCAGAGGAGAGGCCCACATGCTCTGGCAAATGACTCCTAAGCGCTTCCTCTGTTCGCCAGATGAATTGTGGCGATAATTAAATCTCATTTTTCTTGTGTCAGAGATTGGGAACATTGAGCACGACTAAACCAACACAGAGACAAGAGAATGGATGGACTTTACAAGCGGGAAAAAGAGGAAGAACAAAGGCAGTATATTCATATTATTAACACATATACAGTAGTTACTAGTACTACTACATCTGCTATTGCAATCAAAACACTATCAAGTATTACATCTACTACTACTACTACTACTACTATTATTAAAACATTATCTACTATTACTTCTACTAATACTATTACTATTATCAAAACACTAGCTACAACTACTACTACAACTATAACAACTAGTCCTACTACCATTATGAAAACACTACCTACTACTATTACAACTCGTCCTACTACTAGTCCTACTATTACTACTACCACAACAAGTCTACTACTACTACTACTACTACTATTATCTTAACACTATCTACAACAACAACAACAACAACTACTACTACTACTACTACTACTACTACTACTACTACTACTACTACTACTACTACTACTACTACTACTACTACTAGAACTACTACTACTATTATCATGACACTATCTACTACTACTACTACTACTACTACTCCTACTACTATTATCAACATATTATCTACTACTACTACAACTACTCCTACTACTATTATCATGACACTATCTACTACTATTACTACTACTAGTACTACTACTACTACTACTACAACTACTACTACTACTATTATCATGACACTATCTACTACTATCACTACTACTACTACTACTACTAGTACTACTGCTACTACTACAACTACTCCTACCACTACTATCGTGACACTATCTACTACTACTACTGCTACAACTAGTACTCCTACTGCTACTACTATTACTACTACTATTACAAAAACACTATCTACTACTACCTCTAATACTACTACTACTATGACGAAAGCACTATCTACTACTACTACTACTACTACTACTACTATGAAAACACTATCTACTATTACTACTACTACTACTGCTATTACTACTACTACTACTACTACTACTACTACAAAAACACTATCTACTTCTATTACTACTACTACAACTACTACTACTTTTTTTCACATGTACACCAAGTAGTGTGGCTACCATTACAGCTAGTACTGCTGAAGCTGTTGTCTCACTCCATAGGTTTCAGACTGGTGACAAGTTTTAGTATTGAATAGTATAGTAGTATTGATGTTTGAATGCTTTTCACAACACTAATAGCGAGACAACTAAAGTAATTGGACAATGAACAGAATAACATTACACCAATTAAAAAGGATCTGTACATACAACTAATACTTCAAATACAGGGCTAGATCGTGCTGAGCATCTTTCCATGTGCTTAGTTGGAGGTAGTCCTTAATCGCTGTCCAAAGATGATTCAGATATGTTTCATTTGCAGCTGAGACCTCCTCCTCTTGTTTATCCGACATCCTCCCATCGCCATCTGCACGGTGCCTCTCGACCCTGCCCTCCGTGAAAAATACACAAGGCTCGGTCACAGCTCCAGAGCCTGCTTTAAACACATGAGTCATACAAGAGTAAAAATATGCCCAAAGTGCCCATTTGAATTAAAGGACACATTTACTTGACTTTTGAGGTTTTAAAGAAGACAAATTATGAAGGGCTATTTACTTGTTGTTCAAAATTGCAAAACACAGATGCTTAAGACTGTTCATGGTGGTATTTCTCTGTAATTTATGCATTTCTCTAGTGGCTAAATGAATTTTTGAATAATAGAAAGGGGGTGAGGGAGTCTCAAATGCAGAACAATACAAGATTACTAAAAAATGCATGAATCAACTTAAATGCAACTTTGAGTAAGCTAAAGATGAAAGAACATTGCCCCTTTGCCTTTCTTTTCTCTTCCGTTGCATTTTGCTTCATTCATGTTTCTTTCATTGATCCTGTTTACACGATTGTCTCACTGTGATTTCCAGAATTCACTTTTTTAAAATTTTCCCTGAATTGTGACGTCAAAGGTAGAAACACAGTGCAATTTTACATTTGTGAAGAAACCAATTTGATTTTTGTGGCCAAACTACTGCACTTGGGATTGGGTTTTCCAGGTGCCACAGTGGGGTGCCGGCCACACACTTTACTTGGTATGAAAGTGGTGTGACAGTGTTGGTGGCTGATCCCGCAGATTGGCAGGCTCACTTCCGTCTATGTGCCCCATAGACTGTGCAATAGTAGTTTATCAACATCGAGAATATTGCACGGAATTGTAAAGCGAATTTGAGCATCTAGAAAAGAGCTACCATATTTTCCTGGTTATTAGGCGTGCTCTTAAGCCTCTAACCCTATCAAAAAACAACCGCACGCCCCGCAAGCCAGCCCTATACACGAATCCACTTGGGTGTACCAGCACGACTTCAGTAAACTACAAAGCCGCACCACCCGTAGCACACACAAACACACACGGAGCAGACAGCGACTGCACAGCGAAAAACACCCACAGCCACACTCACCACTTCACACAGACGAGGAACGGAACGGAGGAACGAACCGAAAAAGCGAACGCAATGTGCCACCTCTAGACACAACTGAACAATTGAGTCACTGCGAACACACCAACAATCCAGCGGTCCCAGACAGCACCCTCCCTACACGCTACAATTGAACAAAGCCCAGAGTCACAGTGAACGTGCCAAACAAAGTCCCACTGACCCATCCAACTGTTGTGTTTCCTTTAAAGTCTGGTACGGTTTATTTGTGAAAAAAGTTTGAAAATAGACTATTTAATGACAGTGCGTCTTATAATCCAGAGCGCCTGATCCCCGGAAAATATGGTATATAGGAAAAGGGTTTATTTTATTTATGTATTAATTTATTTATAGATTTTTAGATAGAGATTGTTTAAAAAATATGATCAGATCATGGCAGACTGCTATAAACACTGCCATAGAAGAAAGTCTGTGTTATTTTGGAGAGTCCTTATTAAGTTGGGTGTCAGGACAATTATACTCGCAATATGGTAAACTGACTCAGCATAAATTAGATGCAGCTGTACCACCTTATTTTTAATCCAACTCATGCAACACAGTGTTTTGTTCATTGGAGTTATCCTCTTGGCAGATTTCCTCATTTATTCCATGCTGCCAAGTTGTTAATCCTCACACAGAGGCACAGATCCGACACTACAACCACTGCACACTGGATACTGATGTACATTACAAACACAAAATCATACTTACGATGGGTCCTTTTCAACCACACGCATGCATGAACACCATCCTCTATTCAAGTGTGGAGGTCTATTCATTATTATGGGCTCCGGTGAACTGAAGCACCCATGTGTCAAACGCTACACCCGAGGGCGCAGCCTGGACCTCTGCTAGTTTAAATGCAAGTTCACGTTTAGACTCGCCGCTAATAGGAAGGTCATTTAAAAAGAATGGGCTTTTATTGTTGTATCTCAGGTTACTGCATGTGTTACATATTTTAGTATCAATTAATTTTCTTCAGCTAACTGCTTTAAAGAGCCTATATTATGCTATTTTCTGAACTGTTTCCTCATCAAATACATACCTGGAGTAGTGTTTTGTTTCATTCACACATGTTTAACAAACAATCAGTGAGTTCTTCTTTCAAACTGAATAGACTCTGTTCCACTTTGTGATGTCATGTGGTAATACAGGAAATGCTCCACTGTGTTTTTAAACTCCATACACCTACACTAGAGTCATTTGGATAATTTCACCCCTGGAATTGTCCATCTCTACTGAACAGGTGAATAGGTAAAAGGTAGCTGTTAATGTGACAACTACTACTACAGAACATCATAAGGTGGAACTGTTTATTTTGAGCTTGTGTATGAAACAAAACAGAACTTTGTGTATGCTTTTGATGAGGTAACAACATTATAACATGTCTTAAAGCACACAATCCATTTTTTGTAATATAGTACCTTTAACGGTGGCTAATATAACTTGAAAATGGAGGGTACCCCACTTGCTTGTCTCCATGGAGATGTTATTACTTTGGCTGGAATTTTGCTTGGATGTTTTTCTTGCTCAGAAATACTTTAAAAACATGTATTGAGTTGGCTCAACTCTCCACAGATCTGACCTATTGACTTATTGAGCTCTACTGGCTCAGGTTACAGGTCAGATATGTGAAAACCACTCACAGTAAGTTGATGTAAAGCAGTAACATCTCCAACAGGGATGCTACAATATCCAAATCTCTTGATATAATATTTTCATGATATGTATATTTTCTGTTTATTGCTATATATGCTACTTTTTCTTTATAAAATGCCTTGACAAGCCTTTGGTACTGTTATAATATATGAGTTAAGATAGAATTAAAAGTGCTAAATAACAGTTATTTCTTAATGTAATCTGCACTGAAACAGCAAAGGACCATGGTCTATGTAGTTCCCTTTGTTTTTTAGCTATTGCTGCACCATATCAGTGAATCTCAGCAAAGTGATTTGATATATTGAAATGGCTCACGGTATTATTGTGAGACTTTTGATGATACGCCATTACAATATTATGGCATTGTTACATCCATTATCTCCATTTAGACAAGCAGGTCAGCCCACACGCAGTAAGAATGCATGGTTTAGTTACAGTTATTTTGGGCAAAACATTAATTGAAGTGTCATGAGATAGGTTCGAAGAGATAGATAGGCTACATTTCAAAATAGCACAATGAAATCTAACCCACAACCTGCAGTAGCTCTATTGCGTTAGCTCTGGTCTCCATCCTGCTGCTTTAGAGATCAGATCTGATACACGCGTTCTTTTTAGACTCATATGTAACCGGATTATACATGATCTGGGAGACCTGTGTTTGTATTGAATGATCTGCAGTAAACGTTCTATCAGACACTGCCCCATCCATTTTATCTGATTCAGACCTGATGCACTTTTAATGAGCAGTCTGACAGAGGAGACCCGTCTCAGAGCTGATCTATGTTTGGTGGAACAGCAGTGATGGATATATTGCTGTGTTATTGACCGCTATGACTTCATTTGAGGGTTCCTGGTGAAGATAAATCACTAAACATACAAGACAGAAACCATTGCTAAGACGTACATGCTCTCCGGATGAGTTTTTTCTGACCAAAAATGGTTACAGATGAAAAATTGTGATACTTTGCAGTGACATCATGCTGGGGGTGTTCTACGTGTATGTGCATGGCTTAATGGTCCAGTTACCATGGAGACACAATGCACACATTAGCAAATAGTGCCAAAAACCCCCCAAAAATCACAAAATGGATTTAATCAACATATTTTCAAGTTTGTGATCAAGCCGAGAGTTCAGGGTCTTGTTTAGGTGTTTGACTTTCAACAAAACATAAGACTGAATGATAAATTGTTTGCATGTAAAAAAAAAAAGCAAAGATTAAATATTTACACATTAAATTTACAAATGTACACAGATGGTTGACTAGTGAAGTGAAGAAACAGCACCTATTAAACCTCTTAACTTATGCAAAATTAACTGTCGTGAGCTTTAAGCCATGTTTTCTCATCACAAACAGACCTGGAGTTGTGTTTTGTTTCATTCACACATGTTTGAGTAATCCTGGATTATTAAAATATCTCCATCTCCAAAGATCAGAATGCTCTCTTTTATTTTGTGATGTCATGAAGCTGTAGTTTTCAAGTTAACATCTGCTTTTACCTTTAGTTCAGTAGAGATTGTCAATATGAGGGGTGAAATTATCCAAATGGCTCTAGTGGAGTTTAAAAACACAGTGGAGCACATCCTGTATTACCACATGACATCTCACAAAAAGGAGTATTTTCTGTTTGAACTCATCCTAAATATGCAGGGTTTGTGTGTTAAACCTGTGTGTTAAATGAAACAAAACACAACTCCAGGTCTGTTTATGATGAGGAAACAACATTATAACAGATCAGAAAACAGCGTGATACGGGCTCTTTAATGAGAAGTACATGTTCTAAAATGGTTGAATGTGAACCACTTGCTTTTTAATAGACAAAACCTAGTGAAACCTTTTTGATGGGTTTACAAAACGGTCATTACTTGATTGCTTCATCTTGTAATAATTAAAAATCCATATTCATCTTTTGATCATCTACTGAGCCACTGAGGACGGAGCAAGCACCTTTAACCATCTTGGATTAGCATAGACACCAGGTATGTACTGCTTTATTTTTACAAAGACTAACTTGAAACAGAAAATATCAACAATTGCAAACAAACATTATTTTTAATGTTAAAATTTCCTTTTACCTGAAAAGATCTTACAGTGAGAGGAGGCAGGTTTCAGTGCTGAGCTCTGGAGAGATTAAAGGATGAATAAAGAGCAGATTACTGAAAAGCTGCTGAAAACCCCTGAAATCTGGAGAACGCAGAGGTGAAATACAACCACAAAGCTAAGCAAGGTAAAAGTCTATCATTTAATACAGAAGAAATCACAACAAACCAAATAGTAACAGGAAGAACAGATTTGACGGTAACCAGGTGATTGAACCCACAACCTCACAAACAGACCTGGAGTTGTGTGTTGTTTCATTCACACATGTTTAACATACAAACCCTGCAGTTTTAGGCTGAGTTATTCTCTCAAACAAAAAACACTCTGTTCCATCTCGTGATGTCATGTGGTAATACAGGAATGTTCCACTGTGTTTTTAAACACCATACGCCTTCATTAGAATCATTTGGATATTTTCAGACCTAGAATTGTCAATTTCCTCTGAACAAAAGATAAAAGGTAGCTGTTAACTTGAACTTAAACAACCATATTTTTTGGACAATAAGTCACACTTTTTTTCATGGTTTCATGGGTGGTCCTGTGACTTATACTCCGATGTAACTTATATATTAATATTTTCACACTGACAGGCGTGACAGGCTCTAGGCTTGTGTCTCTGCTACTCCTATTACTCCTGTACCTACTGTGCATGTCTCCTGCAGAAATAGCCTCTGTCCTGCTGCAAGTAGTGACATTCAGCCAAAAACAGTAATCGAGCAGCAGAAAGAAAGTTTGGAGTGAACGAGAAACTTGCGAGGGACTGGTAAAAGGCGGGGATGGAGAACACAGATTTGCGGTAACCGGAAAGGTGTGCCATGCAACTTTCCTGGAAGTCATTGCATGGATGGACAAAGCCTGGACTTAAGTGACAACCGAAACCATCCTGTCGGGATTCAGAAAGGCCGGAATAATTTTAACTGGACTTGATGCTAAGTCTGACGACAGCTACACAAAAGAGGAAGCGTCATGCTTTTTACCTCCGGAGGTTGGGGAGTTGCTCAGAGTGACACCAAGGATGAAGAATTCAATGGATTTAGTGATTTGGAATGAGATGGAGAGTTTAGTAAACTTGTTATGTATATTGAATAGCTCTTAATATGTGATGTTAACAACCTGTGGTTCTCTGTTCTATTGTTATTACTATAACTTGCCTTTCAAGATGAAATGTCGGTTCTTGGTCTCTGATTTTATAAAATAAATTTCCCCCAAAATGTGTGATTTATAGTCCAGTGCAACTTATATATGTTTTTTTCTTCTTCATTACGCATTTTTTTGGCTGGTGCGACTTATAGACCTGATCGACTTAAGAGTTAAAAAAAAAAATGGTACATTGGAAAATTCCAGCAATTTTCCTACTTTCATCCAGTACTTTCATGGTTTAGAATACAAGATCACTGAACGATTCAGCTTCCTGGTTATAGGCACCATTTTGAGCACTTTTCAGTATTTGAAAGATATTATCATTTTAAATAACTAATTACTATGAAAACAGTCCTAATATATCATCAAACTGAGACTCTGAGTGATCTATCACTTTCTTGTGAAGAACTAGACCTAAAAGAATCTGGAGTTTCTTAATGTTAAAGTGTCTCCTCTTGAGACCAAACCTGAGCTCCTTTGTTGCTTAGGAACAGCCTATAGACCCGTTTCTATGGTTCCCAGAAACTCAAATTAGAGACGAGAAAAGTTAAGTTCATAATATTAAGACATCTGATCTAAAACCTGCAGATAGAGAGGGCAGGGCATAACCTCAAAGAGAAACGATTCAGCTAAGTAGAGCAGCGTTAAAGCAGCTATTAAAAGTAAATGTGAACCGAAAATTGTAGTAGGCTTAAAAGTTAGTCATTAGTACAGCCTAACACCAAAAAAACATACGATTAAATATGAAAAATATGTGTCTTTGTGACTTTGGTTCAACAATGCAATGTATAATTTAGGCTTATACTAGTCCTTTTAAAATAATTTTCTATGAACCTCAAGCCACACTAGGGATGCAACCATACTAATATCAAAATGTTCAATATCACCCTCACAACTGATACTATGCAGTGACTTCACGCTGGGGGTGTTCTACATGTATCTCTGTTGGTGGAATGTTTCGGTACCATGGTGACACAATGCACACATTAGCAAACACAGCCAAAAAGGTTTTAAGAAGTCTGAAAACTCAAGAATAGAAAATACAAAATGGATTTTAAACAACACATTTTCAGGAGCCTGTGAGCAATATGAGCGCTCCTGTTTAGGAGTCTAAATATCAACATTTTTTCAGTCAAGTTCGGTTCAGTTCAGTTCAGTTCAAGTTAGTTCTTTATAATTAGATTGAGTTCAATTAAACTTCAGATTCTAAAACTCTATGTCATTACTTCAGTGCCATACTTTTGTAGATACACTGACATCTCCATAAAGGCCTAACTCTGCTATATTTGAATAGAAAACAGAAAGTGCAATTGAATGCAATTTAATGTTGCCTGGAAATCCAGAAGGATATTTCTCTGTATTTGTTATACAGCTCCATATGAGTCTGGATTCGTCCAGGCAAAATTTTATGTTTATTGATAATTAAGTATAATATAAAAACAAGCCTAAAACATATTTAAAACACACAATAACAATATATATATATATACACATATATATTGTTTCATCCCTAATCCACACAAAACAAAAAACTGAATTGGTGAAAAATGTTTAAAAATTGTAATACTTGTCTATTATTTATCAATCAAAGTATTAGCCCTATCTTTCAGTGGTCATGTAATTGTGGAACTTGTTCAATCTCTGTGGTAACTGATTTGGATGGGCCTTGTGTGTACTTTGAGGTGGAGACAGCTGCTTCCTCTTTTAAGTGGACCGTCATGAACTCTGCAGTTGAAAGGTGCGGCCAGAGGAAATGTATCAGACGCTGCATTGAAAATGAGATTCAAAAAATGATCTATGAATCATGAAAAGGAGACTCTGTTCATTGCCCATAGACTGTAGACTAAGTGAGCCTGATGTCACCCATGGCATTCGGCTCCAGTCAAATGAAGTTCATAGGAGCAAAGTTGGAAAGTTCCATATTAGGCAAAAAAAATGACAAGTCTCTCAGCAGCAGTTACAGAGAGAGGGGTCCCACGTTATGTAGTGGAACCAAATCACAACATTTACAAGCACATTTTAGCACTTTTTCAATGGACTGGCAAAATTAATAGTTCTGGGTAAGACTTGGTTTAGTACAGATCATGTGGTGTTACTAGTTTGCTGTAGTTTGCATCAAAAGTGGTCAAAGAAAGAAGCAATAATGGTGAAAATGCATTTGTTTTGTTTCCTTTTGTACGTATTTTTTTCTCTTTAAATTAATACATTTACATACTTTTTCTGTAATATTTGTTAATAGTGTAAAGTTGTTTGTTTCAGCATGGGGGTGGGTGGAAAACATCATAAAATAAATACATATTGTGAAAAAATAAACATGCTTTAGACAAGAAACTACTGGTCAAATTTCTAAAGCTAATCCTGACAAAAGCAGCCCGTAACACAAGTATATGTCAGAAATGATATGATATAAGATAAACCAATTATTAATACAATAATTGCCAATAAAACTATGCTGATATTGTTTGTCAGATTTATGTAGTGTTACTAATGGCTGTAACGACTGAAGGCTTTTAACAGGCAACACTACAGTTACACACAAGGAGTTTTAATTCACTTGTCCATTATGGCTCCTTCCTCTCTGCATTATTCATGCGTCTGTGATATCAGCCTCTAGCTCCATGGCATAGTGCAAAAATACAAGGGCACAGCAAATCAGTGCAACAGGGTCACAACATATCACTACGGCAGCATTTATTATACCTGAGTGCCAAGGTAAAATCAGATTCAGCTATTTCAGTTCCAGTACTGATAATGATACTTTGTGTTTATCTATACCCGATATTAACCAATAAAATAAGACTGTAGGGATGGAAAATGGCTCTTATTTTCTTAAAGCTGTTAATTTATAACACACAGATCTGATTGTGTTCTGCTACTGTTATTTATCAAATCACTACTGAACAGATTTGTATGAATTCTGAGATGTTTGAGGCCAAAATCACCCTGTAAATAATCTTATTACATCAATTTATCATCTTTGTCTTCGTTATGACCTCTTGTATATGGCTGAGATTTTGTAGTACTTGTTTTTCTATTTTATTTTGACTTGTACATATACATTTATATAATTATGCCATATTTGACACCAGTCTCTTGCTATCTTTTTAGATACTTAGAATGTATTATTACCATTTATATTTTTTACACTGTGTTATTATATTATATTATATTATATTGTGTGAGCTACTGTGTCAAAGTTATTTCCCTTGTGGATCAATAAAGTTTGTCTAAATCTCTAAATTAAAGGACTAACCGATTTCATGGAACCAATACTCAATCAAACTTTTTTTTCAGTATCGGTGCTGATATTCGATACCAGTACCAGTACAATCCTCATAAATATAAAGCAGATCCTGTTAACCAGACTAAATTGTCACTGATAAACAATATACTTCTAGTACTGAACTTGAAAGTATTCCTAGGTAGGTAGCAATAGTTGAAAATAGAAAATGTGTGTAAAGTTACCACCATGGCACTAAAATTGCAAACAATGATGCTCAAATTTCAAACTCAATTTTGATTTTAAGGAAAAAAAAGCTTCCAGTTAGATTTTGAAGACTTTCCATTTGATATAGTATGTTTAAAATCGTTAATTGCTATGGCAACTGTCATCATGTTTCATCACATTAGAATCAAGAATGGCAAAACTTGTCCTAACCATCAGAGACTTCAGCATGTCCTCCTCCTACCAGTACCACTAGCACTTATTCTTGCATATAGTTTGATTGACATGAACACTGAATCATGCTTTCTGTTTATCCCAATAGGACATGTTGACATTTGAAGAAGTGTTTGGCTGTTGTAGAGTTGTGTGTGTTTGAGTGTGAGAGCTCTGTACCGTCTTGGGGCAGTGCACATATCGGGCCAGGCTGATGATCAGGTCGTGTGTGATGGGGTCCACCAGGTTCCTGAAGCTGGCGTATCGGTACAAAACATCATCCAGAGAAGTCGACTCCATCCCCAGGTCCTACACACAAACACAAACAGGTTCATTGTATGCTTTATATGATTTTAGAGCTCTTTATTTAAACAGACTTTGTTAATCAAACTATCCATGGGTGTCAGAAATTAGGACTGTTTCCAAAGCAATTAACAATTTAAAACCAAATATCTTTTGAATGGTGAAAGTCCTCAAAGCTGATCATGGATCTATAATAAAAACTGGGTAAAACTATGGTGAGACCAACTAGTGGCCGCTGCAGGTACTGGAGGTACTGGAGGTGCTGGGGTTACTGTGGCATGAGCTGTGTCATGACTGGTGCTCCCCTCCCTCTTTTCCCTGTGCGTGTGTGTGGGCGGAGTCTCCTGGACCTTAATTCTCCTCACCTGCAAGCAAGATTGTTTTCTACCTACACACGTGATCCCTGCCGTTTCCAGTCCTGCTCCAGCCCTGTTCCAGCCCTGCCTCTGCCCTGCTCAAAGCCCTGCTTCTGCCTGCATTCAGCCCATTGTAAAATAAATTCTAATTTTTCATTTTGTGAACCGGTCTGCAGTCCATTTTTTGGGTCCCTTCATTGTTGCGCCATAACAAGCTGCACTCTAGGAGCTCTCGCTCTGATTGGTCAAAAAGGACGTTACTGACGCCACACAGGTAGGAGGCGCTAGCACACCTTATATCACCAGCATGGGCTGATATTTTGTTTTGGCCAACCTGTTGCCTAAAGTTTACAAAATCTCTGTTCAGCATCCATACATTAAATGATAAATAATAGGCCTACCTAGAACAGATTAGTCACATACACAACAAGGTCAAACTAGAAAGCCAACAAAACCTAATCCCATAATATACACGTGAACAGTCTGGTGAATGGTCCAACATTTAAAGGCTAAGGAAACACACTGTTGGCCTAAGCTCAGGGGTGCAGTAAAGGCCATAGACTCCCCTGGCACCACACAGCTCACGCTCTGTGGACTTCTGCCAATTGGATTAAGACCAATCCATTAATCTCATACGGTCTAGTCCTGCAGAGTCGCCCAGGAAGGATGGGAGTGGGCAGAGGATCAGGTACAGCTGCATGTCCAAACTGAAGTCTAAATATAGGTACAGGTTGTGTCCATGTCAATTGTTTCGAATCCCTATAGTCTAAAACTGAGCTGGAGAACTACACTGGATTTTGGTGTTTAACTGTCAGATTGCAGACTTGTTGACCTGGGTTATGGTTAATATCTCGATAATTACTGGGCCTAAAACAAAAACTAACACTCTAAGTTCTCTATCAATATAAAAACAATAGCGCACGCACAATAGCTTCAGAAAGTGGTGCTAGAACTGATGCTGAGTCTGATGACAGCTACGCAGAAGAGGAAGTGGCGCCAAGGATGAAAAATTCTATAGATTTAGTGATTTGGAGATGGAGAGTTTGGTAAACTTGTTCTGTTCTGTTGTTTATGCTATAGTTATCTGAAGAACTGTTCATATGTGACGTTAACAGCCTGTTGTTCTCTGTTCTATTGTTATTACTATAGCCTTTCAAGATGAAATGTTGGTTCCTGGTTTCTGATTTTATAAAATAAATTTCCCCAAAAAGTCTGGTGTGACTTATAGATAAAATATGGTAGTTTGTGAAAAACGTGCAGAAAGTAAGAGCTCTGTGCATTTGTGGACAGCGAAGATGCTTCTCTCAAGTGGATGTAACAAAAGTTAGATTTTTCATCTTGTTTCGCTGTTATGATGATTATCAGATTCAAATACTTGTCATGGCACTCAACCCAGATAATATTTAGAACTCAACTCACAAATATGAATCTGCAACATTTGTAAACAAACTCTGTCTTTATTTTTTGCCTATAATATAAGTGTACTCATTCCACTAAAGTTTAATTGATTTTACTAAATTTCTCATAGATTTAGAATAGAATGAGAATAGAATTTCCCATTATTATAATGTAATGCCAATTGGAACCATTAGCCCAGTTTATGAGCCTGTTCTCAATTCAGTCTCTCTGTCCTCTGTCACTGTCCACCACAGGAGAATGACTCTCATTGTAGTTCAGCTCAATTATGCTTTTCATACTCTCTACGGACACGAGGACCACAGATATTTAAGGGTCTTTTATTGGTCTAGAAATATCTGCGTCAATGACTTTCTCTAAATATTCCCCAGAATGCATCATGCTTTGGGACCATTTTAAAAAGTGCAGCCGTTGCGTCAATCCTGTTCATTAACTTTAATTATAAGTGTTATTGCTGATTAGTTTTTTTTTTATATAGAGGCAATCATAAATAATTTTTCAACCTTTTCGTATTGGGATAACAAGAAATTTTAACATGTTTTGTAAGGTCAGATAAAATTGTATACACAGTCTATTCGTGGGGACTTTTTACTTTGTGTGTTGCAATATTAGATCAGCGTCATAGTTTGAAGTTAAAGGTCCCATATAACAGAAAATTGACTCTTGTGAGTTTTTAAGTTATAATGTTGTTTCCTCCTCAAAAACAAACCTGCAGTTGTATTTTGTTTGATTCACACATGTTGGAGTAACCCTTTATTATTAGTCTGTCCACATTTCCAATGCTCAAAATGCTCTGTTGAACCTTGTGATGTCATGTAGTAGTAGTTTTCAAGTTTACAGCTACTTTTTTGGAGATTGGAGATTCCAAATGATCCTAGTGAAAGTGTATGGAGCTTTAAAACACAGTGGAGCACTTCCTGTATTACCACATGACATCACAAGGTGTAAGCTGTTTGAGAGAAGAGCTCAGCCTAAATATGCAGGATTTCTGTGTTAAACATGTATGAATGAAACAAAACACATCTCCAAGTATGTTTGTGGTGAGGAAACAACATTTTAACATAGATCAGAAAATAGTGTAATATAGGTCCTTTTTTGATATGTGTTATTCTTGGTAAAAGGTAGGGTTAACGTCAGGCAAGTATTTATTATGGCAAAGGTTAGGATGAGTCACCAGGAAGATTGCATTATTTTCAAGGTGACTGCTCCTAACCTCAATGTAATGTCCCCACAGAGAAAGGACGCCTACTTGTGAGTGTGCATGAGTGTGTGTGAGTGTGCAAATATGGATAACGCACTTTTAATGGATAGAGCCTTATGTCTGGAGTATGGTTGTCAAAATTATTGAAAATCAGCAGCTAATCGATACTAAAACTAGAATCAAAACTAGATACAGGTATTGATACTAAAAAAGTCACATTCACAGGACAGAAATGATCCTTTCCTGAATAGCTTTAGAATGATCTTGAGCTGTATCAGAGCAAGTATAAGAGCACATAGACTAGTGTCGTATTTTTCGGACTATAAGTCATACTTTTTTCATGATTTGGGTGTTTCCTGCGACTTACACTCCAGTGTGACTTATATATCCAAATTTTCACCCTGACAGCCGCGAGAGGGCGCTTTAGGCTTGTGTGCCAGTATCTGCTACTACTGTACCGCTGTCCCTTCAAGCCCTACTGCACATGTCTCCTGCAGAAAAGGCCTCTGTCCTGGTGCAAGTAGTGAAATATGCAGCCAAAAATGGAATCGAGCAGCAGAAAGGAAGTTTAGAGTGAGCGAGAAACTTGTGAGGGACTGGCGGTGAGCGGGGATGGAGAACACAGCTCCATGGTAACCAGACGGGTGCACCATGCAACTTTCCTGGAAGTCACTGAATGAATGGACAAAGCCTGGACTTCAGTGACACTGAAACCATCCTGTCGGGATTCAAAAAGGCCAGAATAATTCTAACTGGAACTGATGCTGAGCCTGACGACAGCTACACAGAAGAGGAAGCGGTGCTCTGGTTACCTCCGCACAGTTGGCTGAGCCTGACACAGAGGATGAAGAATTCAACGGATTAAGTGATTTGGAGTGAGATTTTATGCTATGAGTGTTTATGCTATGGTTATCTGAAGAACTGTTCATATGTGACGTTAACATACCAGACGCCTATTCAGTCAGTTGTTCTCTGTTCTATTGTTATTACTATAATTTGGCTTTCAAGATGAAATGTCAGTTCTTGGTCTTTGATTTGATAAAATAAATGTCCCCCAAAAAGTGCGACTTATAGTCTGAAAAATACAGGAAATGTGAAAATCACATTCTATTTTCTAAATTAAGATTAATTATCTTAGTGGTACCAGGATCAGTATTGAGTATCGAGTCTATTCCTTGGTATCGAAAAGTTGGACCAGTGTTCATTTTGACAAAACTATTTAATTTCACCTTTTTGCCATTTGACTAAAACTTGTATTAGTTTCAGTCAAGATTTAATTAAGAAATTTTAATTATGATAAAAGATAGATGCTGAGTTTGTTAATAGGCTGGTTTGGGGCTCTGGGATTAAAAAATTGAATCTTGTCCACTCATTCCTTTCACTGATTTATAGTTTTATGATTTGATTAAAGCAGTTTCAGTAGTTTTACTCAGCAAAATGTTATGTAATTTTAGTCACACTTTTAGTTATTATTGCAGTGAAATCACGCAGTGGGTGTTCTACATGTATTTCTACCGGCAGAATGTTTAACAGTTACCATATGACACAATGCACACATTAGCAAACATAGCCGAAAAAAAACAACTAACAGAGTAGTGCTTTCAGTTAGAGTTCATTTATTCTGAACATTCTCAAATTTAAGAAAGTACAACATATAGTCTATACTTGGAAAAACATTCAAAACATGTACTTTTAGTGAAATAAAAGATTGATTCAGTCCTTCACAGATAAAATCCATGGAGTTTTCTTCCTGTTGCTAAAGACATCTGTTGTTTTCATCGTTGCCATGGTTTCCCTGTGGATTTCTAATAAAGCGCATTGATGTTTGCTCAGCTTTATCATTACATGCATTAACTGTATGTCATTTCAGATTTCACACCTCTATCTCCCACACGCCACAGATTCACACTTAACAAAGCCAGGCGAGACTTCACACGATTCAATGGGAAAGGCCACAATATGTTCAGCATCCGTTTGTTCAGCCTATAGGTTTAAAATAGGATGGGACCATGTGTGAATGTAAACAATAATCCATGATATGACTGTTGACGGCTACAGTAACAGTGTCTTAATCTGATACAAATCATCTTTTCTTTGGTAAGATTACTGGATGTGTACACAGCCCCTAAAAAATAAACTAAACACATTTTGTATGTTAAAGACACTCTTTTTAATGTGAGGGTCTGACACCTGCTTGTCTCCATATAAATGTTTTTGGAAGTTGCGTCTCCACAGATCTGACCTGGCTGTCTCCATGGAGATAGATCAGTTTAAAGCACAAACGGCTTTAGATAGACAAGTAGATAGATACTTTATTGATCTCTGAGGATATTCAAAGTTTGGCAGCAGGAGCATAGAAACAAACACAGCAGTAGCTAAATCTGATTCAGATCGTGTTTTTCTTTTCTAAGCTTACTGGATGTGTACATAGCTGGTAAAAAATAAACTAAACCAATTTTTTATGTTAAAGACGCTCTACGCAACTTTTTTGATATGAGGGTCTAACACCTGCTTGTCTCCATATAGATGTTACTGCTTTGGGTAGAATGTATGGCAAATTGGTGCATCAAGTTTTGATTTATTTATTTGGATTTCTTTTTTCTATTATTATTACATACATCTCTTATTGTGAGCAGGCTTGCCTCTCCACAGATCTCACCTGTAACTTTGTGACGTCACTGTCTCCATTAAGATATTTGAATGTTTGATGGAACACTATGGAACACTCCAGGCAGAGACAAGCAGGTGGTATATTCTCCATCAGAAGCAGTTACGCATTGCTCCTCTAACTCTAAAGCTCTAAAGCATTATGGAAAATCAAATCTCTGTTTTATTCAATTTTAGTGTGTTTAGTGTTAGTAGTGTTTTATTCTGTTTATTTTTGTGTGTTCAAATGTTATTTTAAGTGTTTTATTATCCTTGTTTTATAATCCTTGTATTGAAAAAGACTCTCAGCTGGTTTACCTTGAATAAATAAAGGTTAAAAAATACATATCCTGGATTCGTCAAATACTTTTCTAAATGAAGATGTTATTGCTTTGTCTGAAATGGTTCACAGTATGACATTAAACCTTTCTATCTTCATGGAGACCAAAATAGACCAAGTTACAGGTCAGATCTGTGGATCGGCGACCCCGCTCACAGACAGAATGCCTGTTTGTGAAGATATTTATGCTATAAAACCACCTGTAACTGAATAAATGTAAAGCAGAGCTGTTAAATGTCATAAGGCGGACCAATAGAAACAAGCACCCTCAACAACCCTCAAAGAAAAATATACATTGTGCACCTTCAATTTAATTTGATTAGTCTTTTATTCTATTTATTTTTATGTAGTTATTCAAATGTGACTGTGAATGTTTTCTAATCCTTGTGTTGACAGGGAGCTACTGCAAAACACAGCAAGACTCAGCTGGTCTCCCCTGTATAAATAAAGGTTAAAAAATGACTTATGCCTTGACACGTGTTGCATCTTCTAATCTTAAACTCATGCTATTTTCGGTTTAATTTTGGTCTCGTCTCTTTAAGCCCGGGCAGAGACAGAGGACTCGCCCCCCCACAGACAGGTATGAGTCACGGAGGTCTCCATGTGGTCCTTTGTCTGCAGAGGGAGAGGCAGCGCAATAATGACGGCAGCTTTGAATGAGCCACTTTAATCAGCTGCTGTTTCCATAGAGCGCAGATACAACAGGTGCAGGACTCACACGGACAAGACAGCCACGGGGAATTATACAGTCTGCAGGCTTCATGTATTTCGGCGCCCATAATATATAATGTGTTTGTTTATTTTCAACATAAACTAAAAAATGATTCCAAAACTATGGCTTTAAGTATCCCAATACCCAATATCTACAGATGCCAGTAAATGGATTAAAAATAGACTTTATTTTCCTAAAAACAAGAAATACCGTATGACAAAATGTGTAATGTAGCTCTTATTTACCTCTCAAGTGACTATAGAACAGATTTGTGAATTAAAAGCTAAAACATTATGAGACTTTCTGGACCAGCTATTAGATTATTAGATCACATTACTATTAGATCTATTCATAGCCCCAACCAGAATATCAGCAGAACCGATATTTTGGAACCGATACTCACTCTAGCAAGTTTTCATGGATTGGTACCAAAATTCAATACTAGTATCGGTATCGGTGTATCCCTATCTCTTATTTATTCAATCACAGTTGTGCTTAACCTGCCAAAAACCCATGAAAAAGATATTTGCGAGTGAGGTCGCACATCCACAGATCTGACCTGGTTGTTTCCGTGGAGATAGATAAATTGAAACAACAATCAAGGTTTTTCCGTTCTGATATCAATGTTGATACTTTTGCTTTAGATGGCTATATAGATACTTCATTGATCTCGAAGGAAATTCAAAGTTTGGCAGCAAAGGCATAAAAACAAACATAGCAACACAGAAAAAGTTAGTAGTCCATCCTCTTGCATCCTCAGGGGTCAGCCAACCTTTTTCAAACTGAGAGCTATTTCATTGGTACTGAGTCATATGAAGAGCTACACTCTTCTCAAATAACAAATTTGCTCAGTTTGCCTTTAGTTATACATTATTGTTAATGATTAATGATAATCTTCTATGTGAAGACACTGATCACGTTAATGATTTCTCACAATAATAATCAACAATGACAGTGAGGTGGGAAACAGAGATCAATATTCTGCACTTTAACTTTATTAATCTCAGTAATTGTTAAATTTTTAAGTAGATTGTTAGCAGTTATCATCATTGCTTCTACGAGTGCGTTTACATGCACATCACTATCCTGGTTATAAATGTAATATCCCAGTTTCTTGACATAATCTTACAAATGCACAAGTTCAAAAATGATATATTTAATAAATCAGGAGAAACACAAACAATCATAAGCTCCTTTAGTATAGGAAGCTCGGGAGGTTTCTAACCAGTGAACACTGCACAGATCCAAACACTGTTGTACAAGTTGTACACTGCAGCAAATTCTTAATTAAAATCTTCTGCCTGAATAAACTCAACTTTACAACATATAAACCATAACCACTATAGAGCCACATCAGCCCGTTTGACATTATAACCTTTTTAATGCAGCTTTTGCACACAGTTGTTTGTTTTACAGACACGAAACTTAAAGCCACATGGCTCATTTGCATAAACTGAGCTGATCGCTCATCTGAATCACTTATCTAAACATGTATAATGAACATTTTTTTAAGATATTGTCATTTTTAAATCTATATAAATGCAAGAGTGATTAAAAAAAGAATAGCAACAGAATAAAATAAAATTTTAGATGCTGCGCACTAATGAGTTGTACTATTTTTAGAATAGGCCTGCGGGCGACTCACATAGTCCTTGAGGGCGATCTGGTGCCCGCGGGCACCATGTTGGTGACCCCTGCTTTAAGTAGAGGTGAGACGAGACACAATTTCCAGAAGAGATTGGGTCTATGAGAATGAGACCAGATGAAATTTTTACATCATTTCTAATACGTAAATAGTGTTATGAATTACCAAAGTTGGTTTCAGAATTTGTATTTACTTAATTTAATATTTTAGTTGTCACTCTAGCACTGCCTTTTGGATCTATGATGACTCAAAAGATGCAACTCACAGACACTGAATCCTTTTTTCCCTACCCACTTGGGGAAACGAATCTCAAAAGATTATTTTTCTCAAGTCTGCACAATCTTGAGGCAATTTTGTCTCACAAGATCTTATGGCATGAGATCTTGTCCCATCTCCATCTTTAAGTGTCTTTGTAACTGTGATTTATCATTTAGTAAGTAATTGCAGAACAGCTTTGAGACGTTTAGGGTCAACATTGGCAGTTACCAAAATGGATATCGACTAAACCATTATCTTGGAACCGATATCCAGTTCCATCAAATTGTTCAATACCAGCAGCGATATCTAATACCTGTACTGTTTTAGTGCTTCCCTACTTTAAACATCCCAGGTAAAGCAATAACATCTCCATGGAGACAGACCGTAGACCCTCTAATAATGCCAAACTGATAATATATATTGAAGCACAGTACAAACTGTTTTATAGGAGATTTTAACAAGTAAAAAGAAATACTTGGGAATAGTGAAGCGAAATAATACTGAAAAAAGAGAGGTGATGCGTGAGAGTAGTCCCTGATGAAATATACATGACAAGGAATCAATCAAAATGCACAATCCTCTTCCTTTGAGAATGTACACACAGACTACACACAAAGTACACACATAGTACACACAAAGTACACACAAATATAAACAGGGAAACAGCGGGTCCTCTCTGCTCATTATGAACTTGCCACGCTCATTAGACCCACATCAAAGACCTGCTCCAGAGTCTGAACCCATCTGAAGATCTGAGGACCAAGTCTAGTCCTGGTCCTGTTAGGGTCTGGACCTCGACAGCCCCTAACCTTTCTATCTTTGCAGTATATGAAGTGTCAGAAATACTAGACCTGTCACAATTTGAAGTACAATATATTGATGAGGTAAATATTGATGATAAACAATAGTAGCGAAAAATTTTAGTGCTTAGTTTGCATCTGTAATGAGTCATAGAAGTTATTGATTCAGTTAAGCTGGTCGTGTGATCGGCTGTGAACTGGAGACATTTGTCACAGTGAGGGACAGGAGGACACAGGACAAACCGCTCTCCATCATGGATACTCCTGCTCACCCACTGCACCAGACTATAGAGGGACAAAGGAGATAATACTCCCTACAACTGTACAAAAACTCGCCCACTGCACTAGACTATAGAAGGACAGAGGAGCTCATTCACCAACAGGTTCCTACAGCTCCACTCAAACACTGATAGATACAGGACTACATTCATACTATAATACTCCTTACAAATATACAACAACTCACCCTTATGTAACAGATAATGCTCCCATCAACTGTACAAAAACTCACCTTTACGTAACAGATAATACTCCCTACAACTGTACAACAACTAACAATTATGTAACAGATAATACTCCCTATAACTGTACAAGAACTCACCCTTATTGAAAAGATAATACTCCCTACAATTGTATAAGAACTCAGCCTTATGGACAGATAATACTCCCTACAACTGTACAACAACTAACCCTTATGTAACAGATAATACTCCCTATAACTGTACAAGAACTCACCCTTATTAAAAAGATAATACTCCCTACAATTGTATAAGAACTCAGCCTTATGGACAGATAATACTCCCTACAACTGTACAACAACTCACTCTTATGTAACAGATAATACTCCCTACAACTGTACAAGAACTTACTCTTATGGAACAGATAACACTCCCTACAACTGTACAACAACTCACCCTTGTGGAACAGATAATACTCCCTACAACTGTACAACAACTCACCCTAAAGTAACAGATAATATTCCCCACAACTGTACAAGAACTCACTCTTATGGAACAGATAATACTCCCTACAACCGTACAACATCTCACCCTCATGTAACAGATAATACTCTCCACAACAACTCACCCTTATGGAACAGATAATACTCCCTACAACTATCCAAGAACTTAATTACGAGTCTTATGCTAATTAATTACCGCAGAATTAATTAGCCCCTATAGCAAGAATTTTATTTTTTTTTCTGAAGGAGTATAGGAAAAATTATTAAAAAAGGATTATTATTATTTTTTTTTTAAATTATTAAAAAAGGATTTTATTTTTATTTTTTTTTCTGGAATCGAGTGGGCAGTTACTGTTGAGCTCCAAAAGGATATAGTCTGGTTTTATTCCTGGTTTAGTCCAAATATGATCTTGGTCCAATCTGTATAGTCCTGATTTAGTGTTGGTTTTATCCAAATTTAGACTATTCTTCATCCAGGTCCAGTCCAAGAAAAGTCCAAGAATAGTCCAGTCCTGATCTAGTCCAGGTCTAGTCCTGGTCGAGTCCTGGTAAATGAGAGTAAATGGCAGCGTTCTCAGAGGATCTGTTGGTGACCTTTAGTAAAGATCATGTGTCTGTGATATGGGACTTTTATCATGGATTTCAATTAAGGCTTCAGTGAAAATACATCCTGGCCTACAGAAAGCTCAGGATCGCTCACGTCATTACATCTATGCGGCACATCTGAAAAAAATCATCAGGGCACGCCAATAGCTTTAATTAATTTTAGCTGGATTAATGTATTAGATCTCCATTATTATTCCTACAATATTATCTGTTCCACTTCCCACACTTCTTTTGGCAAGTGAAGCCCTATTGCAGGAGGGCTTGTACACATGAAATTGTAATTTTAATGGAAGTAATTAGCAAATCGCAAAGGGTGCATTTTTAGTACCACTGTTTTCCTCCACAAACAACAAAAAACCCAAGTATACAACATAACAAACATTGTCAGAAGTGAGGATTTGCACTACTAGAGGGGAGCTAACTGAACTATATTGAAAATAACGTTTAATTTCATTTATGTATTTGATTTAGGACAGTGCGTATTATACAGTGTGTCAGACAGTAACTTCAGGATAACTACGCAGAAGCCCAATTTCATCCATTGTCCTCAGTAAACTCAGTAAACAATAATTAGACAACAATTAACACAAAAAATATCTAGTCAAAACAAGCAGATATGAATGCACGATCATGTACGGACAGTCTGCTGGATTGTGTCTCATCAGGAGCTCTTTCTCTCCTTCAGTGTAATGGACTTTATGGATTCCACCTTTTTGAAAACAGAGAAAAGGTTAAATGCAGAGAGCAGCGCTGCATGAAAAGACCTGAACCTGAAAGAGTCTGATTAGGCTGGTGATTGAGCTGAACAACGGCGGCTACAGCTACGACAGGGCACGATGGATCAATGCAGCTCCCTGCTACGATCTGAGGAAATAGTGGAGATAGTGGAGGTGTTGTACCACATTTTTACTGTCTTAAAAACTTGAAAAAGAGAACTAGCGCATTTAATCTGTTTGCTGATGGCTGAACTTATTCCTCACTTTCTCTATACATTCCTAGCATCCAATTATTCAATGAGTTTATAACCTAGGCTGTATATATAAATGGACAAAGCTAAATCTCCTAACAGTCACGTTCCAAATAGGAAGTGAACACGGGAGTGCTTCTGGCTTTTTCGACTCTGGCTCCAACTGACTTTATATTGAAAAACTGACACCCTTCTCTCTTAAAACGGTTGTTTTTATTTGACTATTTTCCCCGCAAATAAATACCTATTCCTAATATGAAAATCCACTCCAAATTCGCTCCTATAACTGCTTACACCATGAGCTTCATTTGAATGGAACTGAACGCTACGGGAGACGCCACACTCCCTTTGTCCACTTCTTTTCTTTATACTGTCCAGTATTTCCCGCAGCGCTTTATACCTTACCTTCTGAACCACATGAATCCTCGCAGAACTACGGTCATCACGCCCCGGCCCTGATTTTGCCTTTTGCCGGCACAGTATCTCCGTCATCACCCCACAAACCAATTTAGATAGCAGTTTTGCCATTATAGTGCTAACAATAACAGTGCCTCTAAAACTACTTTATTTGATGCAAACAGCACAGGTCTCATTTTTAATATAGTGGTGGTAGCTGATATCCTGATTCATCAGCCAGTTTCACTTTGTGGAAACCATGTGTCCTCTCAGCATTAGAAATTGTTCACTCGACAGTAGGCGGGTATTTTTTTAATTTATATTTATATATTTATAATTTTCCCCTTGATAAAATTCACCAAAAATGTCTTTGTTCCGGCTTTAAATCCTCGATCTCGGGAATTATTACCAGCACAGAATGTCTGTCTTCGTCTACATCCATCTCGACTGCTTTGTTTACTGTTGCGCTGTACCACAAAAGGGACCCAGACAGTCCCGACGAGTTTGACGTCATGGCTTCACAGCTCTTCGCTGATTGGCCAGTGCGCGGTCTACAACTTCTGGGGTTCTTGCAAATCGTGTAGTGTATTCTGATTCCTTACCTAGTCACTGGAGAGAAGTTAAATTGAGCGGAGGCACTAGGTGGCCCCAGCCTACTAGATAGCTGAAGTCACAGTAGGTAATAGTGGATGTGGTTAAAAGGTAGTAGTTAACTAGTAGGATAAGCAGAAATATATTCATATTATTGTAATAGTAGCAGTGGGCCTATAGATACTTTGCAGTAACATCATGCTGGAGGTGTTTTACATGTCTCTCTATGGTGGAATGTTCTGCAGGTATCATGGAGACACAATGCACACTTTAGCAAACACTGTTAAAAAAATGTTTTAAGATGGTCTGAAAACTCAAGAAAAAATATAAAATGTATTTAAACAACACATTTTCAGGAACCTGTGATCAATACGAGTCCTGTTTAGGTGTTTTATTTTTTTAACAAAAAGGTGGGAACAATATGTTATCTGAGAGATATTTGTTTAACAGCACAAAACAGCTCTGCTCACCTACTGCAGTTTGAACCAAACCATCTCCTTTCTGGCCAGAATGTGTTAAAATACAGCTCAGAAAGAGTGTGCCTACAGTTAGCATCTCACCCCCAGGTAATGCTGAGTATTACAGAAGATCAGTAGTAGTGGCATAAATATGAAAGTCGACTACAAACCACAGTTAGCTGGGATTCAATTTCTAGTTTTTCTCCCCTCGGCTTAAACGTAATTATTTTGTGGTAGAAAAGGCTTCAAACATAGTTATCTAATATTAATGTTTTTAATTTAATTTAACAGTTTTAAGGTTTTAGTTTGAGGAGCTAGAATTTATACAGTGTTAGGGGAGGAGTTATAGCCTGAAACTTGCCTTGGTTTTGTTAATTTGGTACACTAGCTTTGCAATGACCAAGGTTTGAGGAGGCTCTTAAAGACAAGAGGTTGTATTTTAATCCATCATTACAAGTATTTTATTCATCAACAAAAATTGACTTGTTCACCCTTCTCAGATCATTGTTCTCAACGATTCAAATCAGCACCTCACTGTCTTCAAATTAGTGGTGTGCAGTTTTTAAATGGAGGCAGACGAATGAGGGATTACATCTACATTTAAAGGCACTGCTTTGTCTGGAATTTTTCACAGTATGGTATTAAACCTTTCTATCTTCATGGAGAGCAAACCAAACCAAGTTAAAAGTCAGACCTGTGGAGAGGTAAGTCACAATTTTCTAGGTATTTTTGAGTTATATAACGACCTGTAATTTAATAAATGTAAAGTAGAGCTCTTTAATCTCGTATTGTGGAACATTCTAAGCAAAGCGATGGCAAGCAGGTGATGGACCCCCAACCAAAAAGTGTCTAAATTGGAGTACCTCTTCACCTTTAGCTTGGGTTAATCACCCTTTTGAGAAAACACTGGAAAAAACAATTTCTCCCAAGAGACAGAATGTAGCAATTTGATGTGTGGATTTTTGTGAACTGAAAGATATTACTGAAGTAGAGGCCGTTTATGGTAGTGTTACGTCAATTTGGTGTGTCCTTAACAAAAATAGACCCCTGAAGTACCCTTGTGTGAAACATGGGGTACAGTCAGAGCTTGTTCCTGGTTTAAAAATATTATAGACTGATTAAAAAAAGTGAACAGCATGGACTTTGGCCCTTTGCTCCATTTCAGTGCAGCCTACATGAAGAATTAACTGTGATTAAGCACTGTTATTAAGGCTTGTTAGGACATTTTAAAGGGAAAGGGTTGCATGTTTACAGTTTTGTTAGCCTCCACAAAATATCTCTATAAATACTGTATTGTGTGATTTGAATATTGCTGTTTAATTTATTTACTTTTTCATTGATATTATTTTTGATTTTTCGTTTGTTTTTTGTCTAATTTTCCTCCTTTTTTTGCTGAGATCTCCATGGGTAAATGTTTGTTTGTCTGTCCATAATTGAAAAATATAATAAAAATAATGAAATAATATTAGTAATGTTTTTTTTTTAATCCTGGATCTAGTACAGGTTTCTTGTTTAGTCATAATTTTAATATTATGTAATAGTTTTTGGACGAGGATCAATTTGTTGACAAATATTGATATTTAATGTGTTTTTTCTCTGTCATGTAATCTGTCATTTGTACATCTGGTCATGTGCTTTAGGTCACATGACCCAATGCCCCTATAAAAGAGCTCAGTGGTTGTGTCAGTATATGCCCTGACAAGGACACCATGTGTGTCAAAACGTGTTGGCTTGTCCCTTGTAACCATTAAAGGACTTTTATTCTAACTTGAACAAAGTGCCTCAGACTTTTTGACCACTTTTTACTTTATCACAGTAAGTTTTTATATTACGAGACTAGGTTGGTCATCTTCACTGCCTGTTTACCTTTTGAGCCTTGTCCTTGAGGACCTCCTGTTGTGGACTTTGAACTAAGAAAACCTGAAGCTTACTTATTCTGTGTTTTTATAAATAATGACATTTGTTTAAATGAATAACACATTTTATATAACCTAGTTTCAAGTAACAATTACATTCTACAATTACTACTAATATAGAAAACAATAATGTCATTACAAAGCTTTAGTATTGCATATCAAGGAGTGCTGCTACAAGGACATTTATTGTTCAAGTCCTATTGAATAAAAACATGAATAAGAAATGCATGGCAGCCTAGTTTATATTCAACAGTATTGCTCATTTCTCTTTTATAATAGAAGGCTTTCTTTGTAAATAATGAAAAAAAATGAAATAATAAAATGTTAATTGTGTTTTGCTTGTACTGACTCTCTCCTCCGTAATTGCCTCCATCTGAGTCTCTCCATTTTCTGTTCACTGTGTACTAGAACAACTGTACAGTCATTAACACATGCTGCAGCTGATGTTTAATTCATTGGCAAATCATCTGCATTATTTCTTCCTATTTGGGTTCTTGTTGTTAGCAGTGGTTGGAGACTATATCCCCACAACTAAGAACCTTAAGTGTGAACTCATTAGATAGCTGCAGGGGACTGTATTCATTCAATATTTAAAGTGGAACTTTCCTGGTGAGGACTGCATCACCTGCTTGCTTGGTTTGGAATGTAGGACTGGGCAAAACATTAAAATAGATTAATAAATAGATTAATTGATTTTAAGTTCAAAAGGACAGAACTGAAACAATTATATATCTTTTTTGTGACAATTTTCTGTAGTTTGCAGAACATTTTTAGTGGCGAGGGGACAAAAATCTGAAAATCTAATTTATTTATTTACTAAGTTTTATTTGTAGGCAACATTGCCCAGTCCTATTGGAATGTATGTTCCACAGTACAGCATTAGATCTATCTTTCATTTATTTATTCAGCTACATGTGTTTTATTTCAGTAATATTCTGAAATGTAATATTTTTTTCTAGAAACATTGTGAAGAGTCAGTTCTCCACCTGCTCTAATTGCTGAGCTAGGACAGTCAAATAGGTTTGGTCACTTACAGGTGCACTGTTTAAACTTTCAGGTGAGGGGCCTGCCACCTGCTTTTCTCTGGGACACATTTTGACTGGAATGTTCCATAATATGGCATTAAACTTCTATACATAGCATTTATTCAAACATATATATTTTACTGCATGCAATACCTTGCATTCTTACAGCGATCACTTCCCCACAGATCTGACCTCTAACTTGGTCTCTTTTGCTTGTCTCCATTAAGAAAGATAAGTTTAAAGGTGCATTGTGTAACTTTTCTGGTGGAGGATCTGTCCACCTGGAGATATTATTGCTTTGTCTGGAAGGTTTCACAGTATGGTATTAAACCTTTCTATCTTCATCGTGATCAAACCAGTTACCGGTCCGATCTGTGGAAAAGTGACCCTGCTCACAAGCGGAATGCATGTGTTTCTAGGTATTTTTGAGCTATAAAACCACCTGTAAGTGAATAAATGCAAAGTAGAGCTGTTTAATGTCATAAAATTCCAGAGAGAGCAGTGATATATTCTTTGAAACAAGCAGGTGACGGACTCCCAACCAAATAAATGTCATAGTGCACCTTTAATGTCAAACTGTGGACAAAAACAAAAACATCTTAACAGCACACCCTGCACCAGAAAGGTTAGACAGTGCACCTTTAATATAATAAAAAAGAGCCTAAAAGTGTTTTATCAGACACATTCTTCTTTTCTTCTGAAGCTGGTTTAACAGTATTTCTGTGTTGTGGGTCCATTTTTCTGGGCTCTAATCCTGAACACAGCAGTGGTAAATCCTCCAAAGGTCAGACAAGCCTGACCTCCAGCACAGTGTCACTGAACCAGCGTTAAGCCAAGAAAATATAAGGGCACATTGTAACTTACACTAAATGGAAAAGGCTTAAAGAAGGATACATAGGAGGCTTAAGTAGATCATTAAATAGGAACTTCAAATGTTAGACACAGAACTAATGCTTGGAATTATACTAAATGGTCTGAATGGTCTCATATATATATATATATATATATATATATATATATATATATATATATATATATATAGCCAGCAACCACCATGTCCTAACCAGGCCTAACCCTGTTAAGCTTCTGAGATCTGACAAGATCAGGCCTTGACTATTTAGAAAATTCTCTGCAAAGAATAAAATATCTTCATATAATATACTGTATATCTTTTATAGAAAAATCAAGAAATGCACAGGATTCTTGAATTTTAGTTATAGTTTATCCATCAAGATTTCAGTCTCTCAAATACTAGTTATTTATTCTAAAAGAACTCTATTTTTCAAACAAAAATTTTAAATCTAATCAGAAGGGCAATACTAAGAAATCGCAATTTGACTTGTTTCCAAAATTGTACAGCCCTAATTCTAAAAGCTCAACTATATCTGAAACTGCACCTGAGGTCAGTATGACAAATTATATTGTTTTTATGTTTTATGATCTTTGCAATTAGTTAAAAAATGGTCATTGTAATTGTCTTTGTTATAACATCACATCTTGCCTGCATCAATGTTCATTTTCTTTTCCTCTTTGGCTTCCCATCATATCTATTTTACTGTGTTATTAGAAAATTACAACTTTTTATCACACATGTAAGCTGTAAAAAGGCATTATTTCCATTACATGATCTGAAACCATCTGGATTCCTCTGCCAATACTGGGCAGTAAAAGACACAGTTGTAAAATAAAATGGGCATCTTCTGGATAAGATGTAAAACAAAACAAAACTGTATTTTCCGATCAACTCTTTAATCAAAAGCACTGTACCTGATTTATTTCCCATGTATTTGAGCAAAATTTGTCTTGTCCCAGTACAGGTCCGAATACTGTATGTCAGCTGCGTGCTGTCTGCTTTGAAATATAAAGGGTTTCATTGTCCAGTAATCAAGAAGTGTCCATTAGCATACTAGTTGTTGTTAGCTTTTCCAGCTAAATCTAGAGGGCACCCTGGTCTCTGAGAGTTGTGAAAAATGCTTATCAACTAATCACAGTGAATAATTATGATCTTCAGAATGTAATTTAAGTGAGGAATCATTTTGGAACACTGTAAACTGTTTAACATTAACAGTAAAAATGTAGTAAATCTAATCAATAAATGTGTTCAAACTCCATATTTTCTTCAGTGTAAAGCCATGACTGTACGGTAATCTGCAGCCCCACACAGGGGTGCCCTTCAGCCCTAAGCTTATTTACTTTGCGTGAGCATTTCCTATTGATTCTGGGATTAAAAATTCTGAATTTATGATAAGGGAAAGTGTGCGCTGACAGAACCAGGAACGGAAATCTCAAGAGTCTTACCAACAAACAATAAGAGAGATTTGTGAGTGTGTATACAGAGCCACAGCTGTATCCGTGTGGTTGACTCACAGCAGGATAAGCTCTTCACTATAGCAGCGTCATTGTGTACAGTGCTGTCTGTGGCATGGGAGATTATAAGAATAAATGTGGTTTCTGCTTTCACTATAGGAGTACAGCAAAGCAATGTGGTATAGTGTAACAGGAAAATATATATAGACATACATGTGTAGAATACTATACTATACTATACTATGCAGGGGGGAGACAGTAGCTCAGACTGTCCTCTCATCTCAAGGTTAGCCGTTCAAATCCTGCTCTCGACATAAACATCATCGGGAGGCTGTTGGATCCACTCATCCACAGGTTGGTGGTGAACAGTGGTCCAGTTCCCACATCCTGGCATTGTGTCCTTGGGCAAGGCACCCACACTGGTGTATGAATGTATGTGTGAAAGGGTGAGTGGTTCCGTGGATGTTGGAAAAGCGCTATATAAAAATGTGACCATGACCATTTACATTTATAAGTATAAGTATATGGGTTATAAAGCATAAGTAAAAAACTATAAACAGTATGCAGTAAATGTGAGTAAAACATGTTTCAGGCCCCTACTTATATGTACTCTTTTGAGGATTTTTCTCCGGGCTGTCATATTTATTTAGTTTTACACTGTTAAAGAAAACCTAATGTTTGGGTCTGCCAGTTATATGTTGTGTGGATCATTATGTTATCATTAAAATCGTAATATTCATCTAAAACGACTTAATAAAACGTCATCAAAGAGCCATGCTGTTGTCTGCACCTCCGATGGATAGCTGCAGTGTATATATTTTTCTTTTCATTTGTACCAAAATGGCTATGCAATGCTGCCAAATCCTACGTGTATTATGACCAATTAAAAAAATTAAATTGGAAAATGAAGTAAGTACAGAGCAATGGTGTACTCAATGGTATTCTTTTGATGGCGGTGAAAACAAGGTTTTCACCATCATAGGCAAAATTAAAAATAAGCGATTAAAGACTGCTCAGACATGCATGAGTCACTCCAAATACAATTTTGGGTGAGTAAATGTTGAGGGGAACAACAATAACATGGTTAAAAGCTCTAAAAAGTCAATTTTGCATAAGTGCTTTTCTTTAATTGCCAGGTAACAGTGCAATTTTTCATCATTATGAGAGCCAGGGATAGGCTAATGAGGAGGAAGGTGTGTGCATGCGTAGGCTGGGTCAAGACTGAGTGTGAATCTGAATATAAAACAAAACATAAACATATATATTTTTTAATTTACACCCACACATGTCCCGATACCGATACTCTGTTCAAATCCACTGTATTCAAGGGCCTACATTACTAATATAGATCTATGTTATAATGTTGTTTCCTCATTAAATCAAACCTGGAGATGCGTTTTTTTTATTTTAATTTTATTTTATTTATTTATTTCAGACAGGGACAGCACACAATTTTTGCATTTTACCTTAACAGGAGAGATGCATTGTACATCAGGTTGTAGCATCCGTGCTAATTTCCACCTGTAGTCCCTGGACAGGTTCATTGATTGATTGTATTTAACTGACCTTGACTATCAACTGTTCATGGAGACCTGTAGCATGTTTTGGTTTTCAGTCACACATGTTTAACGCAAAAACCCTGCATATTAAGGTGTTTTCTTCTTTCAAACAGAAAACACTCTATTCCACCTTGTGATGTCATGTGGTAATACAGTGTTCTACTGTGTTTTTAAACTCGATACACCTTCATTAGGATCATTTGGATCATTTCAACCCTGGAATTATCAATCTCTACTGAACAAAAGGTATAATATAGTTGTTAACTTGAAAACTACCACTACATGACATCATAAGGTGGAGCAGACCATTTTGAACCTTGGAGACTGACTAATAATGCAGGGTTACTCAAACATGTAAGAATGAAACAAAACACAACTTCAGATATGTTTTTGATGAGATAGCAACATTCTAACATGACTTAAAGCTTACAAGAGTCAATTTTACGTAATATGGGCCCTTTAAGCATCCAAGTAATTAAACACAACACAGAAGCACCATCTGATTCATTGATAAGCCCAGTCAATCCTTTATATATCAGTCCATTCAACTGGTGGCATTTCTCTCATTCTCTTCACCCTCTTTCCCTTTCTTCTCCCTCCATTACAAACAGCAGCTGCAGCAGAGACCAAGCCAAGCCCCTAATGCCCTGAAAGAGGGACAGAAAGGCTGTAAATACCAGCGGCCTCCTGTCTCCACTCTGTAACAGTCTCTGAATACAAGCCAAAAGTCCACAGACACAGGGCGGACAGCCAGAGAGGTGGGCAGTGATCTAAGAGATGTCCATTTTTCCTGGTGAAAAAATATGAAGAACAGAACTAGTGCATTTTCAGCTGTTTGCACTGGTCCAAAGTAGAGCATGGACACAATTACTAAGTCACAAAAGATGCAATCCTGTTTTATTCTGCATAAAAACGGCTAACACTGTAGTTTAGATCTGAATACATGTGTTCTGAAAAGTGATTCTTGTATCAGTTTGTCAGTTTGAGTTTCACTCTTTTTATTAATTATCTTGGAGACGTGTAAAATAAGCTTTAAAAAGAAATGTATTATGTTGATTTTATTGGAAAGCACCATACTTATTATGAAGGGCTCTATAAATAAAGATTGACTGATAAAAACATAGTCCAAAGTTATTCCTCACTTAGTATAATTTCTGTTCTGTTGATTTAACTTTTTTAGTATTGACACCTGCTCAAATGAGTATCTCGTTTTGATACTACTTTTAATATCAATCAGTATCTGGTTTCCGATACTTCTGACAGTGCTAGATGCCTCTATAAGCACTGAAATATAATGAATATAGAATGAGTACAGAATTTTACACAGTCTATGGTTCCACAAAAAGCAATGACACATTAGGTAAGTCAAAACTCAACTCTTTCTAATAGCTGTTGTCTCCTATTGATTTTGCAAGTTTCTAAATGGAGGTTCTGAATAAGACATGTGAATTGATCTGTTTGCCCAAATTAGGAGCTGGCCTTGAGGTGGGCGGGGAAGTCCATTTCTGAATTCACTCTTATATTTGAGACATATTTATAGCTATAATTATCTATGGTTGACAGGCCATATAGAATTCAGCTCATAAATTTGGGTTGATAAAGTGGAACTCTGTATCTTTATTTAACCAGCAAGTCTGTAATTCTTTTACAACAGGGCAATTGAGGTACTGTGAAAAGGTGCTTCACAAAAGGGCTTTAATTAGTCCAATTTTAATCAAAAGTAGATTCAAATTCTTTTAAATACTCAATGATACATTTGGGTCATTTTAATCAAGAGGTTTATCCCTCTGAAAGTAAAGGCATGTGGTCTAGAGCAGAGTTCAGACTTTAGAATATAAATTTTCTCATTCATGAAATTGATGTTGAAAGCATTTTTCGTTTTTTTTGTTTAAAGGTTGTATGGAGGATTTTTTTGTTTTTGTTTCAAATTGTCAGTGATAGCATTATAGAGATGCAGTAGCCTTGTAATTATGATGACCAAAAAAAAAGAGAATAAAAATTCATCAACTCTGGACATGGTGGGGCTAAACATTTGCCAATAAATAACGACACTGCCTCGTTATCTATTAGCTGATAGGCTGTCAATCAAACTCCCTACATTTCTAGTGTAACTGACCTGCCTGCACGCTGCCATTACGTGGTTTACGTACGCCTGTCACGCAGTCCACAGACGCAAGACGCACAAACGCTGTTTACTCCACCAACACAACAGTTCTTAGCGGCTTTTTTGACCTATATCTTCCTCGCAGTTAGCACAAAGTTTGTTGCAATGGCAGACAAGAATCCAGGAGCAGTTAGCCGCAAAAGAAAGTTCATTTTTGAGGTCGCTGAAAGACGAAGACAAGGGGAAAAGCGGCGAAGCCAAACTAATGTGATTCTTGGAGATTCATTCCAGCGATGGCGCGACTGAAGCAGACGCAGGGTCTAAAGACTGACGCACTGGTCGCCAAATTACTTCTGGACAGGAAACTTCTGCTTATTATGAAAACGTACTTTAATTCCAAGAGCTAGACAAACGTTTTTCAGGACACGTATGCGATATCCTATGCCTGAAAACGTAATTTTCAATGCAAAGAAAGAGCCCGCTTGCCGCTGCGTGTTGTAGCTAGTTCATTCGCACTGAATCTCCGCGCACCCTTCTCTGCACCGCTCCTCTCTCCTCTCCCTGCTCCCCGTTCCGCTCTTCTCCCGGCTCCTCACTTCTTCTCCGCGCACCGCTCCCCTCTCCTCTCTCCGCTCCCTGCTCCGCTCTTCCCTCTGCTCCTCACTTCTTCTCCGTGCACGAAATATCCGCGCAGCAACCCCCTCCCCCCACTCCTCACTTCTCCGCCTTGCCTAACCAACACTGTAGTTAGTTGTTTACAAGTCATGTGCAGCGATGAGTACTTGTTTCTAGAAACAAACCTGTTTCTGGCGTAAGGAGGAGGCGGGAGGAGGCGTTTCTACGTAGGAAGCTGTGGGGGAGGGGGGGTGGTTTCACGCATGCGCAACATTTGAAAAACGACAAACAGTCGCTGGATTTCTCGTTCCTTGGAAAATCCTCTATACAACCTTTAAGTGAAATTAGAAACTGAGCAATATGGAGGGAAAATTGTGATGTTTTTTTTTTCATAATAACCCTAACTCATACTGAAATGCTCATTGAAACTGTGTCAAAGCTGTATTTACAAAGTTTTCATGGTCCACTGCAAATGCAGCTATGTACACCATGAGTCCCTCTATAAGCAAAACCACAATGATCCCACTACTGTGCAGTCATAAAAAAGTATACAATTTTGAATTGGCAAAACATGTTTAAAATATGAATTTGTGCTTAATGTTTAAAGTGGTCGATGTCCTGTCCTCTCCTCTTGAACAGTTTGTGAATTTGTTGCTGTTTGAAATAGCAGGGGGTGTCAGAGGAGACAGTGACAGAGTTCCTTCTCAGCAAGAGTGGCTCAGAAGAGGAACTCAGTGACCTGTGATCATCAGGGAAATGGCCACAAACAACACATTTCAAACACACCTGAGAGAGTGACTCTTTTTAATAAACAAACCTGTCAGCAATCTGAGTAACTGAGTACTTTTTAATTCTCTCTGAATCATAGAGATGCAATGCCATGTTTGCCTTATCTTCTGTTTGTTGATAACATCCTTACTCCCAAAGTCTTACAATCATCTTAAGGTTTTTAACATAACACAGCCATTAGGTTTAAGTAAACACCTCATAGTATTCACAGAATGTCCCAACACCATTTGCAATAGTAAAACAGCACTTATTTTGACCCATTCACTTTGACTACCTACAGTGTTATCACAGCAGCAAGTATCACAGCTTTTTCCTTAACAAGGTCAAGAGGGAACATTATGCTTTCCCAGGAAGTAATCAGTGCCAATGTCCCATCATGACCGGTTTTATTACAGGGAACAGATTGGTAACGGAGGCTGTGTTATGAATGGAATAGGCCAATTTCCAATGCAATCACTGAGCTTACACTTTGTTATATGCACAATAGTCATTTTATTGCCATTGCAAGTTCAGCTATTTTCCGGAATAGTGTTAAAAGTAAATAGTGCCAAGTCTGAAAAAGTCTTTCAAAAATGGTGATAATCAAAAACACTTAAAAATACAATCTATTGTAATATTCAACACTAAATGATAGGAGTTTCCTTAATATTGCCACATATTCTTTGTCAGTATCAATACTTACTCAAATTACAACATTTTCAATACTAGTTTTAGTGTTGATCAATATCTTATATCAATATCAATATTTTACGAGAATAGTAGTACTAGTAATAGTAGTAGATATAAATCGAGCCGATATTTGTCCTTTTCAGCTATCACCTCTAAATCTCCAGGTTTTGTCAGCATCAGCAATGAAAAAACATATTGGTATATTTCCTAATAGTAGTCAACAGTATCGTCAATAATATAGCGATGTACTCAGATATAAATGAGCCAAATATATTTTTTTCCCCATTTATTTAAATTTTTTGTCTATCCTCAATGTGAAAACAATCTTACCCACCACATCCACATCCACAAAGAAGTCTTTTTAGCAGCTTAGTCAAATTAGTCTCTATTATTAACAGGCTAATTATTACATTGTAAGGCTTTATATGGACCACAGCAGAAAGGAGAATGCACCTTAATGAGGGGGTATTTTACTTCCATCAGATATTAACTGCTAACACATGACATATTTAGACCACAATGTTACCTTTTCTTACTTTGAAAATGCTATATTTGCCAAAATATATGAATAATTTTTGATGCTTTGATTCACTTCCCCTTCTGAGCACTATCGCAAGACAATCAGAGAGCATACCGCAAATGAAACTACTGCACATCACATAAGGTTTGTCAAGTTGTTGTGTACAGTTTTGAATCATGCTTTTCTATAAGCTATTTATAGAGGATTGTCATGTGGGACCATGGGTGACGTAGGCTTTTGGGCGGAGCATTGCACAGAGTCTTACGGCTAAGGGATGATTTGAATTGGGCCCAGGAGAGATCTTTAAATTACTCAAACATGCATGGATGACATCTAAAACCTCTTTAGGCATGTAGTGATGAAGGAATAATATTATAACATGGCATAAAGCTAAAAAATATATTTTGCATAATGCCCCCTCTTTAATTACATTTCTTTAAAGGTTCTATATCACACAAAGCTTTAAGACACTTTTAAAAACAGATCTGGAGTTGTGTTTTGTTTTATTCACACATGTTTGAGTAACCCTTGATTATTATTAGTCTGTCTACATCTTAAAGCTCAAAATGCTCTGTTCCATCTTGTGATGTCATGAAGTGGTAGTTTTCAAGTTAACAGCTCCTTTTACCTTTAACTCAGTAGAGATTAGCAATCCCAGGTCTGAAATCATCCAAATAATTCTAGTGAAGGAGTGGAGTTTAATGGAGTGGAGTGAAGTATTACCACATTACATCACAAAGTGGAACAGAGTATTTTTTGAGAAAAGAACTGCCTAAATATGCAGGGTTTGTGTGTTAAACATGTGTGACTGAAACAAAACACAACTCCAGGTATGTTTTAAAAGAGGAAACAACATTACTGTATACCATAAATGAGAAAATAGCGTAGTATGGGCCCTTTAATCAATGTAAACACTACATAAACATCAGTGTCTTACCTGTCGTAGTGTCTTGAGCATCTCCGTAGCCTCGTCGTGTTTTCCCTGTTTGGCCAATAGCATCATCTCCTGTATCATCCCAATGCGTCTCTGGTATGGAGGAGGAGGGCTGCCACTTCGGTTCAGCCTGTCCCCAGACTTCAGCATCAGAGAGGCCAGTATGTCACTCCCTCGCTCCTTGGTAGGGGTCCTCTTCCAGCTGTGTTGGGGACTGGGCCCTGCCGAATCTTGTCCTTTGGTTTGCTTGGCCCCCATAGCGCCCCCTTACTGTGAGCTGTGATAACGAGAGGCACCAACGCAGCAAGCACAGTCTATTACAGATACTTTGGTCATGACAAAGTTGGCAGGTGGTGAATCATCATCATAACTGCTTTGAAAACTGCAAGGAAGAAATATCTGGCGTTAAATACCACAAGGCGAGTCTCTTAAAAAAAGGGAGTACGACTACAGCATTTCCAGGGGATGGTGTGAGAGTTCCACAGCAATGGTGTCCTGAAATAGAAGAGAGAAAGTATAAAAGATTACATTCACATCAGAAACGTATGTGGAGTTGTGTTTTGTTTTGTGTTTCCACAGATGTTTAACACACAAATCCTGAATATTTAGGTAAATTCTTCTCTCAAAATCAAAATAATCTGCTCCACCTTGTGATCTGGTAATTATCTGGTAATACAGGAAGTGCTTCATTGTGTTTTTAAACTCCATACATCTTCACTAGTATCTGGACAATTTCAGGCCTGGAATTTTCAATCGCTACTAAACAAAAGGTAAAATGCAGTTGTTAATGTGAAATCTAACACTTTCATGACATCACAAGGTGGAACAGAGCATTGTGAGCATTTGAAGAGGTAGACAGACTAATAATAACTAATAATCAAACATGCGAATGAAACAAAACACAACTCCAGGTATCACAGGTTTTGGTGAGATAACAACATTCTAACATGGCTTAAAGCTTGTAAGAGTCAATTTTGTGTAATATAGGACCTTTAAGTTATCCCCAACTGACTCCTATTTCAAAAAACTGATTACTTGCATTATCATTATCTACTATGTACTCTAATAAAACACCCTGTGAGATCATTATAACCCATACAGGCATAGTAATATTCAGAAAAACACTAAATACACAGATGTGTTTCTGTTTTTGCTGATTTAGTTTCTTACTTATTCCAAAGACATTTCTGAATGCACTCAACCCCCAAAAAACTAGATACACATTTCAACAGGTATCAATACTAAAAATAGACTCATACATTCGCAGAACAGAAGTAAAGCTTTCCTGAGTAGCTGTAGAATTATCTGGAGCTGTATCAGCACAAGTATAAGAGCACAGAGACTAGTACTGTAAACGCCTATGGAACCTATATGGACCACTGAGGGATTACACAGATATAAGACCACATGGGAATAGAAAAGAAAGTACTACCATTGAATGTTAAAAATCGCATTCTATTGTTTAAAGAAAGTGTTTTTGTGAGTGTGAGTCTATTCCTTATCAAAATCAAGTTTGAAAAATATCTGATCTGTGTAACTTCTTTTGCAGATGTCTCATTTGGAGCAGTGTTCATGAGAATATAAATGTACGCACTCATGAGGATGTAACGCCCTCTCCAACTAACCTAATAGCTGGGCAGCACATGGGTCGAGCACTTTTATGCTTTACTACAATAACTAAAGTCCTATATTACAATTAAATTAACTAAAGTCTTATATTACACAAAACTGACTTGTGTTGTGTTTCATTCACACATGTTTGAGTAACGCTACATTATTAACCTGTTAGCATCCCCAAAGCTCAAAATACTCTGATCCACCTTATGATGTCATGAGGCGATAGTTTTCAAGTTAGCAGCTGCTTTTACTTTTAGTTCAATAGAGATCAGAAATTCCAGGGCTGAATTTATCCAAATTCTATTGAAGGTGTATGGAGTTTAAAATCACAGATGAGCATTTCCTGTATTACCACATGATAACACAAAGAAGAACAGACTGTTTTCTGTTTGAGAGAAGAACTCAGCCTAAATATGCAGGATGTGTGTTAAATGTATGAATGAAGAAAAGAAAAAATACAACTCTAAGTTTGTTTGTGATGAGGAAATTACACTATAACACAGATTTAAAAATTGTGTAATATGGGCTGTTTAACTCCAGCTTTTGTCTGCTTTATCCATAATCTAACAGCAAAGATAAGAGGCATAATTTACATGAAAAAGGACCCTATAGTAGAGAATAAACAGTACACCAAAGTTGTTTACTCTCGTTTCCATGGCGAGGGGCACTTATGTGTCCAGTGACAAAATGGAGGAACACTTTGTTGTGATAGTTGACTCTAATTGACGGTTGATGTGGCAACAAACAAGGACAGGCCTTGTTACAAAAACAGGCAGAAACATTTTTTATCAAAACTAATTACACCAATTGAAACACAAATACTGTAATTAGGGGACAATAAAATATAACTATAATTCAGTAACAAGGACATGATGATGGTTCTACTCTGGGTCCACTTTTGTGATGTTTTTGGGTTGAGTGTTTGGGTCCACACATAACATTACATTTGTGATAAAACTGGACTAGAACAGGGTGGAACCAGTACTACACCAGGGCCAAACCAAGCTTACATCAGGACGAAAGTGGGCTCAAACCAGGACCAAAACAAGTGTGAATGTCTCTGAAGAGTTAAATGAGGTCCTTATTTACTTTTGGTTAGCACGAAAAGAGGCACAGGTTAGCCCCCCAATCATTAACATGTTGCAAAGGCCATGAGTAGAAGTAGAAAATCATAGTTGTGTGAGAGATTTTCATGATTTAAATACATTACAGGATGACATTAAAATGGCCAGAAACAAGATTGTGTGTAACATTATTATTGTTGAACTGAAAATGAAGGAAGGAAATTGAAGATTAACTCAATGACTACAAGGAAATTATTAATGATGAACTGTGAAAGTAGGTACACAATGTAAATGTGGTGCAGGGAGTGGGAAATTATAAGTTTTTCTTCTTCCCACTTCCTTCCATGTTAAATTTGTCATTGTATTGTAAATATATAGCAAACCTACTACTACTACTACTGTAAACAAGTATGTGTGTTAGTTTCAGAGTAGTTTCAGTGTAGTTAGCTCTTCCCTACAGTCCACCAGCATTTGGTCCAGCTGACAGAATTGAGTTTTAGTTTGAGTTTGAGTTTTTTCTAGCTTTTTAGTATTGTGATAACAGTAATAGCTGCTGGAAACCATTAATATATTGCTAAAAATATGCATCTCCTTCAGATAAGGCAAACCTCCAGGCAAAAATATGTAATCTCATCTGGAGCAGTTTGCAGCAGAGATACTCTTCCAGGGAGTCCATATGTTACAGATTAGAGCCATTTATTTCAGTAATTTATTTGCTTAGTTCAGTGACTCTAAAACAAAGCAGCTAAGATAATATTTGACTTTCCAAGTACTACCAGATTTAAAAACAGATCTGGAAAGTTATTCTCATTTTAGAACTAAACTGGGTCTAAAATGAGACTAACTATGGAAAAGGTCGGTTAGTGAAAAGAGGTCACACACATTAAAAGGTCTTACATGATGCAAAATTGACTCTTGTGAGCTTTAAGCCATGTTAAAATGCTGTTAACTCCTCAAAAACATTCCTGGAGTTGTGCAGAATGAACAAAAATGTGGCTGTTTGCTGCAGGTGTTCTAATCAGTGGGAGCAGGTAGAGGGTGCTCTATGACCAAATTAAAACACAACAGACTCCAGGCACTCCAAAGATGTAGAAAAAGTAAAAAGTCGCATGAGGAAAAATGTAGTTGAAAGGCCTTTATTTAAATGGCCAAAGCCAACATGTTTTGACCTTAACTGGTCTTCATCAGGGCTTAATTCCTGGAGTTGTTTTGTTTCATTAATTTGAGTAATCCTGCATTATTAATCTACATCTGCAAAGCTCAAAACGCTCTGTTCCACCTTGTGATGTCATGAAGCAGTAGTTCTCAAGTTAACAGCTACCTTTTCTGATTTGTTTAGTGAATATTGGCGATTACAGGGCAGAAATTATCCAAATTATTCTAGTAAAGGTGTGTAGAATTTAGAAACACAGTGGAGCACTTCCTGTATTAGCACATGGTGGAACAGGGTGTTTTCCTAAATGTAGGATTTATGTGTTAAACATGTGTGAATGAAACAAAACACAACCCTAAGTGCGTTTTTGAAAAGGAAACGACATTATAACAAAGATCAGAAAATAGAGTAATACGTTCCCTTTAAAGAGCTTCGTATTTTGATTTTATACAGACAAAAAACTCACCTTATGTCCTCATTTGGCCCCATACTTTGCGCACAGCATCCTCTCTTCATTTTTGTTTACTCAGTGATGGGGCAGGTGCACTGTGGAGGCGGAGCTACGGGGTGCACGGGCGCAGGTGCCAAACATGTCCAGCGCGTTTAGAAGTAACTGGGCCACGTACGGCTACAGATGAAATAGTTGCTGAAATCTCCCGCAATTCGTGGCTCAAGTGGGGAACAGATCCGTGGATAGCGCCCGCAGCATGGTCGTGCACAGCGCAGCCAACTCGGGACAGAGGATGTGATCTTCGGCACAAAATGGCTCACCTATCCCGTAGTCTCCTCCTATCCCGTGTGCAACTTCTGACCGCTTACCTCCAGCAAATCAACCGCATCTTCCGCTTATCCTCTCCCGTTTCATGGCAAATGTCAATAAATCCGCGGAAGAAGCGATTGAGAGCGATGTGGAGACGGCGTGATGCGTTTGCGGCAGGGCATGGCAATGTTTACGTCTACTGTAGGGAGAAAGGGAGAGAGAGATAGGGAGGGAAGACGGTGCAGCTCGCCTCCTTCCAAAGAGCCCCAGTCAAGTCACGTTTTTCCACGCTATACCCAAAAACAATACCGTTCTTCCAAGGGGGTGACCGAGCGCAAACGTGCCAAAAACCGCTCCAAAACAGCGCAGTACAGTGAAGGAGAGTGGAGTAGTCTTGTAGTCTTCCCTACTGACTGGCACTGATGCTGGCTGCTGATGTTGTGTGAATGAGGAGGAGGAAGATGGGGAGGGAGGGGAGCACGCAGAGGGAAAGTTTAAAGGTGCACTACGTAACTTTTACTTGTCTCCATGGGGATGTAATGGCTGCCTTTGCCTGTTGTGTTTCTCAGTATCACAATAAAGTCCTATATTACACAAAGTTGTCTTTTTTTGCACGTTATAATGTTGTTACCTCGTCAAAAGTATAACTGGGGTTGTGTTTTGTTTCATTCACACACATGTTTGAGTAATCCTGCATTATCAGTTGCTCTACGTTTCCAAAACTGTCTGTTCCACCTTGTGATATCATGTAGTGGTACTTTTCAAGTTAACAGCTACCTTTTACATTTTCTTCAGTAGAGATTGGCAATTCTAGGGTTGAAATTATCCAAATGATTCTACTGAAAGTGTATTGAGTTTAAAAACACGGTGGAGCCATTTCTGTACTACCACATGACATCACAAGGTGGAAGAGTATTTTCAGTTTGAGAGAAAAACACTGCACAACACGTGTGAATGAAACAAAACAAAACTCCAGGTATGCATTTGATGAGGAAACATGGCATAGGTCAGAAAATATAATATAGGCCCTTTAAATATTTTGCATTGATTTACCTAGTATATCTGTTTTTGCTCGTAAAAAAAAAGAGAAAAACATGCATTTTGTAAGAAGCGTCGACTCTCCACAGATCAGACCTGTCACTTAACTTGATTGAGATCCTACTTGATAGTCTCCATGGAGATTGATGAGTTCAGAGCCTGTGGATACTGCGGAATGTTCCTGAAATTCAAAGCAATAATAGCATCCTCATCACATGTTTACAGGTACATGTTTAAACCGTAATCTCCTAAACTAAGATGCATTATGTCCACGTAAAATCAGACACACCTGGCTATTAAAATTGTCTCAGGGAAACGTTATAAAATAGCAGAGAACTTATTTTATGTCGTCTAAAAATTTTATTATTGCAAATGTTAGCCTGACTTTATACAACACGTGTTTTGGAATCGCCTTGACTTTGCTAATTGCTTTAGCTTAGTACAGTTAAGTGTTAATATTTGTAGCTCGTATAATTAAACAAATTGAAAAATCAAGTTGCAGCCGAATATAAAAATCACTTTCTCTCACCATATCACTCAGCAGTCGTTTCTAATGTAGTAAAATGTTTCAAATACTTAAGTTTATAACGAATCACGTACTTCTGTTACAAAGTCTTTAAGTTGGTCTACATCGACATCTGGTGGCGGCTTCTTGTATTACAAGTATTTGATTCTTTGAATTGATCAGAGTTCATGAATTGTTAAAGGGAAAAAAAATAAATAAATAAATATATTACAATTTTCAAAAGGAAAATTTATTTGATTTGCCTTTAATACATTTCTATTTACAGTATTCAACCTTCAGGAGGTGTCACTGGAATTTCAAAACAGAAATCCTCTCTTCCTTTAAACAAACCAATTTTTTAGGTCTGTAACTTTTATGTCAACAGGATAAATTTTGTTAAAATATCAAGACATTAATTTAAATAACATCCATTTTTATTGTTTCCATATGTATTGGCCTGTCAATCCTAAATGTATGTAAATATTGCTTTTAAAAAGAACTAGCCTTTTATAACAATTTCAAAAGGGCAAAAATGAGAAGAAAGCACAAACTGCAGTGCTTTAGACCCCAGTAGCATAAAGCTTAAAATAGCGCATTTTGCATTCAAACAGAGTCCATTGTGAACAGAAAATATAATTTCAAAAATTAAACATGCTCTGTGTAACTTTCTGGTGGATGGTCTGCCAGTTGCTTGACTCCATGGAGACTGGATTATACTTTGGCTGGAATGTTCTACAGTATAGCAGTGAACTTATCCTGTTTCCATGAAGACCACACAAGGCCAGAACATTCTAAACAAAGCAGTAATATTTCCGTGGAGATCGACAGTAGCAGACTCTCCAATAAAGTTACATAGTGTCTCTAAGTTGTTGCCAAGCCCAAGTGAAGATCACTGAACACTGAATCACAGTAGAGGATGTGCTAAATGGAGCATTAGGAAACTGCAATCTACTAAACATGGAAAAGTCACAAGACAACATTTTAAATTCAAAAATGGCACAGAATGGGATATGTAGCTTTTAAAAGATAGATTACTTGAAGACATTTTATAGTTTTAGTAGTCTTGCACATTCAAGTGAATGAATTGAATTAGGATGTCCCTCTCTACTCTTGACTTCTATTTTGCACTTTGTCCTGACCTAGTAGGGTTGGTGATACTGACAAAAATGTTTTTAGTATCTCAATAAAATGTTCAACATGTGTACTAAAACATGTCCATGTTAGTTGAGATTTAAGAAAGACAATGTCAATTGTGTGAAATGGCTTACAAAAACATAAAGGTGCACTATGTATCTTCTAAGGTGGAGGGTCTGCTATTTGCTTGTCTCCATGGAGATGTTATTTCTTCGCCTGAAATGTTCCACAGTAGGGTATTAAACATATCTTCTTTGCATTTCAGGTGTCTTATAGCTGAAAAATACCTTAAAAAACATGAATTCTTACCATGTGCAGGTTTGCTCCTCCATAGACCTGACCATTAACATATTTCCATTGTGTAAGATCAAGGCAAAACGGTACGATTTCCATGGAGATAAGCAGGTAGCGGACCCTCCACCAGAAAAGTTACACAGTGCACCTTTAATACCCTAATTTGGAATTTTACAAGATACAATGTTTTTTGTCCATTTTTACTTTTTAAAAATTGGTTTTTTTGTGCATTTTTATTTATAAAAAATGCATATCGTTTAGACTACATTCACAATGTTATCAATGTTTTCATTATGTGACCCCCTCTAAAATCAAGATAAACCACGTAGAACAAATACTGCCAACAAGGAGACAGATTAGAAGTCCCCAGGAAAAGTTGTAAAGAAAAGGATTTTTGCAGCACTTTTTGTCCACTATGATTCAATGTTCACCAAACGTTCCCATTTTACTTTGTTACTTTCTTGGCTCTAATCACTGTAGTTATCACAAATGTTGAAAATGGGGCCACGGAATACAGGTCAGTCATAATTTTCTCCAAACAAACAAGATCATTATGTAAGGACGTCAGCCTTGGGTTATTTTGGTAACAACAATACAAGCTGTAACTCAAAAGGGAAAGAATTATCTCTAAATGAGCTACCCCAAATCACTGCAAAAGTACTATATTCTGATGACAAACCAATTTTACTTTAACAACAGTTTTGTGCCAGATTTTCTATTGAAATATGTATGTACTGTGCGTGTTGTATAACCCTAACACTGTCAATAAACTGTCCTTTCTCCCTTATCAGAAATGATATATGTATAGAAGGCAGAGGGGTATTTAAACAGCAAAAGGGCAGCATTAGAGGAACCAGGATCCAGACATCATTACTGTTATGCTCTTGGGTTTTTGCGGTTAAAACGTGTATCCTGCGGGAGGCGCTTTGTCATCTTTGTTGCTCTCCAAAGAGAAAGGAGGAATGCGAACGTCGAAGTGGGAGCCATCGGTTCTTTCGATGCGGAACGTCCCCCTAGTGGCAAAAACAAGACATTACCGTTAGTTGTTTCTGAAGCATGACTTGAGGAATTACAATAAGTTACATCTTTATTGAAGCCAAACTTTGAACGAACCAAGATCTGAACAAATTAATAAAATAACACCAGAAAAATGACTGAAAGAGACAATATGTATCTTTGTGGCCATCTGTTTGTTTCCATGGAGAGGCCTGGAATGTTTCCCAGTACAGCATAAAACTATTATCTAGCTCCACAAAGATGCCACCAGGCCAAGTTACAAATCAGATTTGTAGAGAGGCAAGCCCACTCACAGTAAGAATCCATGTGTTTCAATATATGTATGCGCAATGAAATACTAGGCAAAACAATAACATCTCCATTAGTTCCACACAAGCTCTGGTCCAGGACTATTAGGGAACTGAACCATGAATCAAGGAGCTAGAGATAATAAGAACTCAATGGGAACAAACAAAAATTGCATGTTAATTGAGTGTTTTTAAAACACACTTACCACATGTGACCACTAGGGGCCTGCAAAGAGACGTGACTGCTGTACTGAAAGGCTGGCTGTTCTTTTGACAACACTGGCTCCTGTAGCGAAAAAAATACAGAAATATACAAAGGTTAATATGTAAGAAATACACTATTACTAAATGTATATTACTATTGTATTATTGGATTTAAAAGCCCAAAGTTTAACTTTTTGGTTGGCCATCCATCACCTGCTTATTTCTATGGAGATAGTATGATATTACACAGATCTACCTTACATTTATCTTAGATTTATTAAATTACAACTCAAAAATATCTAGAAAAACATACATTCTGCCTCTGAGCAGGGGTGCTTTTCCACAGATCTGGCCTGTAATTTAGTGTAATTTGGTGTCCATGAAGATAGAAAGGTTTAAATACAATACTGTGAAACATTCTAGACAAAGCAATAACATCTCCACCAGAAAAGTTACACAATGCACCTTTAATATGGAAGAAGAATAGTACAATTTAAAGTGTTATGGAATCAGCTTGAAAAAATAATAAAGTATCCATTTTATTCATGGGTTTCAGCTTACCCGAGTACTTACCCTAGATATAATATATTTTGTATTCAATTGTCATGGCAATAGTCCTAATTTTTCATCATTCTGAAACCCATTCATAACAAATAATAATATGGAACTCACAATATGGAGCTCACGTTTTATTACATTATTAGTTATTACATAATTTGCTCCATTACCTTAATCACATAATTAACTGTATTTTGGGGATATTTAATGTAGTGCTCACCCGTCCCACGACTCCTCTCCCCCTCACAGTCTCCAGGGTCCCAGACAGACTGAAGATCCTCCAGTGCCTCTCCCGGAGCTGGACAACCTCGTTCCCCATGTTCTCCAGACGGATGCAGTACCGCCACTAAACACACGGTAATGGATTTAGACAAACTTTATCGATCCACAAAGGAAATTATTTAGACACAGTAGCTCACACATCACAATATAATATAATAACAAAGAACAACAATATAAACGCTCATAATACAATCAAAACCGGTGCCAAATAAGGCATAATTATAACACAGATAAGTTACACAATATATCTTGGCAAGAGGTTGTAAGGAAAACAGTGCAAAGATGAAGTAATGATTGACAGGCCATAGTGTTATCGGTTACATAAGGGTGAGTTGTTGCGCAGTTGTATTGTGTAAGGTATAAATATAGTCCCATATCTAACTAGATAATAACAGACTAATGGTAATTGCTTGGTTTCATAAGAGATAAAATTGCTGGGTGCTGTCTGCATCTAATTAGAAACCATTTTATTGTCCGATAATCAGCAAGAGCAACTTAGCATGGTAGTTGTTTACTTTATCTGCACGGTGTCTGAGTTGTGAAAAGCGCTTATAAACTCATTGAGGTGATTGATTAGGATGCCCGGAATGCATAAGGAAATTAAGGAATAACTGGACCGTTGCAAACTGTTTAAAATGTACTAGTTGTGTTTTTCATGTTTTAAGACAGTAAAAATCAAGTTCAGCGGCTTTAAGAATGATTTCGGTTGGGGTTAAACTCAGTGTAGTCATTATAAAGGTTTGTCAAAAATCTTTTACTTACCCAGTAAACATGAGAGTTTTGAGCCTCCTAAAAACAGACAAACAGAATAATCATGAATGCACATCTAAAATTGTTGTATTATAGTGAGGAGGATTTTGTTTACTAACCCTCATGCCCATGTAGAAGGGGATGACGGTGACCCTGATGTTTTCAGTTGTCTCTCGGTGTACATCCGACAGCTCCAACCAGGGGTGGTTCTTCTCCTGCCATGCCTTCAGGGTGTCTCTGGCAATGAACGGGGGCGCTAGGGGCAAACAACAACATTTAACGTAGAAGATCCAGGCTAAAGATTTGTACACATCAAAATATAGTAAATGTTTAGCTTAATTATGATACATTATTAAGAAATATAAACAGTTTAAAAGCCAAAAAACACTCAGTAGCGTACATGATGAAATTATGTCCCTTTCATTGGTGCATTTTCAGTAGATTATTCAAACACAAATCAGCTTTAATTGTTGCTTTAGACAAGGGCAGCTGTGGCTACAATAGTAGTTTATCACCACAGCGTGTGGTGAATGAATAATAACACTGAGTAGCGCTTTGAGAGGCTTCCACAAGCCTGTAAAGCGCATTACAAGTGCAAGACATTATTATTATAATCGTATCTTTGTACTATTCAAGCAAAGCTGTGTAGGAAGTTTACATTTGGATGGGTTGTAGACGAGGAAGCGTTCGAACAGTTCATGGTGAATGGGGATCTGCTCTGTCGAGTGATAGGGGAGGATGTCTTCGTGGCTCACATAGTCCAGACCTAAGTAGAAATAGTACAAACATGTTAATCCTATGAAGAGCAGAGAAAAATTAAAACAGTACTTGGGCTACACTTGTTTTTATTGAATATACTGTAGGAGTTATTTGTTAAGGGCAAAAATGACAAACTCTTAATATCAAACTAATAATCTAGATCTATCCATTGTTTAAATAGTTGAGACTTTGCAGTGACATCACACTGGGGGTGTAAATCAGTTCTTTTTGGTCAGATTGCATTCCAATAAAGCATGGATTGAAGTCTAACAAAGCCTCAGAAAGAGCAGTGCCACACACCCCCGGGGAATGTAGATGACATCAGCTGCAAATATAACAGCCCAAAGGAAGAAGGCAGGATTGGATTATTATTTTTTTCTTGCAAATGTTAGCTCAAAGCCACCAATGAGTGTCTTCAACACTGATATAAATCTGTAAGTTTTGTGCATAAGACACTGTTTACTTTGTCAATTCATACATTGTTTGAAGTTGTGGTGTCTAAGGACCATTATCATCCGTGCAAATTTGGTTTATGTCAAGTACTAATGAGAAAATCTTTTTAAAGTGTGTGTTTGTGCAGTAGGGATCAGACCTGGGATGGCGTACAGGGCTCTGCTGTCGTCGTGATTTGCTAAAAATGTCACCGCTTCTGTCTGGGACCTCTGAGACTAAAGAGAGAAAAACAAATCAAAAGTTACAACAAAAATGCTATTAAAAGGTGCACTGCATAACATTTTTAGTGGAGGGTGCACCACCTGCTCAACTCCATGGAAATGTTACTGCTTTGTGTAAAATGTTCCACAGTGTAGATTAAACCAATTTATCACAAGTGAGACAAGCAGGTTACAGCAGTACGCTACATTACAACTCTGATCTGTGGAGAGTCCCCCCTATTCACACAAGGAATTATTGTGTTTTTGAGCGATAGAAACTCGTAATAAATAAATAGAAGTAGGATATGTTTAATGTCAACATGGAACATTCCAGGCAAAGCAATAACGTCGCCATGGAGACAAGCAGAAAAGTTGCGCAGTGCACGTTTAAGAAGGAATCTAATTTTCTTAAACTTGAGTTAAATAGAGCATTGTGAATCTGCCTTGTGTTTGTCCTGTTGAGAAGGACTTTGCAGATAATGCATTATTGACACTGGCACAGTAGTGAAGTTTGCCAAGAACTGTTAAAATTATACTACTAGTTATGGTAAGCAGGTTATGTATTAGTTTTTGTTGTCGTTATGAAAGTGCACAGGTCTTACACAAAAGGTAAAATGTAGCTGTTAACTTGAAAACTACCATTACATGACATCACTAGGTAGAACGGAGCATTTTGAGCTTTGGAGATGTAAACAGACTTATAATAAAGGATTACTTAAACATGTGTGAATGGAAAAAAAAAAAACGTATGTTTTTGATGAGGCAACAACATTATAAGATGACTTTAAGATCACATGGGTCAATTTGGCATTATATAAAACCTTTAATATTGTCTAAATAAATGCCCATAGTGCTTATCTAAAACTTGAGAATATCCATCTACTGAAGACACAAATGTACATATAATCTTTTTAAAAAGCAAAGTTGTTGAATGTGACGTACTATGTGTGGGCAGTCTCTGGTGTCGATCAGGACTTGGTAGTAGGTGTGAGTTTTGCCCTTCACCTCCTTTGACCCGTGAGCTCCGGGTGGCTCTGGTTTACTGAGAAAACAGAAAGTAACATGTCAAAATAAACAAAATAGAACATTTTATCTGTTTTGTAATCAAGTTTTGTCCAGATGTAGTAGGGTCATCTTGTTCAAAAGTATTTGGACAAGAAGGAAAATTATTTGAATGGACGAACACAGTTTCATTATACTTGGGTTTGCCATAGCAGTAGAAGAACAATACCATATGTTGTTTTAAAGGTGTAACTAGTAACTATTTTGTTGAGGATCCATCACCTGGTTAGTTCTATGCATATGTCATTGTCTACCTGGAATGTTCCACAGTATGACATTAATTTATTCAATTACAGGTCATTTTATTGCTCAGAAATACCTAGAAGAACAGGCATTCCAGACGAAGCAATAACATCTCCATGGAGAAAAGCATTTGACGGACCCTCCATCAGAAAAGTTACACAGTGCACCTTTAAGCATTATCTAGATCCATTAATCAGATTAATATGGTTAAAACTGCCAAAAACACCTTTTATTTGCCCAACACCGCCAGAGGAATATTGTTGTCACTGTAACTAGGATCTAACTCGATTCTAAGGCTCAGTACTGAATTGGTTACCACAATAAAAATCTTTTTTTTTTAAGACAAGAGAATGACATTTTTAATTCAAAACTATCACAATTTTGGGTACATATACTATCATACGCACAAGTTGACAATATTAGGTATTACACCTAAAGTTGATAAGGGACTCTGCCCATGAATAATGATAGTTTAGTTTGCCAAAATGCACAACCTGGACTGAGGACTGTATGCCAATATCGGGGTATATATACAATCATATTCACTAGTAGACAATACTGGGTATTACACCTAAAGTTGAAAAAGGAGTCTGATTGTCTGTAACTAATGTATCTGACGCATTCAAATACAGGTTGGGGTTTCACTGGTCCAGGTGTAGTGACCAAATAGGACTAGTTTTATTTATTGATTTAGTGGATGAGGGTGAGACGACACAACTGTCACGAGACGTCACACACTATAAGATTGGGTCCACGAGAACGAGACAAGACAGGATTTTGTCATCATTTGTAATAATTAAGTAGTGCAATCCATTTCACCATGTTTGCTATGTTTATTTTATGTAATACTTTAGAGATCATTGTAGTACTGCTTTTTGGAACTACAGCTTCTCAAATTGTATAACTCAACAGCTCTTAACTCTTTTTTGTCCAAGCAAGATCATGTTTTCTCATGTGCACAATCCTGTGGCAATTTTGTCTCAAGAGATCTTGTCCCATCACTAATGTATATTATACATATTTTATTGGCTTGTACACCATTTAGGAACTGAAGGCGGAAATGAGCAAGTTTGCTGTAACTTGGGACAAACGTATTGCCTCTTTGTGTGGGTCAATGTTTTTAATGTGCGTTGTCCCTGACAAATAAACTAAACTAGATCCACTCAGGGCCAAGCTGCCTATTGGAGACCAAGGATCCACTGTATTTTTGTGATTTTGGTTCACCTGTCGGACATGGGAGGGGTGACGTCGCGGTCGTAGAGTCTGGCGTGCCAAGGGAACAGGACAATGCCCCTGTATCCAAACACACTGTGCAGGAAGAGCTGTGGAAAACATGGACGACTGTCACAAATAATGAGATTACAGCAATAAATGGTTTAACAGTCCCTAGAGTAGATTAGATTAGCAGCAACTAACAAGATGTTAGAAATGAGTCTAAATATAATGTGTTATTCTTGTTCTCTAAATATTTACAGTGAATTGTATCACTGTTTGAGGGAATTTGTGTTTAGTTATTTGCAGGTTGTATCAAATTGTGGTTTTGTTTTAAGTACCTAATTTAATACAGTATAAACATGAAACATGCAAGTAACAGCAAACTGGAAAAGGAGCTGAAGTTTCGCCTGACCCAGAATATATTTTATTTTATGAACAATTCTGCCTTAACACACACACATTTTAAATATCAAATACACATACTCAAATCCATCAAATGCTAAAATATCTGTTTGAAAATGTCCAGAAGTCCATGTCAGATTGTTTTTTCAAGTATTTTTTTTTTCTGGTTTATTTAATTTGTTTTGATTATAACATGAAAATTAATGTACTGAATCCATGTTGGCTCCAAAAAGAAGAAGACAAATATATGAGGATATTCAGGTTTGTGACATATGGGTTGTGTAGGTGGTAGAATGAAGTGTACCTGTCCTGTTTCATATTTTCCGTGTTGTTTCACAGCTTCAAACACTCCAACAGTCTCCAAAATCTTCCCTTCAGGCCTGTTCCTGCCGGAAACCAAAACACAATTACACAAACTGCACAGGTTTCATTATTATTACTAACACACAAAGCACAAGATACAAACATGATGTATTATTTAAAAAGGTACACTAAGCAACTTTTCAGTTTGTTTCTGTAGAAATTAACTGTTCCACAGTATGGCACTGAGCATATCTATCTTGCATTTAATCAATTACAAATGTTTTAATTGCTACAAAATACAATTAAATGATATTTTTCTTTCTGTGAGCAAGCTGGTCTTTCGTAGCCTGATTCATTAGCCGGTTTAACTTTGTGGAAACCTTTGGACCTTGCAGCATTAGGATTCGTTTGCTTGACGGTAGGCAGGTACTTTTTTTATTTAACCAATCGCTGCTATTTGGTTGTGATGTATGTAATGTGCCAGAACGCTCAGTGGTGTCCAAGTAATTGCCAGCACAACAGCAAACAAAGCAGAGAGTGAACACGTCTGTCAATGATCATTGTCGTTTCTGTGAGGTGATTTTGCAAATTAAAGGTGCAAAGTTTCTATTTGACAAAGGAAGTCCAAAGGAGGATAGCGTATGCAGTCTACTATCACAACTTGAGTTGGTTCAGCTCTTTGCTGATTGGTCGGTGCATGGTCTACCACTTCCGGGGTTCTTGCAAACCGTCTAGTGTATTCTAATTCCTGACCTCATCGCTGGAGAGAAATGAAATTGAGCGGAGGCACTATGTGGCGCCAGCCTGGCTAGGTGTCTCCACAGATTTGACCTGTAACTTCGCCTGATTGCGTTACTTGTTTGTTTCCATAGTGATAAGACAATGCCATACTGTGGAATGTCATAGTGTGGAACATTTCAGACAAAGGAATGTCATCTCTTACATAGTGCATCTTTAAAATACACCCACTTCCACATAAAACATAACAGGGCAGGGTAGGATACAGTAGGTCAAAGGAAGTAACTTTATCAGACTTTTAGTTTGTATTTTTTGCTACGTAGAATGTCTTGTTTTTATTGTTGTAAATATCCATTCATAAACTTCTTTTAAATGTTAATGCCCCCAATACATTCATATGAACTGTGGAAAAAAAAGTAATTCAGAAAATCACAATTCGATTTTTATTTCAAAAATCGCTCAGCCCCTCTACAGATGTTGATGCCGTCTGTCGTATCCCTCTTTTTGATGACATTTGTAAAGGGCGAATAGGGCATCAAAACAATATTATGAACACAGAGACAGCAGCCAGCTTGCGTTCGCTCTCTCTCCCTCTCATTTCTCTCAAACCCAATCACAACTTTGACAAGATTTGACACAACTCCTCATCTTGGAACACATGGACAAATCGAAATTCCTTAATCTCTCTCTCTTCACACCAAACGCATACTAAACAACAGCTGGTCACTTGAACAGAATAACACGCATACTTCGGCGCTCACTGCGAAGCTAATCTGCAGAGATGAAAAACGAGGATTAATGAATATGAGATATGGCTCTGGGGGATTTAATATTACACTAGAAGATGGCCGTAGTGTATTTTCATATCGCTGCGCAAGAATAAGCAGTAGATAACCTGAATTTATTACAAAAACAGGGCTTAAAAAGTAAATCCTGTCACAGCGGAGATATGAGCTCTGAAGGGTTCAATACACAGTGGTAAAAAATATAACTGAAGCAAAAGATGAAATCAGGATGATACTTGTAAATGCTGATATGGATTAGGTAAACATCAGTGTGTTTTTGAGAGATGAGACGGAAGCGCTAAACGTGTGTATTGTTTTTGAAAATATTGGTACTAGTGGAGCTGGATACAAATAGCCAGTAGGGGTGGGAGGAGATACGATTTCCACAAGACGAGACACAAAATTGGATCTACGAGAATGAGACAAGATGAGATGAGATTTTGACATTTTGGTTATAATAAATACATTGTCTAGTTCAGTTCCCAATTTTAGCCTCACAATATTTACTTTATTTAATATTTCTGCTGTCATTGTATCTCTCTCTGCTTTTTGGGACTCTTTTCTTTCAATCCAAACATACAAACATGACCAAAAAAAATAAAAATCTCAACATCATTTTGGTTATGTGTGCGCAATCTTGTGGCAATTTTGTCTCGCAAGATCTTGTGGCACGAGATCTTGCGAAATGCAAAATTGTATATGTAATATACAATATAAATATATATATATATACACAATATATATACATACATACATATATATACAATATATATGTAATAATATAATATGTAAACTGTAAACTGTATTCTGGCACAGTTACTTTTTCATTTGGCGGTATTCAGGAAACAGTTACTTTTTTAAAATCAGAAGAATACATTATAGTATTTGTACATGTAATTTAGGCTTCAAATTGCACAGAATCAGGGAGAACTCTGCTCTGGTGGTGAGGCATGTGTGATTTTTCCATCTCTCAGTAGTGATAGGAAATGCTTTAAAAAAAGCGAAACAAATATAAAGCTGTTTTCAACCCTATGTTACACCATTACACTATCATTCAAGTGCAATTCAATGCAGAATTCAATGTCTGTAGAATATGTTACAAAATACATTTATGGTACGTTATGCTTTGAGTCTTTCGAGGGGTCTACAGCCAATCCTGTATCAGTAAAAGTGTGGTTTGCATCATTTCTGTTCAGTGATGTTAGTTCTTACTCACCCATAAACCTTTCTGTGTTTTTTCAGGTAGTAAGAAATCTAAATTTCAGCCTGTGCTGGAGATTTAAGGCCCATATATCCAATAAGCTAAAAGTAAAAATATCAGCCCAATACTGGGTAACTGATCAGTCTCTCTCGAATTCTAATCATTATAACCCAATTTATGACTTCTCCTGCCCTCTACAATTAACCAATACATTGTCATAGTACTTCTACGATGCAGATGAAGTAAGATAATGAAGTAAACAAAAAAAAAAAACAACAAATACATATAATATATATAAAAAAAAAAAAAAATATAAATATATATATATATATATATATATATATATATATTTGTTACACTAAATGTTAAAATTGTGAAATCTCTAAACTGAATGGGCGTCATACCTTGGGCCTATATTTAGTACAGCAAACACAGACCTCTGCACACAGATCGATCTGCTCCCAATCCCAGATGAGCATGGGCAGATCAGCCCTGCCATGTCAAACAGTACAAAAAAAACACTATTACAACACCGGTGGCTTAGACAAACATGACCCGGGTTTCACAATGCAGCCCTGGATGTCAGATGCCCTCCCTCCGGCCTGTCTCTCACTTGTCCTTTTGAGTCTGTGTTAAAACAGGCTGTTTCCTGTCATCACCTCTGTCCATCGGAGCGAGACCAGAGATACGTGACAATGCACTTTAGGGATTTAGGGATAGGCTGTTTTGTTTGTTTTAGCAGAAATTTGGCCCAGATAATTTGTCTACGATGCCCCTGTGTGTCCATGTGTCATTCACATTTTGTCCTCAGTATGTCAGATTTATCTTTTGGAACAGACTAAGAGTAAGAAAGGAAATCAAGGAGCAATTGGGGTCAAATAAAGCTGTAATCCCCAGATAAAAGATGGTTATAATTTGTACTATAACTTAAAGGTGTACTGTGCAACTTTTCTGGTGTAGGGTCTGCCACCTGCTTGTCTCCATGGAGAGTTATTATTTTGTCTGGTATGCCCCGGTGTTAGGGATGGGACAAGAACTCGTGCCACAGGATCTTGCAAGACAAACTTGCCACAAGATTGTGTACACATGAGAAAAATGATCTTCTTGTGAGACGTTTTCCCCCTGAATTTACCTTTGGCGTAGACAAAAAAGAATTAAGAGCTGGTGAGTTATACAATTTGAGAAGCTGTAGCAGTTCTACAATGACCACTAAAGTGTTACATGAAATAAATGAAGCCAATATTGTGAAATAGATTGCACTACTTATGATGTTAAAATCTCATCTTGTCTCATGCGTGTGGACCCAATCTTGCGGTGTGTCTCGTCTCACCCCCCCGTATGGCATTGAACGTAACCTTACATTTATTCAACAGAACATATTTTTCTTGACCTAAAACTTGCATTCTTACTCTCTCCACAGATCTCACATGCATCTTGACCCTGCGTTGTCCAGGGAGAAAAGCAGCTGATGGACCCTCCACCAGAAAAGCAACATAGCGCACCTTTACCGTACATTTGTGGGATTGATTTGCTATAGATTTGATCAGTTATCAGTTACTATAGCCAGACAAATACAGGTATTGGCTCAAGAAAATCCATATCAGTATTTCACATGCACGGCACGCAAAAACTGTGATAATCTTCTCAAAATTCCAATGATATCATAAAGCAGATCCACAGTTGCCATGGGGTAAACTGTCATGGATCTATACCTCTCTGACCACAACTATTCATTCCACCATTCACTTTCACAACAGTGTGGAACAACAGTGTCTTGCCATAGGACACAAATATAGTATGAGATCAAACCCCCAACCTACGAATACATGACTGTTTTCACTCTATCACTTTGTTAAAGGGCCCATATTGCACTATTTTAGAATCTATGTTAGAATGTTCACAAACAGACCTGAAGTTGTGTTTTGTTTCATTCCCACGTTTAACACACAAACCCTGCATATTTAGGCCGAGTTCTTCTCTCAAACTGAAAAAAAAACAAAACACTCTGTTCCACCTTGTGATGTCATGTGTTAATACAGGAACTCCATACAGCTACCCTAGAATCATTTGGATCATTTCAGCTCTGGAATTGCCGATCTCTACTGAACAAAAAATAAAAATGTATCTGTTAACTTGAAAACTGACGCTTCATGACATCACAAGGGCGAACAGAGCATTTTGAGATTTGGAGATGTTGACAGACTAATAATAAAGGATTACTCAAAGATGTGTGAATGAAACAAAAAACAACTTTGGGTATGTTTGTGAGGATTATAATTTGGCATAATATAGGATCTTTAAGCCACTCCATGAAGTCCACAAACAATCTGCTTAGAAACTACTTTTTTTTTTTTTTAATCAACACCGAGTACTCAAAATAAGAATAGATTTCCATTATATTAAAAGTATTATTCCATATATGTCTTATCTGTGGTATCTGTACAGTATAATCAAATGATCCCTGCATGTATTGAAATGCCCATATTTAGTCGCACTCATATTCTAATGTGAAATGTAAATGAAGTATCAAACCAGTGGTGGAATGTGTCTGGCTTTTCCCTGAGTTGCTAAGGATAGCTCTAAATCTGTAAGCTCACATCACATGACTGTGAGCCGAGAACGCGAATGCTTGGTCACGCTTTGAGGAGTCTTCTGACACAGCAGCCAGAAATGTAAGAGTCATGTTTATACAAGACTTCCTATACAACTGCTAGTTTATACATGAAACATTACATAAAGAAAACACCCAATCCCACAACATTAAAGCTCCTACATTACCCTAAATGGATTCTTGTAAACTATAAACCATGTTATACTGCTGTTATCATCTCAAAAACATGCCTGGAGTTGTGTTTTGTTTACATGTGTGAGTAATCCTTTCTTATTAGTTGGTCTACATCTCCAAAGCTCAAAACGCTCTGTTCCACCTCGTGATGTCATGAAGCAGTAGTTTTCAAGATAACAGCTCCTTTTGACCTTAAGTTCAGTTGTGATTGGCCATTCCAGAGTCTAAATGGAACAAAGTGAACATGTATGGAGTTCCTGTGCACTTTCTGTGTTACCAGAACATTGTGTTGTCAGTTTGAGAGAAGAACACAACCTAAATATGCAGGGTTTGTTTGTTAATTAAACATGTGAATGAAACAAAACACAATTCTAGGAAACAACATTATAACAGAGATCAGAAAAAACTGTAGCATAAGACAAGTTCTTTACAAAATTAAGAAATTGAAAAATGTATTATTATGAACTTGATAAGCACTAACTATCTGAGCATCTGTCTAAATGGGTCTGTTTCCTGTCTGTAAGTCCACCCTCAAAACCAGTAGCCTGCAGCGCGCTGACCCACACAGGGACAGGTCAGAGGTCAGTAGGCCACAGTATCCAATTTCCACTGAGAATTTTTTGGCTGCAATGAATCTCAATTTCTGGCTTATGTAGAATTATTTTTTATTGTTATTAGAGACTGTAGACAATTTAGACAGGCTTACATATTTGTTTGTTCTTAAGGTACAGAAAGCCAATGATTCCACTTCTATCACAAATGGGAAATGCTCTATTTACACAGTGGTGGAAGGTAAGGAAGTAAAAGTAGTAAAGCACTGTACTACTGTAATACTTGCATCCCTGCTTTACTTAAGAAGATTTTAATCTTCCTTAATTACATTTGAGAGCAGGTACCTGTACTTTCTACTCCACTACATTTTTCAACAGGACTGAGAAGTAAATTAATTTTTTATTATTGTTTGAAACCTGCTGAAATTAGGGGTTTATTTTTATTAAGTTCAAAATTTGAGCAAGCAAAAATATACAAATAAAAACAGCTAACTTAGAAAAAAAAACACTGATTCAATTGTGTCTGTTGAACAAAATTGACATCAAAATTTTTCCTCTTTAAGAACATTTTTAAACAGGCACCTTAATACTTTTACATAAGTACATTTTTTTCATGTGATAGTTTTAGGTTAGTTAATTTTTGCTCCAGGATGAGTATTTTTAAGTAACAAAATTGAGTACTTCTTCCACCACTGATTACACAAAATGATAAGTAGTTGTAAATAATAAAGCAAATGCAAAATAAAACAATTAATCGACTAATTATAACAAGTCCACTATAAACAATGTTACCTGGATTATACAGATTCTAAAACACACAATATGTCAAAAAATAAAGATCAATTTATGTTTTTCATCAATAATACAAATTATTTGGAAATATTCTATATCTAGAAGTATCCAGTCACCACATTCCAACCTTCATTTTGTTGATGTGGTATTTGAAAAGTCTCTATGTACAGTCTCTGTGTAGAAATAATTGTGTGACTAATCAAAAAATGTATTCGCTGACTAGTCAACTACTAAAATTATTCTGAGTTTCCGCTCTGGTAAATAGATTAACAGATTATGTGGTAGACTCATAAGGGTACTACACAAAAGTTTTCTCAGTTTAAAGGTGTACTGCAAAACTTTTCTGGTGAAGGGTCCGTCACCTGCATGTCTCCATGAAGATGCTTTGTCTAGAATTTTCAACGATAGGGAATAAACCTATCTATCTCAAGGGAGACAACTATAGGCTACATTACAGGTCAGATCTGTGGAGCAGCAACCCTATTCAAGAGAAAATGTATATATTTATGAATGCATAATTAATCAGTTCTGAAAGATGTGTTTAATGTTATCCATGGAACATTCCAGGGAAAGCAATAAAATCTCCATGAAAACAAGCAGGTGACAGACCCTCCATCAGAAAAGTTGCACAATGCATCTTTAAGTCCTCACTGACCCCCAGAGCCCCAAGTGGAAACAGTAAACACAGACAGTAACTCCAACTGTAGTGAACTTTCACACACTTTTTAGGCAGCTGCGACAACTGTGAATGCTGCTCAGAACATAGGAGCGTTTTTCACTGCTAAACCTTATAGCAATTGTACAAATGTGGCAAAACTAACTATACATTGTTTGCAGATAATTACCAATACCAAATACATTCATCTTTTGACATGAGGTCTATTTCTAATTCAGAAATGAATCAGTCAATCTGATGCCTGTGCAGTCTAATCAATCCAATCCACATTTTATAAACATGACAGTTTCCAAAGTGCCGCACAAACAAATTAATACAAAAGACAGTCAATCATAAATAAAAACAATGAATAAAATGTGCTAAAATGCATAAAGCTAAAAATTATTATTATTTTTTTTTAAAAAAGGTCCACATCATGAATGGAAGGGTATCTAGCATATGCAAAACAAGCCAATTACTTTCAATGGTTAGTAGATAGAAGAACTGCTTAATAGACTAGGTTATGATTGTTGTTATTTATTTATTTGTTGGTATATTGGTATATTTTTCTAGATTATTTTGTTACAGCGCAACAGTTTTGTTGCTTGTTCAGAAGACGGAAATTTGTTCATGCAGCACACTGGACATATTCACTGTTTTAAGGATTAAAATGATTGCGTTTCATATGACCTTTGCACAAGAAGTTTTTACTGAACCGCATCGAATCGATTTAAAATATGTCGTATCGAAACAAAAGTGCACTGTATGGAGATATGTATCATATCGAGGCCTATGTATCGAGGTATGTATCGTATAGGCAACTTCTTCATCATACAGCCCTACCACTGACCAACCAGTAGTTTATTCCACAAACATGATCCCTGAATGTGGAAAATGTGTGATCAAAACTATTATATTTAGTACAATGTCACAGAAATCCGAGTAGTGTTTATTTACCTTTTGAAAGATCAATCAATCACTAATATTTGCACTAAAAAGTAAAAGTGACGTGGTAATCGTGGGTTGTGCAGTTTCATAAGTTCATATTTTCAGACGTAGACAAACCTCAGATATTACCCAATGCACGCTGGTGGTTAGCCGCTGTGCAGAGGGCAAGTGCCATTTACAACAACCGTGCCATAAAAGTCAGCTGTACGGACGCGATCAAAACATTACGCCAAAACATCACATCTGCACCCTCATCTAGATCGCAAAATAGCAGATTAAGTGAGTTTACGTGTTTTGGAAGCGTGTCTTTAGCCGCTAGCTTTAGAGACAGAGGAGGACACTCTTACCGCGACGACATGAACCTCCGCTGATGGAGCACGCCGGTACTCGCCGTTAACCCGCAGGCCCGGCACAGTAACCGGGGTCTGAAGACATCCCAGCCCCCGCTACTGTCCGCCGCCGTCAGTAATCTGTGCGAGTGCTTTCTGTTGTATTTACTGACAGTGCTCAGCAGACCTCGGCGCAGTGCACAGGCCGCCATCTTTGATGCGAGGCACGTTTAGAGACACGCACTTTTGCTGCATGTACCAGAGAGGCGTGCACGGACCGCGAGAAGAGTGGGGATTTTGAGAACATCATCAATATTACGAACAATTTAAAGTTATACAAGCGACATTTTGTTTGTTTTTTATATTTATAAGATTTCAAATAACTTACCTCTGCATTACAGTTTCAAAGATATATTTGGATATTATTTTACATGTAATTATTGCTTAAATCTGTGCAAAAATACCTTAACGAAATAAATCACTAGTAATCTTCAGAACTACTCTTTCTATTTTTCAAGCCTTTAATCGAGTATTTACATTGTAATTTAAGGCTTTGGTTTAATATTGTGGTCAATTATATTTTAACACTGCATTTTATTTACAGAAACTAAAATATCCGATGATTAATCTGACGCTTGGCACGCACTCACCCCTTGACGGTTGTACGAGCTGCAAGAAGAGGGGGGATTTTGAGTACATAATAAATATTAGAAACAATTTTAAGTTTTATAAACAGTATTTGGTTTGGTTTAAAAAATATATTTGGATATTATTTTACATGTAATTATTGCTTAAATTTGTGCAAAATCTTCTTTTAACGAAATAAATCATTATAAATCTTCAAAACTTATCTTTCTATTTATCTTGACTATAATCGAGTATTTTCATAATAATTTAAGACTTTGCTTTAATATCGTGTTCAGTTATATTTTAACACTGCATTTTATTTAAAGAAACTAAAATATCCGATGATTAATTTGACGCTTGGCACACTCTCGCCCCTTCACCTCTACGTCACAGTCACAAGGTAAACAACATGGCCGCGTACACTGCCTTTTGGATACAGCGGAAAGAAATTGCGATTTAGATTAATTGAAATAACACATTTGTAAAATACATAACGATATATGTTATTGTATAAATGTGTCTTGGTGTATTTTGAGAGATCTGTGCATTGAAGGCAGTTTTGAGTGAATTTAACCATGGCGTCGGCTTTTGTTGTCGGAGAGAAATTCAGAAATAAAGCGTCACAATTATTAGAAAATGATTCGGTGCCTCAAGATCTGAGAGAAGAGCTAGAGGAGATTTTGGAAAATGAATCAACGGCAAAGCTGTCCTTCAAAACGGCAAGGAAATTGAAGAAGTACCTACAAGACAATGGTAAAAACAATCATGCATGACTCATGCTCTGTGCTTCCTATTGCACATTGTCTCATGAGAATGGATAATATATATAATATATTCAGTGTATAATGTTTTTTGTCTCTTTTTTACTTTAGATCATCCATTTTATCTTCATCAATTTCTCGAGGACAGCTCCTTGTACCTGCCTGAATTTGTAAAGCCCCCAAGGGTCAGTTTATTTAATTTTTTTTCACCTCTGGTTAATTTAGATTTAGACTTATTACTATATTATATTGTGATGTGTGAGCTCCTGTGTCCAAATAATTTCCCTTGTGGATCAATAAAGTTTGTCTAAGTCTAAGTTGCTAAGGAAACTAAAAGAAAAACTTAAAAAAAACTGTAAGATTAAATAAGAGCCACATATGTATTAGTATTAGTATTAGTATTAGTAGTAGTAGTAGTAGTAGTAGTAGTAGTAGTAGTAGTAGTAGTAGTAGTAGTAGTAGTAGTAGTAGTAGTAGTTTATTCGGTCATTTTGCAACACTACAAAACAAAACAAAACATAGACTACAACCACATAGATCCAAAGGGCAATAGGCAATGTTAATATAAAAAACTAAAATTTAACTAAAATTGTAAGAAATCTTTTAGTGTTGAATATTTTTCGGCTATGTTCCACCCAAGACACATTTAATTTTTTTTGCCCAATGAAATCTTAAACAGGCTACTTTGTTGTTTTTAATTATTTTTTTATTTTTATTTTTTTTTTACAGTGGCATGCAGTCATAGCATTTTAGAATCATATTGAGACAAATTCAATAAAAATCATATAGCCTACTTCCATTTTTATCAATACTTTAATATAACAAAATATATAGAACACTAAAAACTCAACCAGCTTACATTATGCATTTTTGGTGTAGACTAAAACACCTTAAACTTGTATAGACTTAGACTTAGACAAACTTTATTGATGCACAAGGGAAATTATTTGGACACAGTAGCTCACTCAATACAATATCAACACAATATAATATAATAACAAAGAGTAAAAAATATAAATGGTAATAATACATTCTAAATACGTAACAAAAAAGAGAGCAAGAGACTGGTGTCAAATAAGCCATAATTATATAAATGTATATGTACAAGTCAAAATAAAACAGAAAAATAAGTAATTCAGTATGAAAACTATTTGCTACACTTCATTCTTTGTTTCTCTCCAGTTTATAGTTTCCATTTGTACCTTTATGTCATGATGTTCAACCAAGTAACATTTTAAACCTTAGAAAAATGTCTAACTGGGGAAAACGACAAGCACTTTTATTTATTTATTTTTTTGTAAAATTTTAAATATAATGTTCTTAACTGTGCTTTAGTAGAATGTGTAGTCAATTTACTTTTAGGCTTATGTAATTTGGTCATGGTGTCACAAATTTGGAATAATTGGATATTGTTTCATCTGGTGAAATGCAAAATTTAAAAAAATCTCAAGAATATGCAATTTATTGATTTATTTTTGTCACAGAACCCAGAGCTGGTTGCACGTTTGGAAAAGATCAAAGCCAAACTCGCAAATGAAGAGTACAACCGAATGACAAGAAATGTCAATTCACAGGTACAATTGTTTGTTGTATAAAAATGTATTCATTTCTTGTCAAATAGCCCAACTAAATTGTGCATTTCTGCGTCCACAGGAAATGAGTCGCAATGGAGGACTGGCAGAAATTGGACGAGAAGGTTATTGCAAAAAAAAATAAATAAATAATACAAACAATGACCATTATCCAAGATATCATTACAAATGTTGATATGTTTTTGTTTTTTGTGTGTAGTGCGCTCTGTGAAAGCAGCTGTAGTGACTGTCTTTAACTTCCTAGTGACAATTGTAGCGACTTTTGCCTGTTCTTACATGGGCAGCCAGTACCTCTTCACTGAAACCACTTCGGTAAGGACAGCTCTGCAAACGTAAGATAACACTGATATGATCTATAGCAGGCCTGCGAATTGTCCAGCTCCGAGGCCACATACTTGGTTGACTCTGACCGGCCCTTTGAAGATAATTCAGAATTACAAAATACACATACACATTTTTTGTAAGGCAATCTCACTTTTTCATTGCTTATTCATAACATAAACTCTTACCAGTCTTACCAGCTCGTCAAAACAATGCTATTTACTGCTTTTTATAAAGAAATACAATTAACATTATGCAGAATTGAGTTAAACATTTTGGCCCGGGCCTCCACAGTATTTTCTGTTTCTCCTGTGGCCCCACGGAAAAAAAAATTGCTGATCTATAGGGAGGCCTCTTGAAGAAAACAAATAGTACAATTCTTATGAAAGAGTGACCACACTTGTATTGTGGCACTAACACCAGAAAAACAAAATTTTATACACTTTTTTTCTTACCTTCTGTCCACAACAATAAAAAGCTATAAGTAGATTTTTTTAATGATATGTCCATTTAAATCCAATATTGAAGCTTCTACAACAATTATCTTTTTAAAAATATGTATTATTACAAAATTTTTTAATAATATATTTATTTTGACATCATTAAAGAACATTAAAAGTGCATTTTGTAACTTTTCTGGTAAAGGATCCGCCACCTGCTTGACTCTGTGTAGAGGTTATTGTTGTTTCCTGGAGTGTTCTACAGTATGACGTTTAATTTAACTATCTCCATGGAGACAAGCAGGCCACATCAGCAGGCCAAATTACAAGTCAGATCTGTAGAGAAGAGGGCCAGCTCATGGTAATAATGCATGTTCTTGTGGTAGTTTTGAGAAATAAAAACATCTGTAATTGAATAAATACAATATATATTTGTTTAATCCCAGGCAAAGCAATAACATCACCATGGAGACAAGATGAAAAGCAGAAAAGTTACACAGCACACCTTTAAGGAACATATATTTAATGCAGCTTCTAATTCTTACTATTTTAATTCCAGAGAGTGATTGCAGCTGTTATCGCAGCCTCTGTAGTGGGTCTGGCCGAGCTGTACGTCTTGGTTCGAACCATGGAGGGAGAACTGGGGGAGCCATAGCAGGAAATAAGGGCATTTCAACAGCAGTGCTATTTATGGACATTGAAACATCACCTTAACGTGGACATTTTCTGCTCTTTTGATTTTGTGAAAAGTCTCTGTGTTTCCCTGAACATGTTTACTTTAAAATAATTATCTTTTTTGTTTTCATTTCATATTTACGTTTTGTATATTGTGTTAAATCCCTGTGATGTTGATCTGTATCATTTTAAATAAAGTCATGAGTGTGTGTTTTTGTCTTTCAGTTTTTGATGAAAATGAGAAATGAATAAAAGTTTGTATATAGTTCAAATCCTTTAGAGACTAGTGCTGTTTCTATAGTTGATGATTGCCCATTTTAGAACTACATAGCTGTGCTCTTTCACTCCCATATTCATTTACTACATTGTGGCCACTTTGTATTATATTAAATCTATATCAAATATTATAATCAACTAGATGCCATGGAGCTCATCTGTGACTATATTCATAAGAGGGTTGTTTTAAGTCTAAAAACACAAGACCTGCAAAATGTTTTATTAACTTGGCAGTTTATAAAGTTTAAGAAACAGGTCTTGTGATCATTAGTTACCACTTAGCTGATTAGCTCTGAGCAAGCTTTCAAAATTTTAACTGGGTTAACTGCAGAGGAGTAAACTAAAGCAAAGGATTATTTTCTCCATGCAGCCAATACAAAAAAACATAGTACTGTTATTGACATTATAGCGTATCACTGTTGCACTATTAAAGACAGAAAGGTCAGTTGTTAGGATAAATAACTAGGCTCAGCTATATTGTATAATGACATCTATAGACCATTATTGTACTGAGATCATGTGAAGATCAGGGATCACAGTCGTGAGACTCATAGATATACGTCAAAACAAATGCATGATATTCACATGAGAATGTCTGTTTACTAGCGTGTAAGGAAAATCTCATTTTTCATGAGTTGCGTGTATGTTAGTTCTGTGAATGTAGATCAGTGTGTTGTGTATCACCAGAAAAAGAAGAAATGGAAATTATTTTCGTCCCACTTAGAATTGTAACAGAAAGGAACTGAAAGAGAAAGGAACTGTTATAATTAGTGATTGTCTTGAAAACTATTAATATTTTACTAAACAAATGCAAACAAATTTATAGAATTATAAATAGATATTTTTTCTGAGATTTTGAGACCACTCCTGTTGCTCTAGCTTGATCCTTTCAGAGTTATGACCAAAAACACATATTTGACCTTGGTTACCTTGACCTTCAAGTGACCTTGACCAGTTTCAACCTGTAACATCCAGTGTACCCCGGTTATATGTGTGCCAACTTGTGTGATGACTGGGTGAATATTTTCGCCCACAGATGATTCAGAATTTGCTCAAATTGCCTATCCTTTATGATAGCGTGACCTTTCAATTGACCCATGTGACCTCAAATAACCTTGGATCGTCACCAAACTTTTTTTGCGGCATCAAGGACGGGGTCTTGACCCACATACCAAATTTGGTAACAGTCAGTCCATAAATGGTGGAATTATCGCGGGTGGACAGACACACAGGGTGAATACAAAACCTGGTCAACCCTTCGAGGACCAGGTAATTAACCACATAGGGCAAGAACTACTGATGAAATGATGTCATAACTTGTTACCCTAACTATGGTTTGTGTATAAAAGTCATTGCATAGGCATAAACATTGAATCTCTGTGTGGGAATATCAGCACACACTCCTTGTGCAAGTATTGCTCTCTATTCATTGAATAAGTAAATTATCTGGACTTTATTTCTGTTACAAGTGTATTCTTTATCTAAGCAGAAACTAATGAACATGAGAGGAAAAGGTTGTTTTCCTCAACACAGCTCCTGCTCATCTGTAAGGAGGTCAACCACGATACAATACATATCTCGATACAGTGAGCTTTCAATTCGATAGGATTCAATACGATATTTCAAATCGATTCGATACAATTCAATAAAAAATAAAGGCTAAATAATGGCTGTGATACTAAAAGTCTTTGTTGAACCACTTCTTGTGCAAAGTTCATATGAAACACAAACATTTTAATCAACAAAACAGTGAAAATGTCAAATGTGTCACATAAACAAATTTCCTTTCTCTGAAAAAGCAACAAAACTGTAGCTGTAACAAAATTATTTAGTAAAATAGATAAAAAAAATACTCCTGGCGATATATTGATGCAGCAGCCCACGATATCAATATTTTATCATCACATTAAACAATACGATATTTCAATATTTTTGCACACCCCTAATGGAGGTAGCATTGCTTTGCTTAGTTCACACTACCGAACATTGTAAACCTTTAAAATGTGATAATAAATATTGCACAAAAGGCTCATAAGAGTATTTGGAGGAATATTGCAATATTGTACTGTAGTAACATTGAGATACTGCACAGTACTAGTATCATAGGACCAGTACAGCTTCTATATACCCACATATATTTTACAATGTGTAAAAAACGTAAATATGTTTTAATTTTCGAGTCCAAATTGAAATCATCCCCTTTATGTGAGATTAGAGGAGGGATTAAATATGTAACTACATCTGGAAAACAAAAGTATTTTTCAAAGATCTGAGATTTGACACCGGATTAAAGCTTCATTGGAAGATTATTTTGTATTAGAGATTATTATGATATGCAAAGATCACTGTCCACTGCTGCGTCTCTGTAATATTTCTGAAGTTAAATCCGACTGTAAGCTGATAGAGGTAGGCTTTGGTTTAATTTTATTTTTCTTCCTTCTGTCAGATCTGTTACTTACAGTTCAGGGATGTGAAAAATATATTTGAATCAGAAAATCATTATTCTTGTCATGGTATCTTCTTATTACAGGATTCAGTTTAATCGAGATGTTTACAAAGAGGTCAAAGTATTAAAAACAGAACAACAGACTATGGACTGTGAACAAAAGCATGTATTTTCTGTGAAATTTAATGCTCAACAATGTAATAAAGTAAAATAAAAGCTAAATAAATGTTTAAAAAAAGTAAGAAACAGTCACCAAACTATGAAACATGCAGTTTGCCCTGTAACATTCAAGGAGCATCAGATCGAATTCCCATGAAAATCTTAAAGGTGCATCATGTAACTTTTTGTTTGGGTGTCCGTCACATGCTTGTTTCTATGGAGATGTCATTCCTCTGCCTGAAATGTTCCACAGTATGGCATTATTACATTTATTCAATTACAGGTGGCTCAAAAATACCTAGAAAAACAGCATTCTGACTGTGAGCAGGGTCACCACTCCACAAATCTGCCCTGTAACTTGGTCTAGTTTGGTCTCCATGAAGATAGAAAGGTTTAATGCCACACTGTGAAACATTTCAGACAACACAGTAACATCTCCATGGAGAAAAACATTTGACGGACCAACACGATGCACCTTTAACTTTGCCGTGTATCTTTGTTGTCACTGAAAATAAAGAAACTGATTTTGCAAGTAAGTTTTGAAGTAGACTAACAAAAATATACAACAGTAATTTAATAATTTAATGAAAAACAAGGTATTTTTGTGTGAGTAAGCCAGCAAGAGAATATAATATCAATAAAGCCAAAATGTGAAGGAATATTGGGCAAGAATATGAGATTTTATTCTGTTTCCATTGCATTATATCATCAACAAAATCAAAACTATCAAAACAAAAGTGAACAAGTATTGATTCTGACAATATGTATAAATAACAGAAAGACAGAATTGGAATTTTATTTAAATTTTAATATTATGCCTTTTTATGATCTATGTTATAATGTTGTTTCCTCATCACAAACAGACCATTCACGCACATTTAACACACAAACCTTGTATATATTTAGGCTGAGCTCTTCTCTCAAATAGAAAACACTTTGTTCCAGCTTATGATGTCATGTGGTGATACAGGAAGTTGTGTTTTTAAACTCCATACACCTTCACTAGAATCATTTGGATAATTTCAACATTTGAATGAAAATCTTTACTGATAAAAAGGTCAAATGTAGCTGTTAACTTGAAAGCTGCCACTTCACTTCATGACATCACAAGGTGGAAAAGAGCATTTTGAGCTTTGGAGATGTAGACAGACTAATAATAAAGAAACTCAAACATGTGTGAATGAAATAAAACACAACTCCAGGTCTGTTTTTGAGGAGGTAACAACATTCTAACATGGCTTAAATTTTGCAAAATATAGGACCTGCAATGGCTTTATAATTATCTGGAAAATGATCGAAACTAGAATAAGTTAGAATGGTATAAGAAGCAATATTTTGTGTTGAAAATGACATTCTATTGTTCAAAAGAGATCAACATTGGTACTGAGTAATGACCCTTTTCCTTAGTATTGAAATTGAGTTGAAAATCTGTATCATTGTGACACCAAACACGTTATAAAGTCCAAAGTTCAAGTCCAAGTTTTTAATCAAAGTTCCTTAAAACTCCAGGAAGTTCGTGACAATCGCCGCGTTGTAAATCAGATCTGAGATGTACCCCATTGACGTGGGGGGTCCCATTTGCGGATGGTGATTGTACGGGTGAGGTCCCTGGTCCCAAAAAACGGTCTGCGGGTGCGTGGGTACGACTTGGTCCACCCCCGCACCCCCTCCGCCGCCTATCGCTCCGTAAGACACCCCGTTATGCACCAGATTATGAGGCTTTCTGAAGCTCGGATATTGTCTGTTAGAAGTTGCGGGATGGTGGTTCGGTCTTATGGTTTGAGCGAACGAATTGGGCAAAAATGCTGAAATCTGGGGTCCCATGCTAGACCTTTGTTGGTGTTCTTCATCCCAGAATCGACAGTCGTTTTTGGGGTTGCTCAGAGAGGGCTGGGGCTGATGCTGGTGGTAAGACGGAGGAGAGGATATCGTGTTGTTGTGTACATGTATCCAGTCGGAGTATATCTGGGGTACTTCGTCGCAGTTGTAGGTTTGGTCCGGTCTCAGAATGTCGGAGAAGGAGGTAGAAGAAGAGAACGTGGCTGGCATGGGGCAGTTCTCCATAACGGGACCCCTGCCTCCTCCCTGAAGGGACTTGGTGGACTTATACAAGCGGCCAGTTTTTATACTCCGAGCTCTTCTGTTTTGAAACCAGACCTGAAAGACACAAATAATCATCAGTGGTGTGACATTAAAGATGCACTATGAAATTGTTTGGTTGTCTATGGGTATGTCTAGCCTGATTCATCTGCCGGTTTCACTTCGTGGAAACCGTCTGACCTCTCATTATGATTTGTTCGCTCAACAGTAGGTGGGTACTTTTTTTATTTAACCAGTTGCTGCTATTTGGTTGAGATATATGTAATGCACCAGAACGCTCAGTGTTGTCCAAGTAATTACTGGCTTCACAGCTCTCTGCAGACTTGGCTGGTGCGCTGTCTACAACTTCCAGGGTTCTTGCAAACCATCCATTGTATTCCGATTCCTGACCTAGTTGTTGGAGAGAAATTAAACTGAACGAAGGCATTAGGTGGCACCAGGTTGGCCAGATGTCGTTGCCCTACCTGGCATGTTCCACAAAAATTTCTAGAAAAACACTTATTCTAACTTTGAGAAGGGTTGCCTCTCCACAGATCTGACCTTTCTATTACCATAGAGACCATTAGCCAGGCTGGCGCCACCTAGTGCCACCGCTAAGTTTCATTTCTCTCCAGCGACTAGGTCAGGAATCAGAATAAACTAGACGGTTTGCAAAAGCCCCTGAAGTGCGAGTTCGGGCACCAGCCAATCAGAGAAGAGCCAGACATTCTGTGTTGGCAACAATTCCTGAGATCGAGGATTTAAAGCCGGAACAAGAGAATGTTTGGTGAATTTCATCAAGGAAAAAGACATTATTGTCCTTCTTCCTACGGAATTTGTGAAAAGCTTAATATACCAGTTAACCCCATTAGTGGTGCATTACATACATCACGACCAAACAGCAGCGACTGGTTAAATGATAAAAAGTACCCATCTACCTTCAAGCAAACAAATTCTAACACTGTGAGGTCAGACGGTTTCTACGAAGTGAAACCAGCTAAGAATCAGGCTAAGAGACCAAACCAGATCACGCAAAAACATCTCCACGGAGAAAAGCATTTGAAGGACCCTCCACAAGGAAAGTTACACAGTGCACCTTTTAAGTGAATGTAGGTAAGTGAAAATTTAAAAGTCAAAATAAATGACTGATTCCTTCTCATTTACTTGAAAACTAAAAAGTGTAAGTAAGATTTTTTTTTACCTGTTCAACAATTCAAATGACAAAACTGATGCATGAACTCTATAGTATGACTGGTATGGTCCATGTAGCTGTAGTTGTATGTACGACCTCAAAAATAGGAGTTTAAAAAGAGTTCTACTTGAAAACTGAGAAGTGTTTGAGAGGTTTCTTTTACCTGTTCAACTATTCAAATGAACAAATGATGACATTGATGTGATACATGTGATACATTGATTCTATTGTGTGTGAAAAGTACTTGTATTGTCCATGTAGTGCAGGTTACTTCAAAAGGATCAGATTAAATATTGTAGTATTAAATATGATGAGATTATAAGGGCCTTTCCAGAAAACGTAATGAATGTGGACTGGATTAGAACATTACAAGGAGCACATCTGTCCAACTGACAAGAGCTGTGAAACCTGTGTTTGCTTTATTTCTGTTCAAATCGAAATGACACTTTAAATGGACGCAATTTGCAAATTATAAAGGCTGCACACTTTTAAGTACAATTTCCTCCACAAACACAACAGTCTGTGTTATATCACATAAAAACCTGTATTTTCTGTACAAACGTGTTCTGAAATGTGATTCTTGTGTTTGCTTGTCAGTCAATTCTTCTGGACGCGTTTAAAATGTGAACTTTTTAGTATCTTATTATTAAAACAAATCACAAATCTAATCACAAGCTCAATACTTGTCAGAAATGTTGCAATTTATTGTTTTTCCCAAAAAGTCCAGCCCTAGTCAATGGTGCAACATATCGAAGTAAAAGTAGTAAAGTAGTGTACTTAAGTATACATTTTATGTACCGGTACTTTACTTTAGTGCATTTTAACATGAATATTTTTTACTTCACTACATTTGAGAGCAGGTATCTGTACTTTATATTCAATTTACATTTTAACTGAAAAGTAAAAGTATTTTTTACAATAGTTTGAAACCTGCTGAAACGGCTTATGGTTTATTTTTAACAGCAATTATTTTTGCAGCAATAAAATGGCTAAAAAATGATCACTTATACAATTATTTCTGGTAAATAAATTTCAACACAAATATGTATCAAAATCACAACATTTGAAGCTTTGTTTGATCTCAAAATCTGTGTGAAATACTTTTACTTTTTACTCTTTAAGTACATTTTTACAGTGGTACATTAATAGTTTTACTTTAGTAGATTTTATTTCATGTGATATGCCCATTTTTACTTAAATAACTTTTTGCTCCAGTGTCTGTACTTTTACTTAAATAACAAAACTGAGTGCTTTTTCCACCCCCATCACAAAATAAATACAACCAATAGTAAATAAATGTGCTGTAATGGCGAGTCTGACCTGTATCTTGCTCTCGGGCAGGTGTGTGTGAGCCGCCAGTCGCTCCCTCAGTGTGATATCCGGGTACGGCGTCACAGCGAACGCCTGCTCCAGTTCAGACAGCTGGGCTCTGCTGAAGATGGTCCTCTTCCTCTTCCTCTGTCCGTCCAGAAGCACCATGGGCTCCTGAGAGGCCCCAGGACAGCCCCCCTCCTCCTCTACTGGGATAAGGCCAGAGCAGGAGTCAAGTCAGTGCATGTGAGACCTCAGATAATATTACTGTAATAATATGACTTCATGAGTACTGCCAGAGCTGCACTACATCAGGTCTAAAGCGGGCTAAGGACTGGACCAAGGATAGTGAGTTCTAAAAAAGTATTAAGCACATAGGAAGAGAATACTTAAGTTTATCTCTAATTTAAATGAATATTGTACATGTACCCCAGTTTGAGAAACACTGTTCTAAAATAATACCAACTTCATAAAAACATACAATGCAAATTTAAGTGATTTTTGTTTCCAATAATAATACTTTTAACAGAGATCAAAATTGTAATGCTCTTTTAAAGGTACACTGTGTAACTTTTCTGGAGCGGGTCCGCAACTTTTTGTCTCCATGGAGATGTTAACACTTTTGTCCACAGTATAACATTAAACTAATCTGTCTTGAATTTATATTTATCCAACTACAGGTGTTATTTATTGCTCAAAAATATAAGTTTTGACTGTGAGTGGGGTCGCCTCTCCACAGATCTAACCTGTTATTTGACTTGCAAGGCACATCTCCATGGAGACAAGCAGATGATGGACCAAGACAGGTTACACAGTGCACCTTTAATGTAAATTTTTGTTTGTTTTTTTCTTCAAAGTTACTTAAAAGTGCATTGTAAAACTTTTCTGGTGGAGGGTTCCTTAAATGTTTTTCTCTGTGGAAATCGTATTGCTTTGTCTGGAATGTTTCACAGTGTGGCATTAAATCTTTCTGCCTTCATGGAAACCAAACCAGACCAAGTTACAGGTCAGATCTGTGGAGAGGCGACCCCGCTCACAGTCAGAATGTTTTTTTCTGGTTATTTTTTGAGCTATAAAACCACCTGCAATTAAAAAAAATAAAAATTGATAGAGCTGTTTAATGTCATACTGTGGAGTATTCCAGGCAGAGCAATGATGTATCCATAGAAACAAGCAGGTGATGGACCCCTAACCCAAAAGTTACATAGTGCACCTTAAAAACATAATATTTAAGCTTTAATTCTATTTTCTTTTAATATTAAAGACGCCGTTTCTAAATGAATTTCATACCTTTGCATGTTTCTTCTCCATAGATCATCTTGAGGTCCAGCTGGTCCTTGGTCGGGTTCGGTTTGAGTCCAGGGAAGTCCGAGTGCGTGAACAGAGCCATCTCAGACCTGACAGAAGTGAAGAAGAGGACGATGGGACCTGCTTTATACCCCCCACCCACCCATGGGACGCCCCACCCATGAGCACCCATCAGCCCCCATCAGCGCTGACCCTGCCCCACACACAACTAATCCAGGTGTTATTTACCATTTTGTATTTGTTTTTCCAGCATGTGGTTTTCTAATAGAACATAAGAGGGCACAGTAGAGTAGAATAAAATAAAGAAAAGTACAACATGTAATATAATAAATACAGTGATGGATGAAGTACTCAGTTTTGTTACTTAAGTAAAAGTACAGATACAGGGGCAAAAAAAAAAAAAACACAAACCAAAACAAAACAAAAAACCCCAACTCAAGTATAAATAAAAATATAATATGAAAAATCGATGTAAGTAAAAATACTGAAGTACCTGTTTAACAATTTACTTAAAGTGTAAAACGTAATGTAGAATTTTACAAAGATTTTTACAACAATTAATTGAAATGTAATGATTTTGGTAAAGAATTCAGCTAATTTTAAGTGATTCAATAGATCTGTTCATTTTCTAGCTGTTTTTGTGTTTTTTTTTTATGTATTTAGTTTATTGAAAATTGAGACAGAAACTCAGTTTAAAAGTATAATAAGTACTTTTTACTTTTCAGTCCAAATCTAAAATGTAGTGGAGTAGAAAGTACAGATACACGCTCTCTAATGTAATGAAGTAAAAGTAAAAAGTATCCACTGTAAAATCTACTTAAGTAAAGTACAAATACCTAAATATTGTACTTTTTAAAATTAAGGACAAGAGAATATAACATTTAACAAAACACAATAATCAACATTTAACAAATTACAATAATCAACATAAAACAAAACATAAAAACATAAAGCAACACCCACAACACCAACAACAAATACAAAACAACAAAAAATTTCCCCTCGACGACACACATCGACACAAATTTGGTAAAATTAAACAAAAGTAATGTGGTGTGCAACATAAACAGCCAATTCAAATTCCTTTTCTATCTCTTTCTTCCTTTTTTTTTCCTTTCCCATTTTTAAATAAACATTTTTAGTCCCTATACTTAAACTAATATTATATTCACCATCATCATTTATCATATCATAAAAATTGTACTTTACCTTCCACCACTGATATGATATAAAAAGACCCAGAGATAAAAATAAAAATAACATATATGACCTACATTACAAGGTGGTTAAGTATCACCAGTTGAATTTGATAGACGCTTTCTGTACTTGGCTTCTGCTTGTAGCCAAGGAGAAATAGATCTGTGGAAAGGCGAGCCCACTCACAGTAAGAAGAAGAACCTATAGCTGAATGAAGGAAAAGTACTGTTGAATATTCCACGCAAAGCAATCTCCATATAGGTACCCTCCTTCTGAAAAGTTACACATTGCGTCTTTAAAATGCCATTGCTGTGTTCATGTACAGTATTTTCCACACAAACTATAGCTCAGACTTGTTGTTTATTCCAGATGCCCTTCCATAACTTATTTTTATTGATTCCTGTTGCGGCTTTGTATTAATCTGCTGTATTTCTCGGTATAGTAAGTCTCTTCAGATCCTCATCGGACTACTGGCCCCTCCCCACTCCTCTTTAGTGCTGTTTTGACCTAGAGAGGGAAAAGGGTGCTTCTGGGGTCAAAGGTTCAACTCCGAGTTCTGCTGAAAGTACCGTAAACAAACTTTAATCACATAACAGCAGCATATGGCTTATAATCCTGTTGTGGAAACGCTCTGCACTCTAGTATCAATAACTATACGAATATTATCCTTTGTTTATTTTCTTCTTACACCTAGTACTTTAAAGGTGCACTGTGTAACATTTCTGGTGGAGGGTCCCTCACCTGCTTCTCTCTATGGAGATGTTGCCTGGAGTGTTCCACAGTGTGACATTATAATTATTTATCCAAATCCAAATCCACTTTATCTCTATAGCACATTTTACAAATAAAGCAGTTTCCAAAGTGCTGCACAGACATCGCAAAATGAAGACAACAAAAAGGTAAATTGCAAAAATTTGGTCACAAAAGTCCTAAAACAATAAAACCACTAAAATCTGATAAAAACCAAACCATAAAAATCACCAAATAGCAGTAAATAAGTAAAATAAATAAAAGACACATCGGCTCACTTGGCTCACGCAACATTTATCTCTATGCAGACAACAGGTGATGCCACAGGGCCAAGTTACATGTCAGATCTATGGAGAGGCGAGTCCATTCACCGTAAGAATGCAAGTCTTTAAGTAAATAAAAGTCCATGTTACTGAATAAATGTAAAAGGGATAAGTTTAATACCATACCAGGATATTCCAGACAAACAGTAACCACCATCTCCATGAAGACAAGTAGGTGGAGGATCATCCGCTAGAAAAATTACACAGTACACCTTTAACTTAAACTATAACCTTAACTTAAATCACCCATATCTTAACTTTGAACCATGTCCTGGGTCTAATATTGAAGGATTTTATTCAAGTGTACCTGATTGCCATAGCAAAGGTTATTTTTTTAATTTTCATTTATTTCTTTATTATTATGTTTTGGACTATATCTTTCCCATAGTCAATTTTGCACTGATGTATTTGACCCATCCTTCAACTAGTGCTCTTGATCTTTCAGGAGCTGTGGGATTTTGAGCTAGGACTTGGCTTGAGTTCCCGAAAAAGCCACCCAGACACATGGAGAACATGCAAACTCAAAACAAAAATGTTCCACAAAGTCCAGGAACTGATGCAAGACAAAGTAGTGGTAAGTGATCTATTAATATTCAGAAGAGGTGAGTAGAAAAGCCAAAAAAGCCAAAAATGAATGTTACTTTAAAATCATACTTAAGTAGGAGTGCAAAATAGTAATCCAAGTAATTAGTTAAGTAGGAGTAAAAGGGTATTTTGGGAAAAGTACTACTCAAGTAAGAGAACTTCTGATCTGATCTGACATTTGATTTATAGATAGAAGTTCGTGTAATTGGACTGACAAAACATTAAATAAAGCACCAAATCTGGTATTTTCAAAGGATAGAACGAGAATAAAAAACAAAACATCATAGCGGAAGGAGCAGTGCAAGAAACACAAATGTTTATATCATTTCTCATTGTCAACATAAAGTTTTTGTCACTTACTCACAGTAGGGAGCAGGGCAGGAGACAGGAAGGGGGCAAGGGGGTCTGTTGTCCAGGGCCCCAGGCTTTAAGGGGCCCAGAACTGAACCCTCTTTCTCTGAATTTATATTAGAGGGGGCCCATGTAAAGCTTCTTGCCCCTGGTCCCCAAATTTCTGTCAACGGGCCTGGTAGGTAGCAACATTTGTACTCAAGTAAGAGTACTGTTACACATCCATAATATTACAATAAGCTCTACTGTTACTTCAATAAAAACAGGAATAGAAGTAAAAGTATGCAGGTAGAAAAGTACTACCCACTTCCCACTCCTGGTACTCAGACAGCAGACAGTGATATGTGTTTAAACGTCATTTTATTTATTTATTTAAAAGCTTAACATCACACCATACTGTATATTTTTACATCGGCATGTTATAGTACACACACATAGTCTACCAGTGAAACAATAATAAAATCAAAAGTGACCATAGATTTACTCAAAGTAGACTCATACACGGTATAAGCCTCACACACACACAAATAACACACACCCTCAGTCAATAATAATACATCAATCTTTATAGGCCTTGAACACTCAATAACACACACACACACGCACACAAAAAAAAGAATAATATTTAATAATGGAGTTCCGGTCTTATCTCAATAAAGGTTAAAAGTCCTATATTACGCAAAATTGACTCTTCCGAGCTTTAAGTCGTTGTTACCTCCTCAAAAACAGACCTGGAGTTGTGTTTTGTTTCATTCACACATGTTTGACTAACCCTTTATTATTAGTCTCTTGTTTACACCTCCAAAGCTCAAAATGCTCTGTTCCACCTTGCGAAGTCATGAAGTGGTAGTTACTTAAAATATCCAAATGTTGATTTCAGTTTGAGAGAAGAACTCAGCCTAAATCTGCAGCATTTGAGTGTTAAATGAAAAACAAAAACAAAACACAACTCCAGGTACATTTTTGATGAGGAAACATTAATAACATTATAACATAGATCGGAAAATAGCCCTTTAAATAAAAAATAAAGCCACCATTGACAATGTATAGGCAGATGTACAAATTGCCACAACCCCTTTTTATTGACTTCAGCAACTTGTTAACAAATTTGCATGGCTATAGTACAAAGTCAATGTAGCAGACACAGCATATACAGTATACTTATATTTATATTTGCCTACCTCAACATAGGGCCGGGCGATATGGTGATACAAATTGAATCTCTTTCTGACGATCTGTTGTTGTGATCCAGTCTCTTTAAAGCTCTGAGTGTGAGACTGCTGGATATAATTAAGGTGCAATGTGTAACTTTTCTTGTAGATCCTGTCTCCATGGAGATGTTGTTGCTTTATCTGGAATGTCCTGATAGGATTTTAAACATATCCACTTTGCATTTACTCAATAGCATGTGTTTTTATTAACCTAAAATCTTGCGTTCTTACTGTGAGTAGGCTCGTCTCTCCACAGATCTGACATGTAACTGTTGTCTCCGTAGAGATAAATAAGCGTAACTACTATGGAACATCCCAGGTGATTTCTCCATGAACACGACATCACTAGAAAAGTTACACAGTGCAGCTTTAAATGCAATAGAAAATACAAAAAAGTGTACATGATAGGAATAAAAATAGAAATTGTAATCTGTATCCAAGAAGGTCGTCATGTTATTTTTTGCCATATCCCCCGCTCTTATTTCAACAGTACAAAAATTGTCAGTGCCTGTAAGTGTACAAAGTCACCACTAGGAGGCAGTATTGTTTTTCATGGAGCGCCCACACTGTTCTCGACCTCCTTCTGCGGCTGTGATCGTGTGTTTTTTGGGTGGAGGAGGGTCACTCGAACTTGCGCAGGTGGTTGTACAGAGACTGGACGTAGGTGAACACACACATGGGGTCAGGTTTACGGCCCATTATCATCATGTCGTCCACTTCGATCAGACGGTCACAACCAGCTTTGGCTCTGAAAGAAGCACACAAAATAATATTAGTACTTACAGTCTTTAATATCAGGTTCATAACAGTGATATGCAACATAGCAATAGCTCTAGTTGTTGTGTCCTAAGGCAACACACTTCACTCACTAAAGGTTCTTTTATATTTTTGTTTGATTTTTACAATCTTCTCTCTGCTTACTCCTGTTCATTTATTAATATAACTTCATTAAAATGGTTTGAGCGATTGGCCCCAAAGTGACAAAAACTGAAGTACTGTAAACCATTGTTTCTCAGGTGGGTTGCAAGAGATTTTTTTTTTTAGGGTCGCAATATACAATTCTGACACGAGAGAGCGAGTGAGTATTTTGTTCCAATATTGCTGGTTCAATTGAATGTTGAAAAGAAAAAGCAATTGGCTAAAATAGGCAAAATAGGCGACTTATGGATCCTTTTATTGCTGCTTCCCTGATTGTTTTTCATAGTTTAAATCTTAAGTAATACTAATTGTTCAGAGACACAATCCCTCACCTTTATTTTGTGATTTACGAATAATGTTTATTGCCATTATTATGGTTGCAAAGTTTGTGACTTTTAAAATATGGATCCCCAGAAAAAAAAATTGGAAAACACTACTGTAAACCATGTATGCACTGTATGTCTGTATGTATGCAGTGTATTAGTCCTTTTATTGAATGCCGTAATCAGAAATAAATATTAATTTTTATTTATATTTTTAGACTAAATTAGAAATTTGAACTGTCTGGGTTTGAGGGTATTTATAGCACTTTCTTGATACCCTCCCTGTTGTTGTTTACAAGTCCTATGTTTTGCAAAAGTGACTCTTGAGAGCTTTAAGCCATGTTAGAATGTTGTTACCTCAAAAACATATGTGGACTTGTGGTTTGTTTCATTCACATATGTCTCAGTAACCCTTAAAGACCCTTTATTATCTGTCTACATCTCCAAAGATCAGAATGCTGTGTTCCACTTTGTGATGTTATGTAGTGGTCATTTTCAAGTTAACAGCTCTTTCTACCTTTAGTTCAGTAGACTGGCATTCCAGGGCTGAAATGATCCAAATTCAAAAGTCTGTCTGTCTGTCTGTCTGTGTGTATGTATGTATGCCCGTGTGTGTAAGTTTTGTATTGTGTCTATTGTTTAGTATTGTACTGTATTGTATTGTATTGTGTATTACTAATATTGTATGTTTTTTGGACCCCCTCGAAAATGAGATGGCACATCTCAAGGGGCAGTCCAATAAAAAAAAAAATAAAAAAAACTCTAGTGAACTTGTATGGTGCATGTTTTCAGTTTGAGAGAAAAACTCCCTGTAAAGATGCAAGATTTGTGTATTAAACATGTGTGAATGAAACAAAACACAACTCCAGGTCTGTTTGACATCAGAAAACACCATTATAACATAACGTCCTATGGGCCCTTTAACATGCATCTTGAAAATATCTCCAGCTAAAAACATTGACTCGGTTCCAACAAACATGTTTTGCAGCTTAGGCCCTGGCTCTACATATGTAATAAACATATAGATTTGTACAGATATAAGTAGTGTATGTGTGATCTCTTTAAGACCAGTGACCGAGGATTGAAGCGCTGGACCAAAGGGAATATTACAGCGAGTCAAATCAGCTTAATCTGCCGCTGCATTATCACACGTTATGACCCTATAGGAAGCACAAGTGTTAATCCAGGGTAAGGCTTAAACACAGGCTGTGACCTATGACCTATTATTCACTTATTTGATCTTTTAGGGTCACTGGAGGTTACAGGGGTCAGCATCTGCGATTGAGGGGTATGGCACAGAGACAATGGCCTGATATTTTCAATGCATATTTGAACTCAAACCTCTTTACTAATAAAAAGAAAGCTACAGAGACGTAACCCTATACCAAACCTTAAAGATGCATTGTGTAACTTTTCTAGTGGAGGGTCCGTCAAATGCTTTTGTCCATGGAGACGTTACTGCTTTGTCTGGAATGTTTCACAGTATGACATTAAACATTTTTATCTTCATGGAGACCAAACCAGGTCAAGTTACAGGTCAGATTTGTGGAGAGGCGACCCCGCTCACAGTCAGAATGTCTGTGTTTCTAGGTATTTTTGAGCTATAAAACCACCTGTAATTGAATAAATGTAAAGTAGAGTTGTTTAATGTCATACTGTGGAACATTCCAAGCAAAGCAAAGACATATCCATAGAAACAAGCACAGTCAGAATGTTTGTTTTTCTAGGTGTTTTGAGTTGTTTAATGTCATAAAGTGTTTTTTATTATTCTCATATTTTTACTTAGTTAAGTGGGATGATACCTGTTGTAAATATAAATTATACTTTTACACCAATTAAGAAGAGATTTGTGAAGAAAAGTTTAAAAATATGTTGAAAATGACAGGAAGTAGAGAGGTTCCAGGTCAAGTTCCAGGTCAGATCTGTCGAGAGGCAACCCCGCTGGCAGTCACAATGTTTGTTTTTCTAGGTATTTTGAGTTGTTTAATGTCATACCATGGAACATTCCAGGCAGAGCAGTAATATATCCATAGAAACAAGCAAGTAATGGACCATCCACCAAGAAGTTACTTAATGCACCTTTAAAATGTGTAACTGTTTACCTGTTGTAAATATAAATTATAGTTTCAGTCCAATCACAAAGCGATTTGTGAAGAACAGTTGAAAAATATGTTGAAATTTACAAAAAGTAGAAAGTTCTATTTAAGTGATTTTGAAAAAGAATTTTGTTGATTTTAAGTGATTCCATTTTTTTCTTACTGTTGTCTAGCTACTTTTGTGTATTTGGTTTGCTCAAATTTGGGACGTTAACTCAAATATAATGTGCTAAAAGAAATAGTACTTTTTACTTTTGAGTCCAGGTTTAAATGTAGTGGAGGACAAAGTACAGACACATGTTCTCTGATGTAGTGAAGTACAGTAAAAGTATAAAATATCCACTGTAAAACTGACTTCAGTAAAGTACAGATACCTAAAATTTGTACTTCTACTTTTGTATTTTGTTACATTTCACGACTGCTAATAACTAATGAATATGTAAAGGTAAATTTCCAGTGCTCATTCTTGACTCACTCTGCAGTCCCAAAGGCCAGTTCAAAGTTGTATTTTCTGTTGGCAGGAGACAGGGCTGTGTAGTCAAACTCTGTGGGGAAGAAGGAGTGGACCAGAGCGCAGAAGGCCATCCCATCACTCCAGCTGGACGAGAAGTTCTGGATGTCAATGTTCTACAGAAACAGAATAAAACAAAATGTAGTTATGTTTTTAGCGAGAAAGAACGTAAAGTTAAAGCACTCTTATGACGCTACTTTCTGATCTCTATTATAATGTTGTTTCCTTATTACAAACATACCTGAACTTGTCATTTTAGCACAAAAATGGTACAGGCATATATCACTGGTGCCAAAGCCTGCACACTTACTCCCAAACTGCTTTTAATAAATGGATCTTTAAGAGTCTTTGAGTGTCCAGAAAAGCGCTGTATAAAACTGATGCATTATTATTTATTATTTATCTTCATCAGGTCATGGTTCTCTCTGTGTGCCACTCCCATATGAAAAAATGAGCCATAGGAGATGTTCACACAACACAATATATAACATAATATACACTGTACATCATATAACATAAGATATTAGTTCATAGTCCATCAATCATATGTTATCATCTGGCAAGTAAATTACATTAGAAATAAATATAACATTATAACATTACAAGAAGTGTTTCATTTCATATTCATGATTCAGGCCACTAGGGGTCAGTATTTTTAAGGAATAAATATCACCCCATCTCCTCCCTTAAATATATTACAGAAGAGGAGGGGATATTAACGGACTGCTCCTACAAAGAGAAAGTTTTTATAGTTTTTAGATTATCAGGGTAGCTGCGGGGTCTTAAAAGTCTTAAAAATGTCTTAAATTTCATGTTCCTAAATTAAGCACTTAAAAAGTCTTAAATTATGTTGTCCAAGTCTTATTTTTTTCACAAAGGTGTTAAATTTCAGTAGCCTATTTTTTTGTATACTCAGTGCAATGTTAAACGGAGGGAGAAAAACAAAACAACAACATGAAATGAACATCCAATTTGGAGTATGCGCAAACAATACTTTGGTTTCTGGTGCTGGCGACAATGCATAAACAATCAGTAGAGTGGAGGAAGACGTTGGCTGGATCATGGGGAAGTGCAGGTTTAATCCACAGTGGCTCTTAGATTCTAGATATGGTAGTTGGTTGGTCTTTATTAGAATTGGATCTGGTGTTTTTCACCCGCATAATGAGTGCAATGTTGGTCTTATTTTTCATTTAAGAAGAAACTATTTTACGTAATATAAAAGCTTTACTTCAGACTGTAGTGAGACCAGCTATTCTAACATGTCAATATTTACTGTATTGACATGTGCTTTTGTTATTGAATTCATGTTTTTATGGTTGCATAGGCTTGGGTTGATGACAATAGATGATTTACAAAGGACACTTTGTAAAGGACACGAAATTCAACACAAAACTATACCTGTTTAAAATTACACTTTAAAACAGTGTTTCCCAAAGACTGGAGCGTGACCCTCAGGTGGGTTGCAAGAATTTTTTTTTGGTTCGCCTTGTCACGATCTGTGTGTAGGTCTGCAATATACAGGACCAGATTTAATGTCTAAATAGGTGACTTATGGATACCTTTTATTGCTGGTTCAATGACTGTTTTTCATTGTTTAAAACTTTTTAATTTATTTATTCAATATTTTACCAGGTCAGCTGAGAATACCTTCTCATTTACAATGACGACCTGGCCAAGAGACTGTATAAAACAGAAGCACAAACTTCAGTAATACTATTTGTTCATTGAGTGACAATCACTCAGTCAACAATAAACTATCCTCAGTAATGTTCAATAAGGCTCAAATCCACCTTTATTTTGTGATTTACAAATAATGTCTATTGACTTTGGTTGCGAATGTATGTAACTTTTCTGGTGGGGGGATCACTGTTGCCGTAGCGATGTTACTGCTTTGCCTGGAATGTCCCACAGTATGACATGTAACTTATCTACCTTGCATTACTTTATTTTGGATGCTTTTACTGCTAAAGCTGCCTTGAAAAACACATATTCTTACTATGAGTGGGGTTGTCTCTCCACAGATCTAACCTGTAACTTGACCTATATAGTGGCATCACCTGCTTGTCTCCAAAACAGAAACAGCTCCACGGTGACCAGCAGGTGGCAGAGCCTTCAATAGAAAAGCCACATAGACACTTTTAATGTGGTTTTCACTAAGTCTTTATGCCTGTCTCTCTCATAACCATTACAGACAAAACATTGGTGGTTTGTCCTACTTTTGGGGCTTTCTTTGTGTCTAGAGAATTCTTTTAAAATAATGTCATTTCAGGCTATTTCTGCTTCAAATCAAATGGACATCTTCTTCTCCATCTGAATATATTTGAGTGTGTGTGGTGAGCTTGTACTTAATAAAAGTCTGGTCTCTAGTCTCTAACCAAAACCACATGCAACAGCTGGCAGAGCGCCCACTGGAGGTTAAAGAAGTGCAGCTCCTCCTTCAGTAAAAAACAGTCCATTTTACTGCCAAAGTGAAGTGTAAAATACAATTCAATATGGCACGAGTATTACAGAAGAAGCTGGAGTCATGGGTGGCAGACAGACTAGGTTTACAATGGGACAGTAATTGTAACTTAACTGGAGAAAATTAAAGCAATAAAATAAGACAGATTTGTGTTCATTAAAAAGCTATATTCAAAATGTTGTGATTGAACCAAAAGTAGTTTTAGTTCTTGAGATTCATGCTACGCTACTACTGGTACTACTACTTACTACTACTACTACTACTACAACTAAAGCAATAGAACTTACTCTTACCATGTTACAAACTGCCTACAATTACCATACCATCCATGGCCTAAAACTGCACTTATTACTACAACTACTACTACTACTACTGCTACTACTACATCTACTTCCAGTATTATTGTTACAACTGTTGATGTTACTTTTAGTGTCAGCAATTACAACATCTTCCAGTACTACAACACCTACTAACACTACTACTACTACCATAACTACTATTACTATGTCAACACCACTGTATAGCTCAAAGCTTTTTATTTATACTGTCTTTTTAAGTAAACTATTCACCGTAACTACAGAAGGATATGTATGTTCTGGTAGTACAAGTTTGTCATACATAGCATTTTTTGAAAAGCTCGATCTAATGATTTTTAATTAATTAATCATCCACTGGATTTATAATGCGCCTCTTAAGACTCCCAAAGAGCTTTTAGTGCAGTATTCATTCACTTCAAACTCAGTGATGGTAAGATACTATTGTAGCCACAGCTGCCTGGGACATGCAAGGCTGCCAATCTGCGCAATCAGCCTCTCCAACCACCACCAACACTCACACACTTATACCACTTTCATACTAGGCAATGTGGGTAAAGTGTCTTGCCTAAGGACACAATGGCAGTTTTTACCACAGGTGCTACACTGTGGTCTCCAGTCAAAGTACTAGGCTTTAACAAGCAGGTTTGGCCACATATACATACATACTTATTCACATATCGGTTCAGTACCTGGTATCCGATGGTCTTGGAGCGGCACCATTCGAGCAGGATCTGTTTAATGCTGCTGGCACTGGACACTCCAAAACTCTGAGAACGCTTCAGTTTGGGCTTTGAATCCATGGCTTTAGGACCCCTGCAACAGAGGAAGGACAGTTTAATACTCGTTAGATGTCATGTAGCAGATCTGAAGAATTAGAATCAGATATCCAGTCCATGCAAAACATTTTGGAGATACATGTGTCCAAAATAAGTTGCATTCACATACCATCACAACATAGTTCACACTATAGTTTAAAACTGAGCTAGAGGACATTTCATAATTCTATGGTGGAGTTTGCTGTTTAAAATGTATATATCTTATGTTTTGATAGTTATTTTAAATAGCCAATTTTACGTTATTTTCTGATCTAGGTTATAATGTTGTTTCCTCGTCTAAAACATACCTGGAATTGTGTTTTGTTTCATTCTCACATGCTTAGCACAAAACCCTTCTTATTTAGGCTGACTTCTTTTCTCAAACTGAAAACTGTGCTCCACTGTGTTTGTGAATTGCCAATCTGTACTGAACCAAAAGTAAAACGTAACTGTTAACTTGAAAACTACTACATCATGACATCACAAGTTGGGACAGAGCATTCTGAGCTTTGGAAATGTAGACAGATTCATACTAAAGGATTACTCAAACATGAGGTACATTATAACATGGCTAAAAGCTCTCAAGGGTCCATTTAGCACAACATGGAACCTTTTAAAACAGTGATCTCTCATAGTTATAGAGAGTTATGTCACCCCCTGTCTTCCATTTGAAAATATGACAAAATCTATAATGTGAGCCCAAGCTGTTGTCATGTACCTGTTGTTATTCGCCTCTGACTCCAGTTTCTCAAAGATGGAGCGCCGAGCCTGGGCGCCGATGTTTCTGGGCAGAGTCTGAGACCGGACCAGCTCCCTCCTCCTCTCTCCTACTGCCCGCTCATTCACTGCATCGCTGTCTCTGTGAGGAGGGGACAAATGCATTTTAAACATAGTGTACATATGCATATTGCACCTTATATCTTTAAGTATCTATATGTATGTCCTTTGAGATAATGACTCTTGGATAATGACTCTTGGTTACCTGTCCTGTTGTGGAAGTCCAGAGTATGTGACACACTTTGGAGGAGCGGAATTGGTCTTTTCTGTAAAGCACAAACCTGATTATTAATTTGAATTAGGACTAAACAACAAAAAATATTTAAAAGTGCACTGTGTAACTTTTCTGGTAGAGGTTCTGTGAAATACTTTTCTAAATGGAGATGTTACTGTTTAGTCTCGAATTGTTAAACCTTTCTATCATCATGGAGACTAGACCAGGCCAAGTTACAGGTCAGATCTGTGGAAAGACGACCCCGCTCACAGTCAGAATATCTGTTTTTCTACGTGTTTTTGAGTTATAAAACCACCTGTAATTTAATAAATGTTTTTAATAAAGTAGAGCTGTTTAATGTCATACTGTGGAACATTCCAGGCAGAGCAATGACAGCTCCATAGAAACAAGCAGGTGACGGACCCCCAACCAAAAAGTTACACAGTGCACCTTTAACTGTAAAGAGGCTATAACCACTGCACAGGGACAAAACATAAGGAGATTTCTTTTGAAGGTGCTACGATTCTGGTGGAAGACCTGCTACCTTCTTGTCTCCATAGAGATATTATTGCTTTGCTTGGAATGTTCCATGGTATGACTTTAACCATTTCCATCTAGCATTTATTAATTACATGCGTTTCTATTGCTCAAAAATACAATAATTCCTTCTGTGAATAGGGGCAACTCTCCACAGATTTGAGTAGTTTAATCTATACTGTGGAATATTCTAGACAAAACAATAACGTTTACATGGAGAACAAGCACATGGCAGACCCTCCACTAGAAATGTTACGCAGTGCATCTCTAAACTATTCTGTTCATTGTCTGTAAGGTAATTTTTTCCCATATGACAAAAAAAAACATCTTTGTCTGTTTTGATTAAAATTAAACCTTGATTGCATCTTGGTTAATAAAAATAAAAACATACGCACCATACATATGTTAGGGTAAATACTGCCTACTTAATCTGGTCCAAATGAATGAACATATACTGTATTTGAAAATGTGAACTCACCCTGAAGCCGAGGAGATCCCAGAGTCCGGACTGGAGCTGGGGTCCATGTTTTCACTGTGGGGGCTACAGAAAATAGAGAACATTACAATACTTCTCTGATAGAACATCCCACCGCCTGCTCGTCTCCATGGAGAAGTTTTTACTTTTCTTGGAGGGTTCCACAATATGGCATAAAACTTAACTAGTTCCATGGTAACAAGCAGCTCAAGTTACTGGTCAGATCAGTGGACAAGTGAGCCCACTCCACTTACAATAAGAATGCATGTTTTCTGAGGCACCTGTTCTTGAATAAATGCAAAATAGATGAGTAAAATGCCATACTGTGGAACATTTTAGGCAAAAGCAATAAGATCTCCATGGAGAGTCAAGTATTTCAGAAATGTAGAGAACAATTTGTAAAATATATTTCACTGAATTCATACTTGTAATGATTTTGGTGTGTACTTTCACTTCAAATTGTATTGTAGTAACAGTACCTTTTTGGTTGGAGGTCTTGTCACCTGCTTGTTTCTATGGAGATGTCATTGCTCTGCCTGGAATGTTCCACAGTATGACATTAAACAGCTCTACCTTACATTTGTTCAATTACAAGTGGATTTATAGCTCAAAAACACTTAGAAAAACAACATTCTAACTGTGAGTGGGGTCGCCTCTCCACAGATCTGACCTGTAACTTAGTCTGGTTTGGTCTCCATGAAGATAGAAAGGTTTAATATCATACTGTGAAACATTCCAGACAAAGCAATAACATCTTCATGAAGAAAAGCATTTAACAGACCCTCCACCAGAAAAGTTACACAATGCACCTTACATTGAATATTATGGATTGTGTTACCTGGAGACTCAACTCTTGCAGGTGACTGGTGGTTGCTGTTCGGGGACTGGCTCAGAGGGGGGCTGTCTGACGCAGGAGACCGAGCGCCGCTGGGGCTGATGGGAGATCCCTGAGCTCTCATCTCTGCTGTCTTCGTGGTGGCTGTGATCGGCATGTGGGGCACCCGGACTGCAGGGGGCGCTGTGTGCGGGGGCAGGTCAGAAGAAGGAGACAGCTTTCCGTTCACTGCCACTGAGTGATCTGGAAGAAGAATGGAGAGACATGATAACACTTTCAAATCTTCCAAATACCAGTAGAGGTGTTGTAGGCAGCTGATGTCTTTTGATGTCCATGAAAATGTTGTGCTTTGCCTAAAATATTTCACAGTCAGCACTAAACTTATTGATATTACATTTATCTGATTACAAATGTTTTTATTCCTGAAATTACTGATGCAGTTCCACAGATCTGACGTGCTTGTCTTCATGCAGATAGACATGTCTAATACCACTGTGGAACATTCCAGACAAAGCAATACCATCTGGGAGACAGTCAGTTGGCATCTGTGTACTCTTGGACTGACAGCAATCTAGGCTTCATAACTAAAACTAAAATATGAACATAAAACAACATTTATTGTCAATTAGGGATGTGACAATGACCGAAATATCGTGATACAGTATCGTAAAAAGTCTCACAATAATATCGTGGGCTGTTACAATATATCGAATTACAAGTTTCTTTGATTAAATGCAAATGTTTTACAGTGAACATGAAGAAATATGCTTTTACTTGAATTCTTTGATTATGACAGTAATAATTCATACCAAATCTTGTCAAGGTATTTTAAAAGCAATAATGACAATTATATTAGTCTTTACAAAATATTGCAATAAAAATCGTACGGTGAGATGCATATTGGAAAAATATTGTACCGAGAGATTTGGATATTGTTACATCCCTATTGTCAATATGTGGGACATTTAAAGGTGCACTATGTAACTTTTTGGTTGAGGGTCCTTCACCTGCTTGTTTCTATGGATATATCATTGCTCTGTCTGAAATGTTCCATAGTATGACATTAAACAGCCTCTACTTTACATTTAGTCATTTACATGTGGTTTTATAGCTTAAAAATACCTCTAAAAACAAACATTCTAACTGTGAGCGGGGTTGACGCTCCACAGATCTGACTTAACATGGGTCTGGTGTGTTCTCCATGAAGATTTAAGGAAGATTTAATACCATACTGTGAAACACTCCAAACAAAGCAATAGCATCTCCATGTAGAAAAGCATTTGATAAACCCTCCACCAGAACTTTTAACAATATTACACAACAAAACAGCCAAACCAAATTGTAATAGAAATAACAGTACACTACAAATATTGACAAAAGCTGTTACCTGTTGTGTGAGCGTGTCCATTCTCCAGGGTGCCGCTGGTCGGGGCTGGGTCCACTTCAATGGGCTCTTCTCGCTCAATACTCTGCAACACACACAAAAAAATAAAAGTTTAAAATCTTGGGTGGTGAATATGCTGCAAATAAACATCTTATATTTTTAGAACAGCCATCTTTTGAATGCTTTGACCACAGACTATGCTATAGACGTTTTTCACCACGGCTGGAAATGCCCCGCTGTAGATTTGCGGTGGTGTGGTAGGTTTTCTATTGCAAAATGTCTCTGGAAAGTGTCTTGTGTCTTTTCCACCAGCTTCATAAATCTGCCTCATCACCAAATCTTCATCCAACAAGGTTCACAAAGAACAAACACATCTGTCCATGAAGACTTTATCCACAACTATCAAGGAAAGAAAGATGAAAGGTGAACTACTCCTGACCAAAACTAACATTATGGTCATGAAAAAAACATAAGTAACTTGTTAGCTCAGACGGATTCTACAATAAAAAAAATAAAAATAAATCATGACTCAGATATTAGCATAGATAGAGAGCTTTGTGCAGTTCGAATGCTACAGATGTTCTGTTTAGCATGTCTAGCATTCTAACTGCACAAATTTATCTGTCTATGCTAATATCTACATCATGAAACCCATTTTTAATTTTTATTCTAGAATCAGTCTGCATTAACAAGTTATTAAGTTATAAGTTATAAGTTTTATTCATGACCATAATGTTAGTTTTGCTCAGTAGCAGTTCACAGATGCTAGTTGTTGTTAGTATTTAAGCTTTCATTTGTCTTAAGACAGAATATGTCTTTTGTGGACCTTGTTAGTTGAAGATTTGGTGATGGGGCAGATTTATGAAGCTGGTGGACATTTCCACAGACATTTTGCCATAGAAAAGCATTAACCGAAAGTTCTGGCCGTTGTGAAAAAGGTCTTCAACTGTGTGTGGGGGGTATTTTTCACATTATGGGGACTAAAATCTGTCCCACAATATAAGATCACGGGGACCTGCCTTCCATTTGGGCATGAAACAGATTATTAGATCAACAGTGTGATTTACAGTTCAGATATGAGTCGAAACAGGATTTGTCTCCAGAAAATGAATATTGTCAATGTAATGTCCCTGTAATGTAAATTTTGTAATTTATAAAGTCAGTATACAGAAAAGTATCCAGAAACACACACCCTGACTCCATCTCCACAGAACGGACTGGCCTGACCTGGAATAGGACCTTATCTAGGCTTGTCTCCATGGAAATGCTGTGCTTTTGGAGATAATGTTCCACAGTATAAAACGCTATTTCCATGAAGGATGTTCCAAAGTAGTTTATCTTCATATTTCCATGGTATTTCCACCCCATTAACCAAAAGTATTAATATTTTTGATTACCACCAGGCCGAGCTCTGTTTTTCCTCATAATTGTTACCAAGCGTTGATAATGAATATAACTTTGTATTGTGTCTGGACCGTAAAATACAATGTTTTATTTGGATCCAGCTCCACGTTTTTCTATTTTATCGTGGAAGAAATCCCAGATGTGTCCTGAGTCAGTGTTTTGAACCTGTCTCCAAGTTCAGTACATTTTTACATCTTCAGCCAAAACATGGTGAGATCACTGTCAGTTTGCGTAACGTTGGATTTGCAGGTTTCTGGGAAGAGCTTTAGTGACGTGACTTAAAGTGTGAGGAGATCTTGGCGAATGTCCATTTTTTCAATAAGTCATCAGCGCGATTTCCAAATAGAAACTGGATCAAGATCTTAATCTCATGTCTTGATATCAATGGTTCTCTGTCTGTATAATGATTCATAACTACATTTCGTCAAGAACATCTGTCATATCTCTTTGAATTCACATAAATCATAATTTTCTCTAATCATTTTGGTGGGATTGTATTATTTAAAAAAAAATATATATATATTTGTGATGTAAAGATGTCATGTCCATTTTTACTATATATATTTTTTCCTATAAGGTCGTGCATTAGGCAAAATTGATCTTTGTGAGTTATAAGCCATGTTAGAATATTGTTACCTTCTCAAAAACAGACCTGAAGTTGTGTTTTGTTTCATTCACACTTGTTTAAGTAACCCTTTATTATTAGTCTGTCTAAATCTCCAAAGCTCAAAATGCTCTATTCCACCTTGTGATGTCATGAAGCGGTAGTTTTCAAGTTAACAGCTACTTTTTACCTTTCGTTCAGTAGAGATGATTCTAGTGAAAGTGTATGGTGTTTAAAAACACAGTGGAGCACTGTTTTTCTGTATATAACGCTTTTCACAGACATATTTCACAAAGACGCTTTACAGATCATTATTCACTCACTCCACACTACTAGAAGCAAGGCTGCAAATTTGCGCCACCAGCCCCTACAACCACCACCATCATTCACACACACCACTTTCATACGAGGTAATGTGGGTGAAGTGTCTTGCCTAAGGACACATCAACAGTTTTTGCAACTGGTGCCGCCCTGTGGCCCCTGATTTTCTCAGAGGTCTCCCATTCAAGTCCCGACTAGGCTTCGGAGATCTGATGAGATCAGGCTTTGACAAGCCAGCACGGCCACAATTGTAATTTATCTGTGGGTCTTATGGTACATTTACTTCAATTATACAACCACACTAAAAGTAAACAGTAGCATTTGAATATAATGTTTCTACTGAATTTGGTGGGATTGTGTTTGGAACTAAAAATAAATAAATACAACTTATGATGTTAGGTATGTTATGTCCATTTTTACTATATTTTTTTCCCTATAAGGTCGTGTATTAGACAAAAGTGATTATTGTGAGCTTTAAGCTATGTTAGAATTCATGTTAGAATTCACTTTCTCAAAAACAGACCTGGTGTTTTGTTTCATTCAGACATGAGTAATCCTTTATTATTTGTCTGACTACATCTCCAAAGCTCAAAATGCTCAGTTCAAGTTAACAGTTCCTTTTACCTTTTGTTCAGTAGAGACCAAACAACAATCCAGGGCTGAAATGATCCAAATAATTCTAGTGAAAGTGTATGGAGTTTAAAAACACATTGGAGCACTTCCTGTATTACCACATGACATCAAAAGGTGGAACAGAGTATTTCCAATTTGAGAAAAGAAATCGGAGCTTTGTGCTTAAAATACGTGTGAATGAAACAAAACACAACTCCAGGTCTGTTTGTGATGAGGAAACATTATAAAACCTCAAAATAACATAAAGCAGAGTGATTAAGTGCTGAATGAAATATTTTCTTATGACATACTGTATGTGTGTACCAACCCTGTACTACTGTGTCACTTATACTTAGTAATTCTCCCATAACTTCTATCCTTCTACAACTACAACCTTATATGCCACTGAACCTTGAAAGTACTTTGTTTAGAGGCTTATGTAAAAGTATTTGATCGATATTTCCACCTCTGTGCAGCTGGTTGGACTTGAGACTTGGCTCCGTGAGGAGGAGAAGATGGATTATTTCACTGGTGATGTATGAGACCAGGCACATTGTTTACATAACGTCATAATATTTGGACGCTGCACAACTGCATCTGGTCTGATCATGGAGGCAAATGGAAAAGCACTTAATCAAGAAAAACAAACCTCTATAATCATCAGAGTGAGCATGACGTGGTTTATTTGGGTTGATTTTAGGCATATCCAGAATGTATCACTTTAAAGGGGTCATATGAGGAAAGCTGGTAAAAACTGGTACTGCTTACAAGCTCCAAATCCACACTAATCCTGATGTCACAAGTAATATATTAGCTCACATTTTATTGGGGTACTCAGCGTTCCCCCATTAACTCAAATCACGCAGAGAGCTCCCGCTGACCCAGATCTGCTCATGGTTATGGGTTTTTAATTGACACTTTTCCAATTTCTTCTATATTGCTTCAGTAAATAAGTATGTGCAAGCAAGGTGGTGTAGTACTTTGATACTTTGGTACTTTTTATTTACAGCTGCACTGCGTAGAATTTGTACTCGAAGGTCCGCCACCTGCTTGTTTCCATTGAAATTAGGGCTGGGTATCATTAAGAAGATACGATACATACCTCAATACGAAGGCCACGATATGATACATACCTCGATATGTAGACCACGATACGATACATATCTGGATACGTAAGCCACAATACAATACATACCTCGATACTTAGGCCACGATACAAACCTCGATATGTAGGCCACGATATGATACAAACCTCGATACATAGGCAACAATACGATACATACCTCGATAGGGAGGCCATAATTACATACCTCGATATGTAGACCATGATACGATACAAACCTCGATACGTAGGCCACGATACGATACATGCCTCAATACAATACATACCTCAATATGTAGGCTACGATACGATACATATCTTCATACAATGAGCTCACGATTCAATACGATATATTTAAAATTGATTCGAGACGAAATCATGGCTGTGATACTTAAAGTTTTTGTTAAACCACTTCTTGTGCAAAGTTTATATGAAACACAAACATTTTAACCCTAAAAACTGTGAAAACATCAAATGTGTTGCAAAAAAAGTTTCCTTCCTCTAAACAAGCAACAAAACTGTAGCATTGTAACAAAATAATTTAGTAAAATAAACAAAAAAATAATCTTTGACGATATATCGATACAGCAGCCCACAATATCAAAACTGTATCATCACATTAAACTATAAGATATATTGATATTTCGATATTTTTGCACACCTCTAACTGAAATGTTACTGCTTTGTCTAGAAGGTTCCACAGTGTAGATTAAACCGATCTATGACGAGTGAGACGAGCAGGTTACAGCTCAGCGCAGCATTACGGTTCAGATCTGTGGAGAGTCTCCCTTATTCACAGAAGGATTTAGTGAGTTTTTGAGCAATGGAAACACCCGTAGTAAATATTTGCTAGATGGATATGCTTAAGGTATTTCACTTTTTTTCTTTGCTACATAATTCCGTAAATATTACTTCATATATCCGATATCTTCTGTGCGTATATCAAATGTAAAAATACTGAAATAGAAAAAAAACATGGAATGAAAGGGTGTGTCCAAGCTTTTGACTGTGTGAGTTTTATTTTTGTTCCATGGGGGGGTAAACAACAGATGTGCATAACTTTATTCATGTGTTAAATTAAACAACAAACAAATCCTGGCACGAGCACAGTTCTCCTGGCTGGCCCCTCTGGAGGCTTCATAAGGTAATCTTCTCTGATGTGGTGTGAAGTGCACTGTGTCCCTGTGTCCTGCCAGAGTTTACAGGAACCACTGACCCAGGTCCCACTATCATGTTCCCTCACACCAGCCCCGGACTCTGAGAAGCCCCCCTTCCCAAAGTCCCCCTCAGATAATCAGCTGTTCTCACTTCTCCATGGCACTTTCCCATAACACTAAACTATTTATTTCCATTTGTTTCCTAACATTAAAGCTGCTCGAACTTTTCTGACGGAGTTCAACGTGCATTGTGTAACTTTAGTTTCTTTTTCTAAACAAATATGCATTGTATTTTTTCAATAACAGGTGTTTTTATTTCTCAAAAGTACTGCAAAAACTTGTATTATTTCTGTGAGCAGGTCCACTTCCCCACAGTTCTGACCTGTAACTTGGCCTGGTGTTGTGACCAGCTTGTCTCCATGGAGTTAAATTAAAAGCCATACTGTAGAACATTCCAGGAGAAATGAATGGATGTTAATCATGTAGCCGACTCCCTACCAGAAAAGTTACACAGTGTAGCTTTTGTTTCCATGGAGATAGATATGCATGAAATATATGAAAGTAAATAAGCACCTCTCCACTAGTAAAATGACATAGTGCAACTTTAAAGGAGCACTCTGCAACTTTTTTAGTGGAGAGTCCGTTACTTACTTGTCTCCATGAAGCTGTTATTGCTTTCTCTGGAATGTTCCATGGTATAACTTTAAATAACATAACTTCACAACTCTAAAATAATAACAACTTGCACATTCTGAACAATAAAACACGTTCTGTCCATTTAACGGTGCATTGTGTAACTTTTCTGGTGGAGGCTCCGTCAAATGCAAATGTTATTTCCTTGTCTTGAATGTTTCACAGTATGGCATTAAACCTTTCTATCGTCATGGAGACCAAACTAGACCAAGTTACAGGTCAGATCTGTAGAGAGGCGACCCTGCTCACAGTCAGAATCCCTGTTTTTATAGGTATTTATGAGCTATAAAACCACCTGTAATTTAATACATTTAAAGTAGAGCTGTTTAATGTCATACTGTGGAACATTTCAGGCAGAGCAATTACATCTCCATAGAAACAAGCAGGTGATGGACCCCCAACTAACAACTTTAGCCATGTTATAATGTTGTCATCTCCAGAAAAACAGACCTGGAGTTGTGTTTTGTTTCATTCACACATGTTTGAGTAATCCTGCATTATTAGTCTTACATCTCCAAAGCTCAAAATGCTCTGTTCCACCTTGTGATGTCATGAAGTGGTAGTGTTCAAATAAACTTTTTACCTTTTGTTCAGTAGAAATCTGCAATTCCAGGCCTGAAATTATCTAAATGATTCTAGTGAAGATGTATGTACGGAGATGAGTGTCTTCTGTTTGAGGAAAGAACTCAACCTAAATTATGTGTGAATGAAACAAAACACAACTCCAGGTCTGTTTGTGATCCGGAAACATTTCCATAACATAGATCAGAAAGTATCGTCATATGGGCCTTTAAGTTCTCATTGCCAGATCTTGTCTTTACGGTAAATCCCCGGGTTGAACTCTAGAGTGTCCTTGTTTAGCCCGTTCTTCTGTTTTTGTACTACATTTTTTCCACCTTTTTGCTTATCCTTTGTTACATAAGTGTACCGTCTTTGAGTTTTTTCCTGGGATATCCGATAGCAGCCATATGCTCTGTTCATAAATATGAGCTCAGTGTTCAACAGAGACTAATATTATCACCACATTATCAGGCCCAGTTCAAATATTTAGACTGTGATACGGACGGTGATACATGCCTGAGCTAACACTACTACACTAATCTACTGTGGACTATAGGCTCACGTAAAATTAAACAAGAAGAGAAACACCGCTGAAGCTCTAACAAGGAAGTACAGTTTATTATAACATAGTGTGACAAAGACATTAAAATAATCAAACACCAGGTATTTAATTAAAAATTCTGTATTACGCTAAGTTTTAAGTCATGTTAGAATGTTGTTATCTCATCATAAACAGACCTGGAGTTGTGTTTTGTTTCATTCACACATGTTTGAGTAATCCTGTATTATTAGTCTGTCTAGATCAAAATGCTCTGTTTCACCTTGTGATGTCATCAAGCAGTAGTTTTCAAGCTAACAGCTCCTTTTACCTTTAGATCAGAAGAGATTGGAAATTCCAGGGCGGAAATTATCCAAATGATTTAGTGAAGGTGCAGTTTAAAAACACAGTGGAGCACTTCCTGTCTTACCACATGACATCACAAAGTGGAACAGAGTGTCTGAGAGAAACTAACACAGCCCGCTTGCCTCCTCTGAGATAGATAGTTTAATGTCATTCTGTGAGCCATTCCAGGAAAAGCAATAATATCTCCATGGAGACAAACAGGTAGCAGAAACTCCAACAGAAAAGTTACATAGTGCAGCTTACAGTTGCGTTTTTTGGTTCTCAAATGGAGCCTTTATTACTCTATTTTCACATCTATCTGTTGTTTCGCCATCACAGACCTGGAGTTGTGTTTTGTTTTAGTCACACATGTTTAACACCAAACCCTGCAGATTTAAGCTGAGTTCTTCTTTCAAAAGGAAAACACTCTGTTCCACCTTGTGATGGCATGTGGTAATGCAAGAAGTGCTCCACTGTGTTTTTAAACTCTATACACTGTCATTTATTTGTTTATTTATTTTGCATGTATAACATGACGATAAAAGACACACTAGATAAAAAGTAGGTGCCGGAAGAGGCAAAAAACCCAAAAGGGCTTATAAAAATTGAACATTATCCATGTGCATAAAAAAAAATACATATAAACACCATGGGTTAAATTAATTTGATTCAAACACAGGTTAAAACACAATGAAACAACTGAATGATTATCAAACATTTCCTCAAACTCTTTTTAAACAATGCCTCTGATATGAATCATGACAACCCTGAAATCACCAATCTCTACTGAGGAAATGGTAAAAGGAGCTGTTACCTTGAAAACTAACGCTTCATGACATCACAAGGTGAAACATAGCATTTTGAGTTTTGAAGATGTAGTAATAATAAAGGGTTAGTCACACGTGTGAATGAAATAAAACACAACTCCAGGTCTGTTTTTCAGGAGGCAATTTAGTGTAAAAGAGGACCTTTGGCTTCTTTTTGTACATTGATGCATCTTTCTTAGTCGTTAGCAGCACATCTACTTGTTTACTTGTTTACTTTCTAGCACAAACTCCCTGCTCTTTCCTGTTTATAAGCCGAGTACAGGTCAGTATACAGGAGTGTGCTGGTCTCACATGTAAAGTCATTATCGGAGCTTCCATGAGGATCAGCTGCTCCTCTTTGGTCACGTTTACCTTCCCCAGTGTCACAGGCTGCTCCTCTCAGATAAACAGCCAAAAGTAGAACGTGTATCTCCTGCACACTGACACTGACTGTGATAACACACTCCCACTCAACTCCATCATACTCACACTATTTATGTTATGTGTATGTCTACTATAACTACTACTACTACTACTACTACTACTACTACTACTACTACTACTACTACTACTACTACTACTACTATTACTACTACTAGTACTGCTACTACTATTGCTGCTACTACTACTACTACTACTATCGCTACTACTATTACTACTACTAATAATAATGATAATATTACTACTATTACTACTACTACTATTACTACTGCTACCATACTACTACTACTACTACTACTACTGCTACTACTACTACTACTACTGCTAGCACAATTATTACTACTTCTATTACTACTACTATTACTACTACTATTACTACTACTGCTATTACTACTATTACTACTATTACTACTACTACTACTACTACTACTGCTACTACTACTACTACTACTACTACTACTACTACTACTACTACTACTACTACTACTACTACTACTAACTACTACTACTACTACTATACTACTGCTATTACAACAACAACAACTGCTTTTACTACTATTCCTACTACTACTACTACTACTACTACTACTACTACTGCTATTACAACAACAACAACAACAACAACAACTGCTTTTACTACTATTCCTACTACTACTACTTCTACTACTACTAACTACTACTACTATTACTACTGCTATTACTACTACTGCTATTACTACTGCTACTAACTACTACTACTACTACTACTACTACTACTACTACTACTTTCACTACTACTAACTACTACTACTATTACTACTGCTATTACAACAACAACAACAACAACAACTGCTACTACTACTATTCCAACTACTCTTCCTACTATTATTACTACTATTACTACTACTACTATTACTACTACTACTACCACTGCTACTACAATTACTACTATTTTTATTACTGATATAACATTTTAAAACACATGAAGCACACTTTTTCAGAGTTTTTCACCATGCTGTAGTTGTTTACCCTGTCAGGAGTTGTTTTTGGAGTCATTGCTACATCTTTGAGCAATCTTTAATCGCTTATTTTCAAGATTTTGCTGATGTGCATAGGATCTGGCAGCACAGCATAGTAATTTTGGAACAAATACAAGTGAATCTACTGCTTGCGAGTGTGATGTGGAGCTATCCATCAGAGGTGCCAACAACTTCACGGTTCTTTGTTGTGATGATGTTTACAATGACGTCAGCTCCCACTAGGCTTCTTTAAAAAAACAATTACTAGTGATTGACAATGCTGTGTAGCAATTTCTCAAAAAAAATAAAAAAAAATAAACTCTACATAGTTTGAATTCAGAAAGTATCAGAGTAGAAACAAGTGTTATATTTTGGAGTCTCCTGCGTCACAGTTAACCATAGAGTGGACTTGAGTATCTGTTACCATAGCGACACAGGGTGTTTGCATAAAGTGCCGATCTCTGTTCTAACTAAATATCCAAATGTACAAATGCAAATAGCAGGTCCTCTGAGCAGAAAGGTTACAAGGAGGAGTATTGTTGAGCTGTCTGAACAGTCCTTAATCACATGGGCTTAATAAAAGGGAGTGAGTGGGAGAGAGGGAGGGTCCAGGCTCAAAGTGTTTGTGTAGTAATAGGAACTTTATAGGAGTTATACACAGAACAACAATTTAAAAGTGAATAAAAATCAACATGCTGCATTAAAGAGACAGTATGTAACTTTCAGGGAGTGGAAAGTTACCTGGAAATACCATGGAAATACAAAGTTAAAGCTATACTTCAGAACATTCTCCATGGAGATAGATAGGTTTTATGCCATTTTATCTGTGGAATATTATAGGAACAACATTTGGAAACAAGAATGAAGAGATCTTTATCCAGGCCAAATAAGGATATGTTCAGACTGCAGACTGAAGTGACCCAAATCAAATTTTTTCGCCCGTACGCGACCTGTATCTGATGTTTTAATGACAGTCTGAACAACACAGATTAGATTTTTTCAAATGCGACCCAGGCCACTTGGATATGTGCTCCTAAGACCGATACATATCCGATCTTTTGACATACGACTTCAGTCAATTCAGGTTGCATTCATCCGACCCACAAGTCACACATGCACTTAAACGTTCTTCTCATCATGCGAAAATTGTGTATGAACTCCATGTCAGTGAAGCAGCGAAGCACATGACAATCTCACACTCTTGCAACTCCACACCCACACATTCATTTTCACGGACGTTGCTGCCACTGCCCCACAAAACGCCATTGCGAAAAACCTCGCCCTCTTTCTCAATCTCCTCCTTAAAACAAATAAGCTGTAAATTTTCTGGCTCCGGTACAACAGCAACTTTAAAATCGACAGATGCGTGTGATGTTGTCTTGTTCTCCAATTCGCATGTGGGACACTTTTGCGGCATTTAAAGTTCACACTGGAGATCACATACAAGTTGCATTTAACTGGAAATGTGAACGACCTCGCAAAAAATTCTGATTTCACAAAAAAATCCGAATTAAGCATTAAGCCCTGCAGTCTGAATGTTGCCTTAGAGTCAGGTGTGTGTCGATGCAGACCCGCTCACAGTATGAATAAACACATTAATGATTTTGACAATGTTCAGACTGCAGCCTGAAGTGACCCAAATCTGATTTTTTCATCTCTATGCAACCTGTATCTGACCTTTTCATGACCCAGGCGCAGTCCATATCCGATCTTTTGACATGCAACTTCAGTCTGAATGGCCAGGTCACATTCATCCGACCCACACGTCACAAATATACACAAACAAATGTTCTTCTCGTGGTACAAAAATTGTGTCTGAACGCTGTTTCAGTGAAGCAGTGAAGCACATTGCAATCCCACCACTCTTGGCTGCGACTCCGCACCCAAACGTTCTTTTCTACGGACGTTGCTGCCATGGAGATGCAGACCCGCTCACAGTATGAATAAACACATTCAAAATTTTATCTTTTTTTTTTTTTTTAGCAAAATATGACTGTATTACATATTACTATTACATACTGGGGCTTTAAACATATTCACAGTTTTATTTTGATATAATACTACTTAAGGCTTTGGATCGTCAAAGTGGCTACAACTTTATGTTGACAATACATTTGCATCATTATCCAAATGGCTCTAGTGAAAGTATATGGAGTTTAAAAACACAGTGGAGCACGTGCTGTATTACCACATGACATCACAAGGTGAAACTCAACCTAAATATAGAGGATTTGTGTGTTAAACATGTGTGAATGAAACAAAACACAACTCCAGGTCTGTTTGTGATGAGGAAACAACATTAGAACAGATCAGAAAATAGCGTGACACAAGCCTTTTAAAATACTTCTACTACACTACTAGTACTGCTTAGGCCTAAACTCTTTGAGAATATAAAAGTTTTCACTGCTGATGTACCATTTATCAGCGGAAGCAGTTTTAGACAGAGAAAAGCAGCTCTGTAATTTCCACAGGTCTGCCCCACACCTGTTCTTATAGTACATTGGCAAAACCTACAATTTCTGGGCTAAAAATGTGTGGGTGAGAAACACTTTGGGACAAAAATGGAAAAAAATATGCAGCTCCTTTGAAGAGGCGAGATATAAAAGTGTAATTATGGGAAGAACAGACACGATTTCACATGTGTTTTGTCTGTAAACGCTATCTTTAACATAAAGGGCTAATTCATACTTTTGACACGGCCACGCACAGCTAACTATCTGTTTGGCAAATGTTGTGTAGAAAGATGCAACACAAAAGATCTGGGTCAATTTTCACTTGTCGAAAAACACCCAAAAGAAAAAGTGCATATTAAAGACAATGTGAATGAAAGAAAACACAACTCCGGGTATGTTTTTAGTGAAATTACAACATTTTAACACAGTTTAAAGTTCACAAGAGTCCATTTTGCGTAATGTAGGAGCTTTAATGTTAATCTCAGAAAAACATGCATTCTTACGGTGGGAGGATCAGCTTCTCCCCAGATCTGACCTGTAACTTGGCTTGATTGTCTCCATGAAGATAAACAGAGATGTGTAATGCCATAGCTTGGAACATTTCGGCCATCAATAACATCTCCATGAAGACAAGCAGATGGTGGATCCTCCAACTAGTACATTGTACTATTATTACTCCAACAGTAAGTACAATTGTCTTTTTTACTTAATCAAAATAAATAAATAAAACTAAACCTGGATAAACCTGGAGTATATCAGGACTAAAATGGAAGTAAACCAGGACAAAACCAGGACTAGACCAAGACTGGACTAGTACTAGACCAATACTAAACCAAGACTAGTATTAGACCATGACTAAACCAGGACTAGACCAGGACTAAACAAGGACTAAACCAGGATTGGACCAGGACTAAACCAGGACTAGATCAGGATTAAACCAGGACTAAACCAGGACTAAACCAGGATTTGACCAGGACTAAACCAGGACTAGATCAAGATTGTACCAGGACTACTAAAATAGAACTAAACCAGGACTAAACCAGGACTCGACTAGTACTAGACCAGGACTAAACCAGGACTGGACCAGGACTGAACGAGGATTTGACCAGGACTAAACCAAGACTCGGCCAGGACTAAACCAGGACTAGATCAAGATTGTACCAGGACTACTAAAATAGAACTAAACCAGGACTGACCCAGGACTAGACTAGTACTAGACCAGGACTAAACCAGGAATAGTACTAGATCAGAACTAAACCAGGACTAAACCAGGACTAAACCAGGACTAAACCAGGACTGAACCAGGACTGAACGGGGATTCGACCAGGACAAAACCAGGACTAAACCAGGACTAAACCAGGACTAAACCAGGACTGGACCAGGACTAAACCAGGACTAAACCAGGAATATATCGGTCCTAAAATAGAACTAGACCAGGACTAAACCAGTAATAGAGCAGGACTACAACACAACTTTTTTTTGGTATTGATGCCTGCTCAAATGAGTATCCAGCTTCAATATATAACATTAGTAGTAAATAAAAGTAAGAAGTATCAGATTTTTGATTCTTTTGCCATCCCTAAACACTACATCAGTCGCCATGACAGTAAATTTATCTTCTCTACTCCAACTGCAAGCACTCAAAAACGCCCTCTGTATTTTGACACTAAACTAAAATACTAAAGTGAGTTGAGGTGGGGTGTCCTGGGGAAGTGGGTCAGTATGACTATGAGAAAAGCTCATTTTTCATCCCTCTCCAGAACAAGAGATCTCCCACATGTGGCAACAATAGACCCCCCTGTCCTCCCTGCTTTCGTCCAGCTGTTGGGAGTGAAGAGGGAGTGAAAAACATAACAAGAGCTATAGCGGAGCATAAGACACTAAAATATTATCTTAAGGATCCAGATTTTAAGTTTTTTCTTCAGACGAAAGACTCGGTATCTCAAACTTCACTTCATCTGCTTCACCGTGGTACTTTGAAGAATTAAACTCAAACCGTAAAATTCAAACTGTTCTCCGTGGAGGTAGGTACGTTTATGCCACGTTATGAACAACATTTCAGGTCTGTGGAGATGCGAGCCCGCTCAGAATAAGAACGCAAGAAACACAACCAAAATTATGCTTATATTTTGTCAATTTTTTGCTAAAAAGTTACATTCTGTGGCTTTATATGCAAAATTCTGTGTGTTAATTATGACTTACAACTTTACATTTTGGGTCAAAACTGAGACTAAACCAGGACTAGACCAAGACTAGACATGGACTAACCAGGATTAAACCAGGACTAGATCAGGAGAAGGACTAAACCTAGGACTAACCAGGACTAAACCATGACTAAACTAGGACTAGACCAGGACTAAACAAGACTAAACCAGGACTAAACCAGGACTAAATCAGGACTCGACCAGGGCTAGACCAGGACTAGACCAGGACTAGACCAGGACTAGAACAGAACTTGACCAGGACTACTGTAGATCAAGACTAAATCAGGACTAGATCAGGACTAAACCAGGACTAGACCAGGACTAGACCAGAACTTGACCAGGACTAGACCAGGACTAGACCAGGACTAAACCAGGACTAAACCAGGACTAAATCCGGACTAAACCAGAACTAAATCCGGACTAAACCAGGACTAAATCAGGACTAAACCAGGACTAGACCAGGACTAAACCAGAAACAGATCAGGACTAGACCACGACTCAAAAGGAATAGATTGGAACTAAAATAGAACTAGACCAAGACTAAAGCAGGACTAGACCAAACCTGGACTAGACCAGGACTAAACCAAGACTAGATCAGGACTAAATCTGGAGTAGATCAGGACTAAAACAAGACTAAACCAGGACTAAACAAGAACTAAACCAGGAGTAGAAAAAGTTCAGCCCAGTGCGTGAATACCATCTCTTTAGAGTTAATGATTAATGTGTTAATTTAATCCAGCTCCTGTTGTGAAGTCATTTTGCGTTTCGTTGCTGGGCCTGAAGCACACGCCATATCAAGAGCTCTATCAAAACACCACAGAGCTGCAGCCAGCCACATCAGCACACGCTTTTTCAGACCAAACATTTCTCACAGATCAAATCATCGGGAAAAACAACTTCACATGAATGCAATCTTAAAGACGCATCTAAGCCTGGACATGCGCCATAATGCAGAACTTTTTCAGTCTCAAGTGGGATACATTTAAAGACGTTTAGACCTTAAATGGCCCGTATCACGCTATTTTCAGATCTGTGTTATAATAATAATGTTGTTTCCTCATCACAAACAGACCTGGAATTGTGTTTTGTTTCATTCGTACATGTTTAACCCACATATGCTCTATATCTAGGCTAAGTTCTTTTCTCAAACTGAAAACACTCCTTGTGACGTTGTCATACAGGCAGTGCTCCATTGTGTTTTTAAACTCCACACACCTTCACTAGAATTATTTGGGTGATTTCAGCTCTGGAATTGCCAATGTCTACTGAACACAAGGTAAAAGGTAGCTGTTAACTTAAGTTTTGAGTTTGAATTTTGAGATGTATGAAGACTAATAATACAGGATTACTCAAACATGAGTGAATCAAAGTGAGAGGAGGATGGAGCGTGAGATTGACAGGCAGATCAGTGCAGTGTCGTGTCGTCAGTGATGCTGTCACTGTTTCAAACCATTATGGTGAAGAGGGAGCTGAGCCGAAAGGCAAAGCTCTTGATTTACTGTCAATCTACATTCCTCCCCTCACCTATGGTCATGAGCTCTGGGTAATGACCAAAAGGACAAGATCATGTAGACAACCAGCCGAAATGAGTTTCCTCTGCAGAGTGGCTGGGAGCTCCCTCAGAGGTAGAGTGAAGAGCTCAGTCACATGGGAGGAGCTCGGAGTAGAGCCGCTGCTCCTCTGCATCGAGCATCGGGCGTGTATTCTGAATGATTCCTGAACGCCTCCCTCGTGAAGTGTTCTCAGCGTGTCCCACCAGAAGGAGGCCCCAGGGAAGATCCAGGACACGCTGGAGGGACTATGTTTCTAGGCTGGCCTGGAAATGCCTTGGGGTCCCCCCAGAAGAGCTGGAGGAAGTGTCTGGGGTGAAGGAAGTCTGGGAGTCCCTGCTTAGACTGCTGCCCCTGCAACCCAGCCCCGGAAAACAAATGAAAATGGATGGATGTATGGGGTGTGAATGAAACAAAACACAACTCCAGGTATTTTTTGAGAAGGTAACAGCCTTATAACATGATTTAAAGGTGCACTCTGTAACTTTTCTGGTGGAGTGTTCACAAACTGCTTGTTTCCATGGAGATATTGTTGCTTGGTCTAGAATGTCTCAGTATGGGATCAAACATATCCATCTTGAATTATTCAGTAATGTGTTTTTATTGACTTATTGATTTATGCACTTTCTTACTGTGAGTGCGCTCACTTTTCCACAGATCTGACATGTAACTTGGCCCTATAACATCAATTGCTGTCTCCATAGAGATAAATAAGTGTCATGCCATACTGTGGAACCTTCCAGGCAACATCCCCATGGAGAGAAGCCGGTGACGGGACGCTCTACCAGAAAAGTTCCACAGTGCACCTTTAAGCTCACAAGAGTCACGTTTGCGTAATATTTGGATCTTCAAAGACACCGTCACACTAACTCGAGTCACATTTACTTCCACATGTATTTTTAGAGCAGTCACACAAAGTAAAGGTACTCTTACTTGTGGACACATTTCAGCTCACACCAGCTTGATTCTGTCATTTTTACAAGGATGCTTTCATCTTGGTGTAAGAAGCAGTTCTATTTGGAACTAGAGCGGCTTTAATGTGGTCGAAGTGTTGAAGAGTCTTGCCCATAGACACAACAATATGAATAAAGGAAAGGTATGAACCGCAGACCCTCTGGTTGGTGGGTAAACCCCCAATTTACCGTGTGAGGTACAGTCTAAATATAAGCACGCAGTAACAATAGACTCAAGGTACTTCTTCATATCCTGCATGTTGACAGGGGCGAGACAATACACAAGTATACAGTACACACAGTACACAAATACACAGTACACACAATGCACAAATACACACAATACACAAATACACAGTACACACAATACACAAATACACAGTACACACAATGCACAAAGATACAGAATGATATAGTACGTGACCAAATACTCACTGTTTAGAGAAGGAGGGAGAGAGATGAGGGAGAGAGAGAAGAAGAGAGGAAGGGAGAGAGGGAAAGAGGGAAGGAGAGAGAGGGAGAGAGAAAGAGAGAGAGAGAGAGAGAGAGAAAGGAGGGAGACAGACAGAAAGAGAGACATAAAGAGAAAAAGAGAAGGAGAGTTAAAGAAAGAGAAAGGAAAGAGATGTATATTGAATGGGAGAGATAGATAGAGACAGAGAGAGAGGGGGAGAGTGAAAGAAAAAGAGAGAAAGAGAGACAGAGAAGGAGAGAAAGACAGATTGAGAAAGAGAGACAGAGAGAGAAAGACAGATAGAAAAAGAGACAAAGAGAGAGAGAGAGAGAAAGACAGATAGGAAAAAGAGAGAAGAGAGAAAGAGACAAGAGAAAGAGAAAAAAGAAAGAGAAAAAAGAGAGAGACAGAAAGAGAGGTATATATAGATAAAGGGAGAGAGAAAGAGAGAAAGTGACAAAAAAGAAAGAAAAAAGACAGACAGAAAGAGAGGTATATATTATATATACACACACACACACATAGAGCGAGAGTGAAAGAGAAAGTGAGGGATAGAGAGAGTGAGACAGAGAGAGAGAGAGAAAGCGTGCAGTATAACAGGAGGACTGGTGAGGCACAGTCAGTCATCAGGTCGTGTTTATTACTACGCCTTAATGAGTGTTAATAAAGCATAAACAAAGACATATTTAAAATGGAATAAAGTTGATGAAGAATGATTCAGGGTTAGAAAATAGTTCATTAAAGGGTTAGGAGCTCGATTAGGTTTAATGAATCATTTTTAACTACTTGTCCATTGTGTTTTTCTAAGACTAATGGCGGTGTAGTCATGATGAAGTGTTAGCACATACTCTTCACAGTACTCGTCACAGTACTCGTCACAGTACTCTTCACAGTACTCGTCACAGTACTCTGAAGGTAGTAAACCTAATCACAGCATCATTCACTGTAGGATTATTAGAGGAATATATTTTATACAGTCAAATATTTCAGCTCTATTTTTAGGCTCCTTGTTCCTCTGATTGGGAAACACTGAAGCACATCACTCCACACGACAGCTGAAGCAGTCAATGCCTTTTCTCTCTTTCTTTCTCTCACTCTCTCTCTCCCCCAATCCCTCTATCTCTCCCTCTTCTTCGTTCTGTCTCCCTCCCTCCGTCCCTCTCTCTTTCTTCCCCCTCCCTCTTTCTTATTCTCTCTTTTCCGCTCTCTCTCCCTCCTCTCTTATTCTCTCTGTCAATCTCTCCTCTCTCTCCCCCTTTCTCTTCCTCCGCCCCATCTTGCCCTCTTTTCTTTCTTTCTCCTTCTCTTTCCCTCCTCCCCTCTCTCTTTCTCCCTCTCTCTCTCCCCCATCCCTTCTCTCCCTCTTTTCTTTCCTTTCTTCTTCTCTCTCTCTCCCTCATTTTCTCTCTTTCTCCCTCTGTCTCCTCATACCCTTTCTCTCTCTTTTCTTTTCTTTTCTTTCTTTCTCCTTCTCCCTCCCCTCTCTCCCTCCCTCTCCCACTTTCCCCCTCTAGATCTCTCCTTCCCTCTCTCTCTCTCCCTACCTCCCTCTCCCCCCCCCCCCGTCCCTTCTCGCCCTCTTTTCTTTCTTTCCTCTTCTTTCTCTCCCTCATTTTCTCTCTCTTTGTCCCTCCGTCTCCTCTGTACCCTCTCTCTCTTTTCTTTCTCCTTCCCCCCTCCCTCTCTCTCTCCCTCTCCCTATCTCCTGCCCCTCTCTCCTCCCTCTCCCCTCTCTCTCTCCCTCCCTCCCTCCTCTCTCTCTCTCTCTCTCCTCCCTCACGCTCCCTCCTCCCTCTCTCTCTCTCTCTCTCCCTCCCTCCCTCTCTTGCCCCCCCTCCTCCCTGCGTCCCCTCTCACCCTCTTTTCTTTCTTTCCTCTTCTCTCTGTCCCTCATTGTCTCTCTCTTTCTCCCTCCGTCTCCTCCATACTCTCTCTCTCTTTTCTTTTCTTTCTCCTTCTCTCCCTCCCTCTCTCTTCCGCTCCCTCTCTCCTGCCGTCTCTCTCCCTCTCTCTTCCTCCCTCCCTATATCTCCCTCTCTCCCCCTCCCCCTTTCCCTCCTTCTCTACCTCTACCTCTCCCCCTCTCCCTCCGTCGCTCCCTCTTTCAGCTGAGTGTGTTCAAGTCAGTGTGTTTAGAGTTTTCCTTCAGACCGGGTCCGTCCGCACAAACACAGACATTTGCATTGACGTTTGTGGTGACAGAGGTTTCAGCACTTGACTGTTCACACTTTCAGCGGCTCATCGAAAAGGAAGCTGCACATAATTTGATTGATGCTGATTTAAATCTGGTACAGCTGCAGAACATCTCTTTATAATTAAGTTTGACACAACAACACTGGACATATGGGGCTCTTTGTGTAAAAAGATTTCACACCAGCTTCAGTTTTGCCATAACTGAATTTATAAAGTAAAAACTACAGACTTTTACTTTATCCTGTGAGTCAAAAAGCTCTTATCCTCCAAATCCACACATCATTGCTTCCTTATTGGCCCCTGCCTTGCATAAAAAAATAAATCAGGTATAATGTAAAAAATAAATGATAAAAAAATCTTAAAATACTCCAGAAAGCTGATTAGTAAGTATTATTGTAATCTTTCAAACGACGGCATAAATCAATGTACTTTTGTGGGTTCATTTTGCAGTTTTTTGTCAGTATCACCCAAATGAAGTAATATTTTATTCTAATAATCAAATCCTGTTAAAGCCACAGTGTGTGACTTTCTGGAGGAGACGTATCACCTCTATGATTCCATGGAAACAGAAAGTTAAAGCCATACTTCAGAACATTCTCCATGGACATAGATATATACCATATTGTTGAGCATGGCTGAGTACAGGATACTAAAGGAATTACATTTCAGAGGAAACAATCAGGTCTGTGGAGATGCAAGCCACTCAGAGTAAGAATGCAAGTTTTTCAGTAACATGAAAGTTTTACAAGCAACATGATTCTTATATTTAGTCTATTTTTGTCTAAAAGTTACATACTGTGGCTTTAAATGGCCTTTGGGACATTACTGAACTGTCTTTCTCTGTCTCTCTTCCGCTCTCTCTCTGTCTCCCTCTCACTCTTTCTCTCTCTCTCTGTGTTTCTCTTTTGCTTTTTCTCTCTCTGTCTCTCTGTCTGTCTCTCTCTCTCACTCACTCTCTCCCTGTGTGCCTCTCTCTCTGTCTCTCTTTCGTTTGTCTCTCTGTCTCTTTCTGTCTCTCTTTCATTTGTGTCTCTGCCTCTCTCTCTGTCGCTCTTTCTGTCTGTTTGTCTCTCTCTCTTTTGCTCTTTTTGTCTCTCTGTCTGTCTCTCCCTCTCTTTATGTCTCTCTTTCTGTCTCTCTGTCTGTCTCTCTTACTGTCTCTCTCTTTCTCTCTGTCTTTTGCTAATTTTGTCTCTCTGTCTATCTCTCTTACTGTCTCTCTTTCTCTCTTTCGCTCTGTCTCTCTCTCACTGTCTCTTTCTCTCTGTCTCTTTCTTTCTCTCTCTCTTTGTCTCTTTTTCTCTCTCTGTCTCGCCTCCCTCTCTCTCTCTTTTCTTCCCTCTCTCTATCTCTCTATATATACCTCTGTCTGTCAGTCTCCCTCCTTCTCTCTCTCTCTCTTTTGCTTTTTACATAAGACACACTGTTAACGACAGACTGTAAGGAGCAGAATAACTGAGCGTGACTAGATAAGTTTCCCACGTGGACAGTTCGTGGCAGGTGAGTGGCCTTGACGGGTTACTACGCAGTACAAGTACAAGTATACTGACTGAAGTATATGTTAACTGCTTGTGACCCTGAGCGGTGATTGACAAGTAAATGGCTCAGGCTCCAGAGAAACTTTTATGCGGGTCAGAGTCCTGTGGTGAGCCCGAAAGTCTGCCAACTCAGCAGCGTCACCCAAAACTAAACCAATTTCATCCCAGCACCCAAAGGCGTCCTCTCAAAATACTACTGCCTAATGAAATTTACTAAGGGAACATTCCAGTGTGCAGACAGAGACAACGGATGAAATGAAATTCAAGATATGTTTGAGAGCCGTTTTTGATCAATATAAGCAGGTTTTTTCAAGTAGTACAATGGACTGCTGTATTTAAAGCTCCTATTTTATGATTCTTAAGAGTTTTAAATCATGTTATTATGTTGTTTCCTCATCACAAACAGACCTGGAGTTGTGTTTTGTTTCATTCACATGTTTGCGTCACTGTTTTGTATCAGTCTGTGTACATTTCCAAAGCTCTAAATGCTCAGCTCCACCTTGTGATGTCGTGAAGCAGTAGTTTGTTTAGTAGAGATTGGAAAATTATACAAATGTTTCTAGTGAAGGTGCACGGAGTTTAAAAACACCATGGAGCACTTCCTGTATGAACATGTGTTTGAGAGAAGAACTCAGCCTAAATACGCAGGGTGTGTGAACGAAACAAAACACAACTCCAGGGATGTTTGCGATGAGGAAACAACATTATAAAATAGATCAGTGGTCACCAACCCATAGATGGAGATTGACAGGTGGATCTTTGCCATGTCCCTGGTACATCTGACATCCTAAATTCAACAGTTTGTGACTGTCAAGTGACAAACTTGAATTAGTGGGCTGCACAGTCAAGCTGTACTTCCAAAGATTGACCACCACGTGTATGCTACCATTTGACATTTGAAGAGAATGCTTACTTTGGTTCAACTTATCTTTGTGAGGTGGCCTTTTCACAAATGAAAATCATCAGATCCAAGCACAGAAACAGTCTGACTCAGTGTTTTCCAAAGACTGGGTCTCGACCCTTGGGTGGGTCGCAAAAGTTTTTTCTTGGGTCGCCTTGTCACAATCTGCATGTAGGTCTGTATATACAGTTCTGACACATGTTGAAATGTTTTGTATCATTTCTAAACTTTTTGTAATTATTTTATTGACTATTTTGTTCCAATATTGCTGGTTCAGTTGAATGCTGAAAATTTAAAAAAGGGGCAACATTTAATGTCCAAATAGGCGACTTATGGATCCTTTTATTGCTACTTCAATGACTGTTTTTCTTTTCTTTTTTCTTAGTTTTGTATTAATAATTGTTCAGAGACACGATCACTCAGTCAACACTAAAATATCCTCATTAATGTTCAATAATGAATCAAATCCACTTTTATTTTTTGATTTAAGAATAATGTCGGTTGACTTGGGTCGCAAAGGTTTGTGACTTTTAAAGTATGGGTCCTCAGAAAAAAGTTTGGGAAACACTGATCTGACTGAGCTGTCTGCAACTATAAAACAAACTTCAAAGCATTATTAGAGGAAATTCACTCTCTGCCATCACATTAAGTTTGATAATAATAGAACTCCTCTCATGAATCCTTTTGATACACTGTTAAAGCTGGTTTGTGGTCACATTTGCACTAGTTTACTTGTTTCCACTGCATGTGTTTTGCATTTTGTTTGTATTGCAACTGCACATTTTTTCTTGCAGTGAGTGTTTTAGTTCACAGAAAACAGTTAAATATATCTTGATCTTGCTCTTTACTCGGACCAAGCATGTAGATCTTTGGCTAAAAAAGGTCTGTGACCACTAACACTGATCATATGAGACAGAGACAGATATAGGCCCTTTAAGACCCTTACATTTAAAGTTTAAACGGTTCATTTTGTCTTTCGTTTTTTTTGTTTTTGTTTGTTTGTTAGTTTGTCTTATATATACAACTATCCATAAAAAGGTCCAAAATACTCACTTTTGAATTTTATTAGATTTTTACCAGAAATGATCAAAACTACTGAAAACATTGTGAAGTTCTCGATAAGATTATGACAAAACATAAAACCCTCTCTAATTCAGGAAACACACCATCCAATGAAACATTTTATATGAGCATCTTCTCTTTTCTTCCAAGTATATATATTTCGTTTTTATTGCATATTATCGGACACTTCTATGCCCTTGCTATCTTTTTATCTCTTTGTTTTGGAAGCTTTGTTTAGAAGTACTTGTACTAAAATGCCTTGTAAAAGTCAGTGTTATCTTATCTTTGATTCCCATCTCAAACACACAGTCCTAAACCACACACTGTTACTGCTAAAATCACGTCACTTCTTTTATTTCCTTACCCCATTTTTGACCTTTCCAGAAAATTTTTAATTCTAATACCTGGACAATGGCATACTTCTCTTTGAGCAGAGAGAGGAGAGAAGAGAGGGGAGAGGGGAGAAGGGAGGGGGGGTGGCGGGGGTGAGGTGTCCCAGGACCAGTCACTTATTAACGGGGAGGATGACGGGAACGCTGGCCTTTGTCTGGAAGTCATTAAGAGCCAGGGGGAGGGCAGGGAGTGGCCGCATACCTCTGTTAAACCCCCAGTATGACCACTGCACACTGGGCAGCTCCGAGCACAGCCCCCTCTGCAAGACCTGCTCCAACCAACGCAGTGTTAAAGGATACAGGGTTCCCACTCTTTTTCCACTGACAAAATTTTAAAACTTTTCCATGACTTTTTCATGACCTGAAGTGAATTTTTACCTACATGTGTAGAATTGATCAGACTTTTAGGGCTGAATATGAAATGTTAACCCTTTCCACTCACCTTATGGTTTGGGATTATAGTTTTTTAACATTCAAAATCCTGTCAGTGCATTTATTGTCATCTCTTTCAAACAAAAGGCACAGACGTTCAGAAATAATCATAACAGCCTAATGAGAACCTAACAGAACGCTGTAGTTGCGTGAAAGAGATACTAAAATTCCACGACTTTTCCAAAATTTTCATTGAATTTCCAAAACTTCAGGACTGGAAATGACATTTTCAATTTCCATGACTTTTGCAGAATTTCCATCACCATGCAAACCATGAGTATACAACTGAATGTGAACAAATGGTGGAGAATTTTCACATTAAAAGGGGATTATAGGATAGTATAGTAACTTAAATAACTTGTCTCCAGTAACATGGTAGGGGTTTGCCTGAAATGTTCCACAATATAGCATTAAAAGTTTATATTTATTTAATTGCCTGTTTTTCTTAAATGGCTTAAAACATGCATTCTTAGTAGGCTTGTCTTTCCACAGATCTGACCTGTAACTTGGCCTGACCTGCTTCTCTCCTTGATAAAAAATGTAATAACATCTCCATGGAAAGAGCAGAAAAGTATATTCAAAGTGTAATAAAAAATACTGTTCAAATGAATGAAGTAGAAGTACAAAGTAGCAATCTAATGCCGGACATGTGCGATATTTTCGACCATTTCATTCAGCCCCAACTCAAACTGTATAACTAAAACACACGGTTTAAAAGTTCACAGCTCACGATTCATGTTCTCACACTATACGAACTACTTCAACAGTGCAAAACCCTCACGAGAGGCGACTGGATTTCAAACAGATTTGATATTCTTGTGACCTACGATTGCCGATCGGGAGCTTAATCAGTTCTTGTTACATGTTTACTACACGAAGCATGACACATGATTAAAACAAAACTCGGCCCAATCCTAAAAACAGATAGCCTGATTCATTAGACGGGTTTCACTTTGTGAAACCGTCTGACCTCGCAGCATTAGAATTCGGTCTCAGCCTGGCTAAAAAAATAGTCACACGAGTTGAAAATTGACTCAAAAGGGCCACAAATTACACAGTGTTGTACTAAAGTAAGACTAAAAAAGTATTTTAGGGGAATGTACCACTCAAGTAAAAGTAATTTTATGAGTAAATGTTCGACATAAATGACTGCAATTTGGAAGGACGTTAAATAATGAAGAAAATGAAAGTGAAAGAAAAACTCATATCTAAAAGAATGGTGCAAGAAACATACATTTCCAAACTGTCTATTGTAAACATAAAGCTTTGGTCACTTGCAGACCTACGAGTTAGAGGCATAACCAAAATCTTTTCTGTTACATTGTCAAATATATTTATTATTCAAGTAGGAATAAAATTAAGGTGTCTAAAATTTTCTTAGACAGCTTGAAAGTTACATAACTACTGTAATTGACTCATAAAAGGTTCTTTATTATGCAAAACTGACTTTTGTGAGCTTTAAGCCACATTATAATGCTGTTACCTCCTGAAAAACATACCCACAGCTGTGTTTTGTTTCATTCACACATGTCTGAGTAACCCTTTGTTATTAGTCTGTCTGCATTTCCAAAGCTCAAAATGCTCTGTTCCACCTTTATCTTTTGTTCAGCAGACATGGGCAATTACAGAGCTAAAATGATCCAAATGAGTGTAGTGAAGGTGTATGAAGAAAACAACATTATAACATAGATCAGAAAATAACGTAATATGGGCGCTTTAAAAACAACTGAAGGAAAGTAAGTCTCTCTTATAACGTATACATTCTCTCCAGTCACTGCCCTCACCTTGACTTTTTGTCTCTGTTTTGAAGTTATGTAACAAATTACGCATGTTTTTTTAAAAGCTATAAATTAAGAACAATCTGTGCATTAAAGAGATAACCCAGTGACCAGCCTTTACCTGAACCTGTGCTTCAAAGCCTACTTCAGATACAGACTTAGCAGTTCATAAATTACTAGTGCTGTGGAAATACTAGCTTTTGAAGGCCTTTTATTACACAAAATGTATTCTTGTGAGATTTTAGTTATATTTTAATGCTGTTATCTCCTCAAAAACAAATAAAACTAAATGAAAGTGAAAGGAAAAAGTCATACCTGAAAGAATGGTGCAAGAAACAAATATAGATTTCCAAATTGTCTATTGTAAACATCAAGCTTTTGTCAGTTGTAGACTTACCAGTTAGGTTAGGTGCAACCAAAACCTTTTCTGTTACTTTGTCGAATATATTTATTACTCAAGTAGGAGTAAAAGTTCTTAAATTCACAGCATTTGCTTTTGAGTAGATTCAACTTGACAAGTGAAATGATTTACCAATGGAATACAAGCAATTTAATATTTTGTTTATTATTTTAAATGCAAAGAGTTGTTGTTTTTCTTATCTTAACTGTAGCAAGATGTACTTCCATATTTTAAGTACAAGAAGTCTTATTCCATTGGTAGATTATTTTACTTGTCAAGTGAAATTGATTAAAATGACAATAAAACTTTCTTAATTCAAGTTATAGTTAAAGTTAAGGGGACAGTCTGGGATTTTGGACATAGAGCCAGAGTGTTGGAGACGTGAGGAGACACTTTTTAAAATATTCCATCCAGTCCTTGTATTTGCAGAGGTCGCTGGTGCTAGGCTAGTGCATGTCAGTGGTCATAGTTATCCTGCCACTAAAAACAGTCTTACCCACTCCACAAAACACATGAAGAAAATCTATTATTACACCAGATTGTCCATGTAAATGTCTGTGTTGATAGAATAATGTTTGAAATAAAACTAACCTTGCAGCAGATTAATTGTTGCATGTTGAGGGACTATTTTCTCATATATCAGTCCGCCGCTGCTGAGCTTTCTATCAGGAAGTACAACTCACTGCAGCTGCTCAGACATAAATTCTTCAAATGCAAGGTTGGTTTTACTTCAACACAGACATTCACATGGACAGTCTGGTGTAATAATAGATTTGTTTCGGGTGTTTTGTGGAGTGGGTAAGACTGTTTTTAGTGGCAGGATAACTATGGCCATTGACATGCACTAGCCTAGCACCAGCGACCTCTGCAAATACAAGGACTGGATGGAATATTTCAAAAAGTGTCTCCACACGTCTCCAACACTCTGGCTCACTAGGAAATGAGGCCCTATGTCCAAAATTCCAGACTGTCCCTTTTTAGTGAAGGGTCCATCAAATGCTTTTCTTCATGTTGTTGCTTTGTCTGGAATGACAGTATTCACAGTATGGTATTAAACCTTTCTATCTTCATGGAGACCAAACCAGACCAAGTTACAGGTCAGATCTGTGTTGAGGCGACCCCACTCAAGGTACTTCTAGGTATTTTTGAGGAATAAAACCACCTGTAATTGAATAAATGTACAGTAGATCTGTTTAAAATCATTGAAATCATTGAAACATTCCAGGCAGAGCAGTGACGTATCCACACAAACAAGCAGGTGACAGACCCCCAACCAAAAAGTTACACAGTGCACCTTTACTTGGTTAAATTAGAGTTTCTGCAGCGTGACTATGCTTTGACAATAGCTTGAGCTCAAAGGTTTATTTACTTTATTAAAACCACCCACTTGAAATGTATCAGTCTTAGGCGTTGTTTTAACTCCCTTTCAAACCACAAATGATTCAACGTCAACTTCCCCAATGCTTCAATCGAATCCGAAATGATGAATTTGAAGACATTTCATGGGATTTTTTTCACATTGTGTTCAGGCCAGGGCTGGGGTTGTACCTTTAAACAAACAAGGAAGGTTCTAAATATAAAAAAAGTCGTCGGTCAGACTCGTAATCCGTCCGCTGAATGAGATTTCAATGGGGCATGCTCACCCACACTGTGCCCTATTCAGACCAAGCTGTAATAGGGAAAACCAGCTTTGGCTTAGTGGGATTTGGAGGAGGAAGAGGAGACATTGTTGGCTGCGTTTGCTCGGGTAATCTGGGCTAATTCATACAACGCCGGACCATTACGGCACAGACATCTGCCTCTTACAGACCTCAAAGCTGTTCTTTATGGAAACGCTCTCACACAGCTGTGGTTCGTCCATGTTAAACAGCTTCGGTGGTTTTCAAAAGTTGCTCAAAGGCAAAAAAAGAAAAAAAACGATATGCATGTCTCAAACGTGACGAATCATGTCATCATATAGTCTGCTCGATTATGGCTCAGACTGGGATGGTAAAGGAATTATTAAACGCTTTTAGTAATTAGTTGAAAGTAATTACAGTGTATGGTTACTACATTGTATGGAATTCAATTAAATGCTTTTTTGTTTGTTATTGCTTCATCTAGAATGTTCCACTCTAAACCTTTCTAGCTTCATGGAGACCAAACCGGGCCATGTTACAGGTCAGATCTGTGGAGAGGCAACCCTACTCACAGTCAAAATACCTGTTTTTCTAAATATTTTTTAGCTATACAACCAACTGTAGTTGAATAAACATAAGATGTTGAGTGGTTTAATGTCATGCTGTGGTGCATTCCAGTCAGAGCAATGACATATTTATTATTATTTATTTGAGCAAGGTAAAACAAAATCAACAACACTAACAAAAAAACCCCAAAAAGGATATGTACATCTACATATTTGGGACCTGGTGCTTAAAAGGAGTAGGATGTTGTTATTGTTTCACATAATCAAATGGTTGACACTTTTTTTTTTCACCTTTGGAGTGCTTACCTGTCATATGCATTTCATAAATATACACACAAACCTATATGTATACAAATGCATATATATGTATACACGCATATGTACATACACATGCTCACACATACATACATACACATATGCATCTATGATATACAGTACATACACGGAAATATATCTTTGTTTATGGTCGTACAAACTAACAATAATAATAAAGAGAGGCGCAAAGTTTATCATCCATGATTGTACAAAAATAAACAAAAATGAGAATATAAAATTTGGTCGTCTACTAGATAACCAGAACTGAAAGTAGTTTTATTTTTTGCTATTACAATTACATTTTTGTTTACATCCATTACATATGATTATGATTACATAAATTATAATCATAGCATAATTAATGTCTTTCTCTCTTTTTTATTTTAATCTTTAATTTTATGATGATTATTTATGTTTTGATTAGTTTTTATTGTGATTTTAATGTTTTTTCTTATTCTGTAAAGCACCTTGAATTACTTTGTGTATGAATTGTGCTATACATATATAGCACCATTCTAACGTGAAAGGGGGAATGCTTTGACATTTAAAATAGATTTGACTGTACTATTTTGATGGTACTACTCTCTGGTACTGCTCTCAATATGACTCTAAATGTCATATTGAGAGAAAATCGAATTGCTCTGAGGGAAATTGGTTGGGGGCCCCTCCAGGTTTGGGGGAACTAGGCGGTCACCTACTTTTGCCTAATGGTAGCACCGCCTCTGCCTCCAAACCAAGTTATAAGTAAGATTTATGGAGAGGCAAGCCAGCTCAGGGTAACAATGTTTTTCAAGCTGTTTTAGCAAATTGGAATGACTATAAGACCTCCACAAACAACAAAATATCTTCTCTTATTCTGGATAAAAACTGCTAACCCTTTAGTCTGAAATCTGATTCTTGTTCTGAGTGTTTTTTGGATGATTTCTGCTCTGGAATTGCCAATTTCTATGAACCAAAAGTTGAAATGTAGTTGTTAACTTGAAAACTACAACTTCATGACATCAAGGTGGAACAGAGCATTTAGAGCATCACATTTCAGCCTTTTTCCCAATTCTTCTGGGAGTGTTTAAAAGATGAACTTTGAACAGAATTTCACCTCTCAATTCCCATCTTATTTAGCTCAAACCTTTCAGAGTAAGCCGATGTCTCAATCTCTATGGGGGTTTGAAGTATCAGTAAGCCCGTATGTTTTGTTTTTGTTCTTTTGGCTCATCTTTACTCATCTGTCAACAGCAGACAGTGTTGTAGTTGGCATCCAAAAGCCCTCTGACAGTTTTGATACAGTTATGACTTCATGTTGTGAGCTCACTCGAATGTGCAGGGGCCTGTTCTCCGCATGTTTCTGTTCCTCCTAATCCTGTAGCACACCTGCCCACAGGCGCGCAGATTCAACGGCTGGAAAACTCACCTGGAGTGCGAGCCAACCGTACTCGCCACCAAGACAAACAAGCGCATTTGATTCTGTGAGGATTTTCACTGTGGTGTGTTTAAAGAAAGGATTAGACCTGGATTACGCGTATAAATGAAGTAATTGCTTTTATTGCTACAAATAGCTACAGTCGGCATCCAGGGGAACGCCCACTATACTCTATGGCAGTAATCCAAGCATTCAAGAGCTGCTCTATTACTCACTGTCCATCAGCTATAATATATTTTACCTCGAGGTAGACGGATATCAGTTGGTCGATATATCAAAAACAATATTTACACTTTTTTGCATCTTCGTCTTAAAGATGTGTTGTGTTGTTTAAATCTACTTTTTTTTTACTATGTTTGAGAATGTGTGCATTGGGTCTCCATGGTAACTCGTAAATATTCCAGCACTGGACATACACCCCCCAGCATGATGTAGTAGTAGTATCAATAGTATCACCATACAGGAATGACAAATCGAGGCAGTACTCAGTAGGTCTACATTTTCAGCCAAATTATTCAAGAAAACTTGCACAACTGCTTTGTGCACGATGTAACATTTTGGTTGGGAGTCCATCACCTGGCTTGGAGATGTTATTGCTCTTTCCTGGAATGTTACACAGTATGACATTAACCTTTCCAGACCTAAAGGCAATTTTAGCAAATTTGTCCTCCCCTGGAATTTTTTTTCTTAATTTTGCAATTAAAACTCCCTCTTTTGCCCCCTAATTAAGTTATACATCCTTTTTTTCAATACAACCTGTTATTTCACAATCTGCTGCTCTATTTGTGTCATATGGCTGTAATAAAATCTATAAGGCCAGAAATACAAATGAAAAAAACAACAATACAAAACAAGTATAAACAACTTTTTGCATAATGCTTTATTTAGGACCTTAGCTACAAAAGTGCAAAATATCAAGTCTGTAAGTAAACTAAAAATGCCCTCAAAACAAAACAAAAAAAAGTGCAAAGGCCCCATGACTTTCCTGGTGCCAGTCATGGAAACAGCTGGTGTCAGGTCCAGAGCACAGAGCCACATCACTTCCTGCATTTCCATGGTGTTTATTACATTTGGATTTGTACATTTTGACTGAAATAAACCTTTCAAATACAAGTAGCAAGGGATGCACTATTACACAGACCAGGATGCGTAATTTGCCATTTATTTGAGAAATATCTGCACTTAGAATACATTTTTCAAGTGTCACAAACACAGACGCTCAGAGCAATCGACCATCTTGACTCACTACACTCTTTGGCAAAGTTTGTTCCAATCAAAATGGATGGAGCCCATGAGTATGGAGGAAAATAAAATTCCTATTGGACACTCGTTTTCTCTACATCATCACGCAGCGTGTATTTGACGTAGGATAATGCTGAATATATGCTCGGATAGCCAAAACTTTTCTAAGTAAGTAAAGTAAGTTTCTATCTTATAAGTTATGCGTGATTATGTAAAACATGTCCATCATCTGGAAGGATTAAACAGCTCTACCTTACATTCATCCAATTACAGGTGGTTTTGTAGCTCAAAAATATCTAGAAAAACAGACATTCTGATTGTGAGCCGGGTCACCTCTCCACAAATCTAACCTGTAACTTAGTCTGGTTTGGTCTGAAGATAGAAAGGCTTAATGCCACACTGTGAAACATTCCAAACAATGCAAAGCAATAACATCTCCATGGAGAAAAATGTCTGACAAATCCTTCACCAGAAAAATATACAAGCATGTCATTACCAACAGCCTCTGGACAATTTGACTGTGTTGCAGGTACAGTAGAGTCCACGTGTACAAACTTGGGTAATGAGGTTGGTTCAGAGTAAAAAATAACTCGCTGTAGTATTGTTCGGGATTGTTTGATGTGTGCGTTTGGCTGACACGAGGGGATGCACACTGCTGTAACAAACAATGGAGCTCTGTGAGTTTACACTAGAAAGGCACCACATCACAAAATGACTGAGGTTGCATGCATTTTGTAAAATCAGACATTGTTTTATCGCAAAAACACGCACTGGAGCCATCTTTCCTATACATGGGTGTCTAGCTTCCTTTTCCAAGCAACATTTTGAAAACTTTCCCCCCCGCAGATGATGTAATATTTTAGTTTTCAATTGTTAATCGCTGTGGCAATGGTCCGAATCCTAACTCTAATTACATTAATGAAAGATTTGGACTTGTTTACCTGACCAGCCAGAACCACACGCTTTGACAAAACTTTACAAAGACGAGATGATTTCAGAGGGTGTGATTGACAGGCGGATTAACCAATCAGAGAGAAGAACCATGCTTCGTTTGCTTCAAAAAATGGGAAAAAACGACATAAAGAACTGAGAAACAATGCGGATTTTTACAGATTCAACAATCAAAACAACAAACTATGACTTGTCTCAGCTAAAAGAAGTTCTATATTTTGTTCTGAAAGCTTCAAGAATTTTGGAAAGTAGCTGACTTCTGCATTTGAGAGACATGAGATACACATTCGCAGCTGTGGTTGGATCATCTCAAGTTTGGATGGATTTTATGAGATTTTTAAGTCAACTCAGTGTCAGAACCTTAATATCAAGCCTGTCTCACATCAAAATATAACAATACAAGAACTAGCAGTAAAAAGTACTTCCAAAAATATAGGCCACTTTACTTCATTTGAATAAATACAGGTAGCTACAGGAAGCTGAGAGAAATACTTTACTTTAAATATATCCTCTGTCAAACCTCAGGCACAAGAGCTTCTGCCAATTTCTGTTCATTTGCATCCCATTTGCATCCATCCAGATCCCTCTATCTATTTTCCAGGAACCAAACAGTGGGCATGTTTTGGAGTTTGTAATAATAAACAGCTATCATTTCTCTTTTGTCTTCATTCACTCTGTCAGGTCTGGAAAACCACAGACCAAGCTCACCTCCCAGGAGCGCACTCAAGTTACAAGTTACTTACGATTTTGGGAAAAGCTTAAGTATGGCATGACATAACCGCCGAGTCCAAGACCACTACAGCACTATTACAGGATTAGCTCTGGTGAAGTGGCATTTTGAGTTTCCATAAACGCAAAGCAGGAGTCTTTTAAGGTCGTTCATATTCACGGAAGGAATTATTGTATTTTTGAGCAACAGAAACTCCTGTAATGAATAAAAGCTAGATGGATATGTTTAAAGTCATACTGTGGAACATTGACGAGAGAGCAATAACATCTCCATGGAGACAAGAAGGTAGCAGACCCTCCACCAGAAAGTTGCACAGTGCAGCTTTAAGGTCACACATGAATTGAAAGTTGATTCTGAAGGATATGAATTCAAATGTTCTATGATAACTTGGTTCAAGGATTTTGTCCACACAGCAAAAAGTGGAGTGTTAAAACTGACTCTCAAAGAATCAATTTTAACATTTTCTCAGGGTTTATATGAGTCCAATCTGTTCTAGAGTTAATTTAACATTTTTGGAAATGTTAATTAAGTAACTGGACCAAAGTTCCTGTTTATCCCCGAAATCAAGAGTTATATTAACGTTTTGAGGATAAACAGATAAAACTTTGCAGAGTTATCCTGATTTGGCTTAACAACACATGGAAGTGTTTTGTTTTTACACTTTGAGTTAATTTAAGATGAAATTATGAACAAAACTGGTTCAAAGTGGTCTTTTCCCACGGAGTTCGAAGTGGTGGGTGGGAGGTGCCAAATGAACACTAAGGGAAGCTGAACTAACACTAGGGGAAATAGAATTAACTTCAGCCATATCAACTCTGGCAAATAACCTCAACTCAAATCCACATTTAACCTTCAGATACTTAAAATAAATTTTTGTCTTAAAACAACTCTGAAATTTTAACCCTCCAGTTTTTTCTGTGCATGTATTTGATCTCACTTAAAGGTGTATTATGTAACTTTTCTGTTGGAGGGTTAGCCACCTGCTTAGATGTTTACATGGAGACAAGCCTCAGCCACAAAAGTTGCATTGTGCACTTTTAAATGCCACATAATTACAATGATAAAACCCATTGTCCATTTACAACCACAGCTGGACTTGGCACAGACTGAAACTGCACCAACTGGCCACTATCAGATAACCATCACAATAACACACATGATGTGTGTCTTGCTTAAGGACACAAAACAATTCTAAGCACTAAACTCTTATATTCAGGTGTACTGCACTGCAAAAAACAACATCTAGCTAAGTTAAAATGACTGAAATTAGAAATATTTTACTTTATTTGAGTAGATTCAGTTACACCCCTAGTTCTAAGATATTGGTTCAGCTGATTTCTCATTTTGGTCTATAAATTGGTGTAATAAGACAATATACTGGTTGATCTTGCTAGAACACATCACATTGCTGAACTTGTTATTCAAGGCTGTTCTGTTGTTACTTTAAATGTTAAATAACAGTTACAAAACACATTTGGATAATATTTAACCAATACGTCAGATGTGTTTAAATAGACAAACACATAAATCATATTTTCAGTCTCTGCAATGGTACTGGTTGATACTGGGGATTGAACGTCGGTATTGGAACAGAAAAAGATGGACAGATGTATCCTGATTAAAAAATAATCAGTCTCTTAATAGTAAGAGACCCAACGAGACCAAGTTACAAGTCAGGTCTGTGGAGAGGCAACCTCAGTGAAGAAACACTCTTTCAATCCACAGCCTCACATACGTTGCTCTGTTCGCTGGAGTAAACGAGAGCTGCTTGGGTATTTGACAGCACACGAGACCTCACCAGTATTTTCCTGGATGGCATTCCTGAAAACCACATGTTGTTTGGAGTTAACCCAGTGGATAATGGTTCCCTCGGGGATAGAGCTCCAGTTACACAGGGCTAAAACACGTCATTTTACTGCCTGCTTAGGTCATAGCCCCCCTCTGCTTCTCCCCATTCCCCATCCCCCAGCCCTTCAATCATTTTAATGTGGTAGAGAAACTTGTTTTTATATTCGTGCGCAATAACTCAGCTCATCCATCTCAAGGCAAAACCAATAAACCACAAATTAACCAGAGGAAAGGTCAATGCGCAAATATATGGTAACATCCAAAATTTATTACTTAAAGGTGCATTGTTTCTGCTTTTCTTTTTCTCTCCATGGAGAAAACAACATATTAACATGTTTTTAGTTTCGTATTTGACGTTCTGAGTCTCCCCTCCCTTTGCTCTCCGTGCTAAATCACACCCCCTTCAAAGCAGTAACACAGTCGTCGTACATCCCACTAATGAAACTACTGCACATTGTTTTGGGTTTGTGACGTTGTTGTGAACAGTTTTGCACAATGTTTTTTGCATATTTATGGAGAATTGTCATGTGGGAGCATGGGTTTGAATGGGATGTACAAGAGATCACTAGATTACTCAAACATGCATGGATGACATTTAGTGCACTTTTGCACGTCGTCCCTGACCATAACACAGTTCACCTTTCGCGGCCTCGCTGTTTCGCGGATTTTTTGTGTGCAATTTTTTATTATTTTTTTTACATCGTATGATCAGGCGTTGTGTTCCTCCCCCTGCATCCTGATTGGCTAAGAGACTGTAGACCATTGTCAATCAATCTCCTCTGTGCCGTGTCTCCTGTTCAGTACATAATGTGTTCAATTTGTCAAATTTACATAAATGTTGGATCTCTACCAGTGTGATTCTGAAGTGTAGGATGTTTGCAAGTTTTCTCCCCAACAAAACCCACAATGTTGACGAAACGTTCTGCACCGAACAAAGGCTCCTGTGGTTGCACCCAAAAGGAAGAGGAAGATGTAACCATCGCATAAAAAGTTGGACATCTGGACACGCTGAAGGAAGGTAGAAGTTACGCAGCTGTAGGGCGCCATTAAGGAATAAATTAATCTTTGGTTCGTTACATAAAGAAGGAGGAAAATAACATAAGGACGACTGCAAAAAGGGTTGTAACTGTCCTGTCTGAGAAAAGTGTATATTCCAACCTGTAGCTCTCCACCCCCGTTCAAGTAGCTCGTCAAGGGATTTCTGAATTATATGTATTGCGTTTAATAACTGAAATCTGATTAATTACTTTTGTAAACGTGTCATTTTGACTCCTAACTTGTACAGTAATACATGGATAATTGTTTATTTTTAATAGGCATCTAACTGTACCCTGTCTAAAGCTTGTCATAGCTCTTCGACTTTCTAAATTTCTTTAAAATTAGTAGCTCTCTGGCATTTTCGTTTCATAAAGGTAGCTTACCAGAGGAAAAAGGTTGGAGACCTGTGGTGTATAAAGTGTGTAGTGAGGGGTTTTACAGCCTTAAAACAGATAGAATCATAAAGCTGACTACTTCGCAGATTTCGCCTATTGCAGTTATTTTTAGAACGTAACCCTCATGATAAACGAGGAAACACTGTATTCACTACACTAATTTATTCTTTATGTTTTTTGTATGAAGAACTGACTAACTTTTTTTGAACTTTTGAACTTTTTGAACTCTTGATGCAGGAACGGCGTTATAACATGATAGAAAGCTCAAAAGTCACATCTGCATAATAAGTTCTAACACCTGTTTTATTCATCATTTACATGACACTTAGTTACTCATAAATCTGGTTTAGACTTGTTCCATGACAGATGGTACTGCAATGTGTAAAAATATCATAGACACTTACAAATACGTCCAAAATATACAGTATGATAAAGTAAAAATACACTTAAAGCTGTAGCAAAACAACAAAAGTAATTGTAGCAGGTGAGGTTTACTCAATTGTAAAAGTATGTATGTATGTAATGTGTTTTATGGAACTATTAGCAAATGGAAAATAGCTGAAGAACTCATTTATTACATTTAATTCTTAGACGGTATGAATATGGGGCTTTAATTATTTGCATATGCATCTGTTAAAGGTGCACTTTGTAACTGAGGGTCTGCCACCTGCTTATCTCCATGGAAAGCCACTAGGGAGGTGCAACACACACGCAAAGAATGTGAATGACAGCGTGAGACCTGCAAACTTTGGTATCACATTGAGACAAAGCACGCAAATTTAGTGACCAGCAAGTTAAGTTTTCTGAGAGGAAGTGTAATGATTTGATGCCGTCATTCCAACACCTTTTATGTCGCCATTCTGACAACCTACTCATAGTTTGAAGCGCCACCTTTTTTGACTTGTATACGCTGCATGGGACATGCCTCTAAACCAGAACTAAAACCAGGACTAATCCAGGACTAAAATCAGGACTACAACCAAGTCTAAACCAGGACTAAACCAGGACTAAACCAGGACTAAAATCAGGACTAAAATCAGGACTAAACCAGGTCTAAACCAGGACTAAACCTGGACTAAACTCAGGACTAAAATCAGGACTAAAACAGGACTAAAACAGTACTAAACCAGGACTAACATCAGAACTAAAACCAGGTCTAAACCAGGACTAAACCAGGACTAAAACAGGTCTAAACAAGGTCTACTCTAAGGAGAGGCTCACGTTAACCCAATTTGAAAACCCCTGGTCTAGAATGTTCCACAGAATAGGAAGGAAGAGGAGCAGGTTACAGCACTACACTCCATTACAATTCAGATCTGCTGACAGTCATTAATATTCACATAAACTGCTGTATTTTTGAGCAATTGAAACCCCAGTAATGAATAAACACTAGATGGAAATGTTTGAAGACATACCATGGCCATACACGCCAAGCAATAGCATCTCCATGGGGACAAGCAGTCAGTGGACCCTCCGCCAGAAAAGTTGCACAGTGCACCTTTAAGTAACTGCACTCTCATACACTCAGTTACAGAAGCACCATTGTTGACAGATTTTTGAAAGTCAGTCAATCAGAGCCAACCATCTCAGCGCCAGACCCCTTTTCTGCATGAACTCGGCTAGACAACATCACATGGTCCAGTAATTACCGACTGTTTCTTGTTCAAATTCAGCAGCTATGACACTCCCTGGTGCGTGGTGATGATGAGATGATGTTCACGTTCGAGAATTTGATAATGTCATGATATCAGATGATACAGAGGCTCAGACTCACCATTTCTGAAAGAAATATTCAGACTTATGACAACAGGCTTTATGAAGAATCAGACTGAGGGAGTGCGATGTCACCCATAACGTCCAACTCCAGTCAAATGAAGCTCATGGAGGCTGGCAGTTATTTGGAGCCAGTTCCACTAGGATTAGGAATATAAACTGATTTACAAGATATGTGTAGAATCCCTCAGTCGTCCAGGTAGAATCCATGACAAAGAAGAAGTTCAATTTGTCAACTGGACAAACGTTTATTTAGATTGAAAACTTTTCAGCCTAAATAAACATTTGTTCAGTTGACAAATTGAATTTTTCCTTTGCCAAATTGATTTATGGACAAGACCAAAATGAGGAGCCTGACAGCAGCAGCTACAGAGAGAAGGGTAACATTTTCTCATTTTTTAAACAGGACCATGAATGCTCTTATTGATCAAAGGCTCCTAAAAATGTATTGTTTAAATAAATTTTGTGTTTTTTTGGTAGTTATTGCTAATGTGTGCATTGCATATACTCTATAAAAAAGAGGGCTAAGGTAGTTTGATGTCACCCATAGCGTTCGGCGCCACTCAAATGAAGCAGCACAGAAAACTCAGGCAATTACTCATCCACCCAAAACATAAAATAGAACCGAAGCATATGTGTAATGTCATATATGAAATACCCTGCATGTGCTGAAATAAAACATACATCGGGGAAACAGAGAGGGCGTTCAGTCCACGAAAAAAAGAACATAGGACAGAATGCGAGAAGGAAACAGCGAAGGCGAAACACGAGCAACAAAACACAAAGCAGAACAGGAACAACTCAAATCGGACCTTTGTGACCACTGGAAAAGAACGAACCACATTATGGACTTGGACGGAGCAAACACCACTGGGACAGAGGAAAACAAACACCACTGCTGGATTAAAGAGGCAATCAAAATACAGAAACATGCCCATGAGACTATAAACCGGGACGACGAGGCTTTTTTACTCTAACACGCACGGGACACTGTCCTGAGGAAGTTGGACTGCAGATGGCGCTGTCATTCTGCCTCCACTGGTAGGAAGACAGTGCCGACAACCTGTATAAATCAGCTGAGCGGACACGTCACAGCAACATCACGTAACCACTCTGAGGATGAACGCTAGTGAGCAGTCCAAACTGTCAGGTATGCAAAACAAACTCTTCCTCTGAAAAAAGGACCTAATAACATAAATTATCGGAAGACCAAATGAACCTCATCGGCCTCACTCAAATGAAGCTCACCATACTAGAGGTTACGGAAGCGAATTTAGAGCCAAGCTTTATGAATGGGGTTTTTGATGAACGAAACAAAAAAAAAAAACCACTAGGATCATGTAGAGCAGGTTAATACGGACATTTTAAGACCAAAATAACGAGGCTCACAGCAGCAGTTACAGAGAGAGAGGCCACAATATTTTGGTTTAAGTCAATGGGAGCCAGAGTCAGAAGGAGCCGGAAATACCTGCATGCGAACTTCCTATCTGGAACGCGGTGACTAGTGTGCCCATTTATATATACAGTTTATGGTGCATTGTGTCACCACGGTAACTAATGAACATTCTGCCATAGAAATATATATCTGTATCCACAAATATCCAAAAGGCAAACGCACAAATGTTGATCCTGATCATTTCTCTGATTTAGTAGACCCAAGACCTTACTGTATTGCAATATAAGTCTACATTTTAACAATATTAATTTTAGCTGCCCACATCTGTATTAAATTAAATGGGCCTGTAGAATGTTGTGATGTCATCTTAAACCCAGCATGTCACTGCAAAGTATCAACTGAAAAACAAAATTGGTGCACTCACATTTCTGCTGGACAGTGCGAAGGTGGCCCGGCTGGAGAATCTCGTGGTGGACGGACTGCCGCTGGACAGAAGACCAGTGGTGACCATGGAGGACACCCTGGACCCCACGGGCGGGCTCGTCGAGACGGGAGAGGACGACTTGTGGGTGCTGTCTGACGCCTGAATATGAGCTTGACCTTTCCCGTAAAATATCTCTTTAACTTCTTCATGGTTCTCCTCATGTATACCGTTGAGCTTCGGGCTGTGATTGTTGATTCGGTTCAGTTTCAGATCCAGGTTCTGCTCGTGCGTCTTGCTCATGAGCAGCTCCACCTGCCGCGTCAAGACCTCCAGCTGGTTCTTGAGTTGCTGGTTCTCTTCCTGGAGCTGGGACACGGCCTTGCTGAGGGGCGTGCTGAGCTGGGACGTCTCCTCAAAGCGCCGCTCCATGCCGATCTTGAAGGCGCTGACGTCCACGTGGATCTCCCGGATGGCGTCTCTCAGGGTGTTTCGTAGCGGGTGAGGGCGGCGCACACGGTTTCGCCCTCGGGGGAGCAGGGGCGCGGGTGGCAGTAGTCGGCCACTTCCAGCAGAGTCTCCATCGCTGCGGAGGGGTTTGGGGAACCTCAGGGGAAGGACTTGTGTAGTTCTGACGGTCGGGGTTTGGAGTGGGGTCAGAGGTCTTCACGTTCACGGCAAATCTGAAAAATCTGAAAATGTAGGGAAGTTAAGGTACGTTTGATCAGTTTATAAAGTTACCAGTACATGAAAAGTGTATTTATACATCGATGCCAGCAACATTCTCTGAGGGGGTGATGCTAACTGTCTGCACTGCTATGTCTGAGGCTCTGTTATACTTTGATTTGAGCTTTATTTTAACAGGGCCCATATTAGGCTATTTTCTGATCAATGTTATAATGTTGTTTCCTCATCACAAACATACATGACTGGTCAAAAGTTTTAGAACACCCTAATTTTTCCAGGTATTTATCGCAGCTCAAGTCGTGCAAGTCCAATGAAGAGCTTGAAATGGTACAAAGGTAAGAACTGAACAGACAGAGGTTAAAAAAAAAAAGATAAAAGATACAAAACACAAGTCCAAACTCTGCCAAAACTGCCTCAAGAAAAAAGAACAAGATGGTAAACTTGAAAACATGGAGTGTCCAGCACAGTGTCCAGACTTAAACCCATCGAGCTGATTTGGGATGAACTGGACAGAACAGTGAAGCAACCTACAAGTGCCACATGTTTATGGGAACTTCTGCAACAGACTTGGGATGAACTTTCTGAACAATATTTGATTTCTATTGTAAAAAGAACGAACCACGAGTGTGTTCAGCTGTTCTATCTGCCAAAGGTGGACACTTTCATCAATCAAAAGTTTAGAATAGATTTTGGTCAACAGTAAACAGTAACTGGAAAAAGTGTTGTGTTCTACAACTTTTGACTGGTAGTGAACCTGGATTTGTTTTGTTTCATTCACACACAGACCCTGCATATTTTGGATGAGTTTTTCTCTTAAACAGAAAACACTCACTACCCTTGTGTTTTGAAACTCCATACACCTTCACTAGAATCATTTGGATCATTTCAGTCCTGGAATTGCCGATGTCTCCTGAAATAAACTTCAAATGTAGCTGTAAACCTGAAAACGACGACTTCATGACATCACAGGGTGGAACAGAGCATTTTGAGCTTCAGAGATGTAGACAGACTAATAATAAAGGATTACTCACACGTGTGAATGAAACAAAACACAATTCCAGGTCTGTTTTTGATGAGGTAATAACATTGTAACATGGCTTAAAGCTCACAAGAGTCAATTTTGCGTAATACAGGACCTTTAATTCCAAATGAAGTTTTCAGCATCGAAAGTGGCATTTATGATTAAAACAACAACAACAACAACAACAAAAACCTTTCAAAACTATATATCACTTTAAAGCATTTAGGCCAAATACTAATTACATTTTGTTTGACCAGTGCAAATAAAGGTTTTAGAATAACTTTGTTCTGGTGGTTGTGAGTAGTTATCAGTTGTGGAACACAATGAAGTAAAAGTAGTAAAGTACTGTACTTAAGTAAACATTTTTGGCATCTGTACTTTACTTGAGCATATTTTATTACATTTGAGAACAGGTATCTGTACTTTCAGCTCAACTACATTTTGGAACAGGACTGAAAAGTAAAAGTATTTTTTAACATGTTCATAGTTTGAGCAAACAAAATATACAAATTAAAACAGCTACAAAAAAAAAAAAAAGAAGCTTTATACTGTAAGACCTCAAAATCTGCGCACAATACATTTTTAAACAGGTACGCAAGTAGATTTTTCCTGTGATACTTTTACTTTTACTTGAGAATTTCTTTCCTCCAGTGTCTGTACTTTTACTTAAGTAACACAACTGAGTACTTCTTTCAACACTGGTCATTATAACCAAACAAGAATGACTTTAAGACTGTTGGTTCCTTCTTATAACCTCAATATGTCAATACACATTTTAGTCAGAAACAGGAGCTCAGTCCATTCTCCCACCGGCTATTTCGGTCCACAGATGCATGCAAATCATAACATAGATACTGAACTGATGTGAACTTAAATACTACTGTTCAAATAGAACTTTGAACCATAATCATCTTTCACTCTAAACTAGAAATGAAAGGAAATTAACAAAAGGCTGAGCAAATAATAACAAAAATTCATTGAGATCAAGATTCAGTCATTTCAGTCAAGTTACTCAAGTTAAAAAAAAAAATCACTTGAAAAAATAAGTACCAGTTTTTTATGTACTTTAAGAGTAAGTAAAAATATTTCATGTATTTCAAGTGTTGTTAATTTGTTATAAACATAGTGATATTATTATTATTTTTTTTTTACAGATTTATCAATACAAATCAAGTTCTTATTTAATGTCGTATTTATTTTTATTTGCTCAAAGCCAGCACTTGATCCCAAAAACATACTGTAAGTCAGGATGTTACCACGAACATGATAAAAATAACACTTAAAATCATACGAAAAATACTTTTACTTTTAAATCCTTTTCAGAAATGTAGTGAAGGAGAAAGTACAGATATCAGCTTTCAAATGTAGTGAAGTAAAAGTCAAAAGTATCCACTGTAAAATGCACTTTACTTATACAGATACCTAAAAATTCTACTTTCTTTTACTACTTGTACTTTGTTAAATTCCACCACTGTTTAAAATAAATAATAAAATAGTATATCATAAGCTCTTTAAGACAAATTTACGTTTAAGTGTTTGATAAAAAGTCTGTATTATGTCAAGACAAGTAAAATCAAACATTGTAAATAGAATAAAATAGAAAATAAAACTGCCACATACTAAAACTTACTACTACTACTACTACAATTGCAAGCCACACGTGCAGTCTACTATCAAAGACAGAAACCAAAAACAGTCCAACCAGCTTTCCAGGACAAAAAGTGACTCAATTAAACATAAAATCTTTGAGTAAATAGAAAGTCATTTATAGAAGTTGCCATAGTTTTTTTTTTTCCTACCTGATCTCCTTTAGTGATTTCAGGTCCCGTTCAGTTGTTCCTCCTCTCTTCCTATCTGCGTTTGTGTGTGCTTTACCGGTGCTGGTTTGTTTAACTCTCAAGTCCTTGTCAGACTGACGAAGGAGGAGACAAGGGAGGAGGAGACAAGGGGGAGAGAAGGAGGAGTCTAGGATGTGATAGTAAACCAGAAAGGGAGGGGACTGTTTCACTCCTATGTTGTGATCCTGTGTAAACTCTGGCTTCCCCTTTTCACCTTCGTCTTCCACGTAATAAGGTGCATTGTGTAACTGTTCTGGTATTAAGCAATTCTATCGTCACGGAGACCAAACCAGACCAAGTTACAGGTCAGATCTGTGGAGAGGCGATCCAGCTCACAGTCAGAATGTCTGTTTTTCTTTACATTTTTGAGCTATAAAACCACCTGTAACTGAATAAATGTAAAGTAGAGCTGTTTTATGTCATACTGTGGAACATGTGAAACTCTTTTATTCACACACATAAAGTCACTTCCATACATTAGAGTACATAAAAAGAAAATGTATACAGTATTCTGTACATGTGCCAAATATAAACACAAACAAAAAAAGAAAAATTATATCTAGCCTACAGTGCTGTAAATAAAGCAAATAAAGTTTCTACAGTAAGACTTGTCACTGGTCGCAGTCATCACCCTCCCTCTGATGACTGTGAAGAGGAAGAAACTCAAGGCGCAAATGTCTCAACCATCCCCTCCCCTGTGATGTCCTCGCACGCAGCATCCATTCCATGGAGCATTGACCTCTGGTCTGAAGCCCCATGTTCATACACTCTCCACCTCCAAGCGGAAAAAAACTCAGTTGGATTGAGGAAAGGAGAGTATGGTGGTAGTACTTTCATGAGCAGCTTTAGATGGGAAGTGGACCAGGCCCTGATGAGTGGGCCACGGTGGAAATTCACACTGTCTCACAGGGTCACATAGTGTGATGGAAGTTCTAATTTCACCTGACTGATTATTACTGTCATGAATTTATCAAATGTTTAAAAAAAAAATCATATATGATGTTCATGGTGTCATGTTCCTGACTAATTTTGACAGTTGAACAAACTATTGTGCAGATGATGACTTCGACAATGAAATCATGCTGACATGTTTTGGAGAGAACAACCATTAGACTGAGAATCAACTAATCCGTTTAGATCAGCAAGATTTATTTATTTGGAAAATGTGCTAAATGTGAGTTCATTGTGCAAACTGTAGACGACTTGTGCAGACCCATGTGCAAAGATGCAATGAGACACTTGAGACATGCACTAAGACATTTACAATTTGATGAAATCAGTGAGAAATGTCATTCTGTTGTGAACGACAACAAAGTGGTTTGTTTTGAGAATGTCATTTCTGTTCCAAGAAATAAGCCAAACCAATGGAGAAAAACTGTAATTGACACATTTTAATCTATATAAGGCAATGATAAATAGATAGACAGACAGACAGACAGAAAGATAGATGATAGAAAGATAGATAGAAGATAGATAATAGACAGACAGACAGAAAGATAGATGATAGAAAGATAGATAGAAAGATAGATAATAGACAGACAGACAGACAGAAAGATAGATAGATGATAGATAATTAGATAAATAGACAGAAAGATAGTTGACAGATAGATACATCGATAGATAGACAGATAGACAGAAACATAGACAGATAGATAGAAAAAAGATAGATGATAGATAAAACGATAGAAGGATAGATAGATAGATAGATAGATAGATAGATAGATAGATAGATATATAGATAGGTAGTAGTTACTAGTATCCTTACTTGATCCCAAAGGAAATTCATTTTTCATCAACAATGACACATAATAATCACAATGAATGTTCCAGCAGTAATTCAAATCTTACTTCAAATCCAGTGTCATTTTATTTTCAGTATTACATTTAAGACATTTTAATCATAAGGTAAAACGGTAAATTAGTCTGTATTGACACAGGTATTACAAACACTGCACTTCCTGATTCAGATCCTGTTCCTTCCTCCTTTGCCTTGTTATCAGTCGTTAGTGTAATAGTATTTGGGTAAGATAAAGACTTAAGGTGAGAGCAGTGCAGTGCAGCAATTACTACTACTAAACCAACTTCTACTACAGAACAGTACAATTACATAAAACACATGATTATACAAGAGTAAAAAAGACAGACTTAGCCAATAGGTTATGTTCCGCGGTACGCCTTTAATCTTAATCTGGCATTTATTCAAAACAATACCTGGAAAATGATGATTACAGAATGATTGCATTACTAAAGAAGAGAGCAGGGTTGCGTCAGACCTGCAGCTCGGCCTGGTGGTGTTAACCGCTTGTCGCCGTGGAGACAGACGAGATTAATACACTGTGGAGCATTCCAGACAAACCAACGGCATCTGTATTATGTATGAAGGCAAGGTCCAGAAACAACAGAAAAGTGACATGTTGCATAGTCAGGCAAAATAAAATTAAATCAAAAGATATAAGTGAATGAATGCAACTTTAAAGGTTCTATATTACACAAAATGGACTCTTGTGAGCTTTAAAGGTGCATTGTGTAACTTTTCAGGTGGAGGTTTTGTCAAATGCTTTTGTTAGTGCTTTGTCTGGAATGTTTCACAGTGTGGCATTAAACCTTTCTATCTTCACACAGGCCAAACCAGACAGTTATAGGTCAGATCTGTGGAGAGATGACCTCGCTCAGTCAGAATCAGTCAGAATGCCTGTTTTTCTAGATATTTCTGAGCTATAAACCCACCTGTAACTGAATAAATGTCAAGTAGAGCTGTTTAATGTCGTACTGTGGAACATTCCAGGCAGAGAAATGGCATATCCATAGAAACAACCAGAAGACTGTGCACCTCGGGGTTATATATAAGGTTTTATATATGTTATTATTTTAAAACAGATCAGTGTAATTGCATTTTTAGTTTTATATTTCACACACCATACCAACTTTATTTATGAAGCACTTTAAAAGGTTTACAGCCAGACAAAGTGCTGATAATATTTGAGAAATCTGAGTTTATATAAGGCAAAACAGATAGATAGATAGATAAATAGCAGTAGGGTCCAGTCAGGCAGTAACGGAGGGAAACAGGGGCAGATTTTTTACATTCAAATAGCTCTTATTCAGAAACTAGAGGGACTATTGAAATAAGTAAGGTATTAGAATGTAGGAAAGAGTTAACACTCCAACAGGGTAAAGTTAACCCTGCGATATAAAAATTTTTTAAACTCATGTCGGTAATGGAGGGAATGAAATATGCAGCACTTTTTGGGCAATAAATACAAACAGTGATAACTAGCGATTCTCACTTACATATCCTTAACAAACTGGTTTGAATATTTGCTTCATATAGTTTTCTACCCAAGATTAGGTTGAAAAACCTCTTACTTTTTGAGTCATGAGATTTTTTATTAAGAAAAGTCAATATTAACGGAGGGAAAAGTAATGGAGGGAAAATTGTGCAAACAAGTAGAAGTTGCATGATTTTACATAATTTGTCGCTTTTTTTCTTCCGAATACTTTAATATTACTTCAAAATGAAAGGAAACTATTTCTATAAAATATGTCAGTCCTTCCAAGCAAATTTTTATCATTTTAAATACATAAAAAAAAAAAATCATGTACCTTCATCAACAGTTCAAAGATCGAATAACACAAGATATGATGAAATACATCCATTTATTTACATGATTTGCAGGTCTTTGAAATTTGGGAAATAATTTTTGTTCCATGTTTCATACATGGTCTGTTTAAAACGTATGGAATTTTAGAACCAAAAATGGTACAGAAAAAAGGTCAACAGTTTCATAAACTAGAGTACATATGCTATCTGTTGAATACATTTTTATATCAGATGTGATGCATTAACTTGAATTTTTGGCCTTACTGTATACTTCTACTTGACTGGGTCCAGTAGATACTTTATTTATCCCAAAGGAAGTTCATTTTTTGGCAACAACAATGATACATAAATAATAATCACAAGCAGTAATTCCAAGCTTACTTCAAATCCAGTGTAATTTTATTTTCAGTATTATATTTAAGACATTTTAATCATAAGGCAAAACTATAAATTAGTGTGCCCTGACACAGGTAATCCTGATTTAGATCCTAGAGCTGGTTAATGTCATACTGAGGAACATTCCAGGTAGAGCAAAGATATATCCATAGAAACAAGTAGGTGACGGACTCTGAACCAAAAAGTTACACATAAAGTTGAACTTTTATCCATGTTATAAAGCTGTTACCTCTTCAAAAACAGACCTGGAGTTGTGTTTTGTTACATTCACACGTTTGAGTAACACTTTGTTATTAGTCCCAATCTCCAAAGCTCAAAATGCTCTGGTCCACCTTGTGATGTCATGAAGCGGTAGTTTTCACGTTAACATCTACCTTTTACTTTTTATTTGGCAATTCTAGGTCTGAAATGATTCTGGTGAAGGTGTATGCAGTTTAAAAACACAACAGAGCACTTCCTGTATTACTGCAGGACAATACAAGGTGGAGTTTTTTCCGTTTGAGAGAAGAACCCAGCCTAAATCTTCAGCGTTTGTGCACATGTGAATGAAACAAAACACAACATCCAGGTCTGTTTGTGATGAGGAAATAACATTATAACATCCTGTACATCAGAAAATAGCGTAATATTGGCCCTTTAATACTGAGTCTATGAGATGCAACAAACAAAATCACACCACACACGTCCCTCTGTACAGGAAAACTAATTAACCCGTTGGAGAGTGCGCACGCTGGGGTGAGAGAGACGGTGCGGCTGCAGGACCTCCAGACCTCCAGACCCTCCCCTTCCCCCTTCTCGCGGGTAACAGGACCCCAAACGGAGCAAACATTCTTGGGCAGATAACGCTCCAACATTCCACCCGCTGATTTCTGTCAACAATGAGAGCACCCGGACTGGACTTTTACTGGAAGTTTTACCCTCCAGCACCTTTACTCCTCTGTCTGACCCTTTCCTCTTCTGTCCCACTCCTCCTTCTCTTTCTTTAGTTGTGTTTCCGGATTGTGATTGTATATTGTGATTGTGAGATGCTGTGTCCAAGTCATTTCCATTGTGCGTCAATAAAGTTTTTCATGGTTTAGAAATCGGTTCAAGGTGTCTATCATATCCATACTTTGGGTGTGATGCTAACTGTAGGCTCAGCTCTGTCTGAAGCTCTGTCAAATCTGAACTTTGTTGTCTGACTAGAAAAAAAACAACTTGACGTTAGATGGAACTGTAACTGGGTGGTTAGAAGGGACTATATTTTCTCACATTACTGCGTCCGTGAGTGCCTATGTGTTGCCGTGCGTGGTTCCCAGGGTCACTGATTATGGATTAGAAAAGAGTGCACACGCCGTAGGGTGCTTTCGGTGGCCAGTGGAAGTGGTGCGTGTAAGTAGCCGGAGTTGTTTTTCTCTGAATGTTTTTAGAACCAGTCTTTATGTGGTGTTTCTGTTGACTGCGTTAAAGGTGTTATCTGGAGCAGGCGGTGGTGACGGCGGCTGCGCCCACTGATCTAAAGGTTGGCGGTTCGAATCCCGCTCTTGATATAAACATCCACTGACCACAGGTTGGCTATCATTGTGTTCCTGGGCAAGACACTTAACCTCACCCACAGTGTCTGTGTACACTGGTGTGTGAATGTGTGTGAATGTGTGTGTGTGTGTGAATGGGTGAGTGGTTCTTTGTTGTAAAGTGCTTTGAGTGCCTTGAAGGAGAAAAAGCTATAGAAAAATGTGACCATTTACCATTTACCATTCTAAAATCTAGGTAGATGATCTTGGTGCTGTGTATTTGAGGTGGTGGTGGGTGATTGCTAACCTCCACTCAATTTCATTTCTCTCCGGTGACTAGGTCAGAAATCAAAATACACTAGACGGTTTGCAAGAACCCTGGAAGTTGTAGGCCGCGCACCGGCCAATCAGCGAAGAGCTGTGAAGCCATGACGTCAAACTCAAGCACCTGTCTGGGTCCCTTTTGTGGTGCAGCACAACAGTAAACAAAGCGGTCCAGATGGATGTAGACGAAGACAGACATTCCAGAGATCGAGGATTTAAAGCCAGAGCCAAGAGAATGTTTGGTGAATTTTATCAAGGGATAAGACGTTATTGCCCTTCTTCCTACAGGATTTGGAGCATTACATACGTCATGAGCAAATAGCTCAGCATAAAAGTACCTGCCTATTGTCGAGCGAACAAATCCTAACACTGCGAGGTCAGCCAGTTTCTACGAAGTGAAACCGACTGTTGAATCAGGCCAGCTGATAACATTTATGGGATAACTTGTGCATTTTTGTGTGACAGATTGCGCTGCTGCTATTACTGCTGCTCTCAAATTCTCCTTTTAAATTTGTGTTTTAAATATTTAAAATGAACTTTTTAATATCACTGTTAATTAAATAAAGAATTGTATTGTTTCCACTATTTACTAGCAACAGTTTTTCAATTAGTCATGCTCATTTTTTTGTATAAAATCAAACACCTAAACAGGACCATGAACGCTCGTATAGATCACAAAGTCCTGAAAATGCGCTGTTTAAATCCATTTTACCACCATCTTAAAACTTTTACTTTTAACTAATGTGTGCATTTTGTCACCATGGCACTGATAACAAATTCTGACGTCACTGCAAACAAAGTATTAATGAACATTTCCGAATACTAAAACATACACCGCTAATCCAAAACTAATACAAGGATTACATCTGTCAAAACATGTTCACAGTTACAATTATGTCACAGAATAAACCTGATTTGTGATTTGAGTTAATTAATTGTGAAATACCTACACTTTTTCTGTCTCTGTTTCCTTTAGCCCCACCCTTTATCTCTCTTTTTCTCCCCTTCCCCCTCTCTCCTTCTCCCTCTCTCTGACTTTTACGACAGTCTGCTGGGGGCTATACAAGACAGTAAAATTCTCAAGGGGTCAGAGGTGACAGGGACTGGCTGTGTCGTCATGTAAACGCTTTGACAGAGCTGTAATTTGGGTTTAAGATACGAGGAACAGGCCCTGCTTGTGTTGCTTTAAAACCACTAATTTCCAGAATGATATAACCAGAAATTGGACTTTTGGGTAACTAAGGCTTCTGGCAGTACATGGGTTATTTTGCAAGCAAGAAATTATAGGAATCTGCCTAAAATTCAAAAATAGTAGGAAAAAAGTTACATATTTTTGTCAGTGAGAAACTATATCATATTAAACACTTTTTTTTTCTTGAAGGTAAGAAGGGTAGTAGACATGGGGGGACAAAGGGGTCTGTTGTCCCGGGCCCCAGGGTTTTAGGGGCCAAAAAATTGACCCTCTTCCTAATAGTTCATATTAGAGGGGGAGGGGCTGCATAAGGCTGCTTGCCCCGTGTCCCAAATTTCTGTCAACGGGCCTGGAGGAAAGTACAGTATAATCCTTAAAGGGACAGTCCAAAATTTTGAGCATAGGACCTCATTTTCTAGTTAGCCAGAGTGTTGGAGACGTGTGGAGACACTTTATCTTCTTGGGTTCTTTTTAAAGACAATACAGTAAAGTGTGTTTACCTTGTTGACATGTTTCGGCTGCTAGTTGCAAGCCATCTTTAGAACTGTCCTCGGTGTTGGTGGTGATGTGTCGTGTATCAGCTGTTGTCACTTCCTGTAGGCGTGGTCAGCCTGATGGACCTGGCAGGTCGCTCAGACTGACCACGCCTCCCATCGCCCGGTGTTCTCTGGAGGAGGGTGTCCCAGGTGTGTGAAAGGACGAACGCGCCGTCATCACGGTTAATGGTGCCTGTGCCTCGTTTCCTGATTTCAATGGCCTCCTTGATCCAGCGATTGAACTTGTTGTTTTCTGATCCAATGACCCGAGCCCCGTCCCAATCCATAATGTGGTTGTTCCTTTTACAGTGTGTAAAAGCAAATCTATTATCTATTATTACACCAGACTGTCAATGTAAATGTCTGTGTTGATAGAATAATGTTTGAAATAAAACTAACCTTGCATTGCATGAATCGTCGCATGTTGAGGGACTATTTTCTCATATATCAGTCCGCCGCTGCCAAGTTTTCTATCATGAAGTACAACTCACTGCTGCTGCTCAGACATAAATCCTTCAAATGCAAGGTTGGTTTTACTTCTAAATTTTGACACAATGGACAGTCTGGTGTAATAATAGTTCTGTGGAGTGGGTAAGACTGTTTTTAGTGGCAGGCAAACTATGGCCATTGACATGCACTAGCCTTGCACCAGCGACCTCTGCAAATACAAGGACTGGATGGAATACTTAAAAAAGTGTCTCCACACGTCTCCAACACGCTGGCTCACTAGGAAATGAGGCCCTATGTCCAAAATTCCAGACTGTCCCTTCAAAAGACTTCATACTGTGAGCGGAGTCACCTCCACACAGATACGTTACTGCTGGTGCCACATGCTTGTCTACGCTGAGATAGATTATTTTAATGCCATACTGTGGAACATTCCAGACGTTAAAATATCCTTAAAAACAAACAAAGACGCATAGTGCACTTTAAAGGGCCCATATTAGACTATTTTCTGATCTCTGTTATAATGTTGTGTTTAATTTTTTTCTTACATGTTTAACACAAAAACCCTGCATATTTAGGCTGAGTTCTTCAATTAAACAGAAACCACTGTTCCACCTTGTGATGTTGTATGGTGATACAGGAAGTGCTCCACTGTGTTTTTAAAGTCCATACATTTACACTATACGCAGGCTACGTTTATATGATGACCGTCTGAACAGAGGACGCAATAGTGGCGTCACATCTTCACTTTTTATTCCACGTTTAGATCAGCGTTTTCGGGAGGAAATCTGCGTGCACATAGTGACGCAAAAGTGTGTGGAATTTCTTCTCCTTCCTTCAACCTCCTCACTCCCCTCATCAGGACAAAGCGCCGGACCTTGGGGGACCAGGCCTTCGCTGCCGCTGCCCCCTACCTCTGGAACTCACTCCCACAATCCATCAGGAACTCGGACTCTTTGCAGCACTTTAAATCACATCTAAAAACTCACCTGTTTAGTCTGGTATTCAACCCATGATTCCCCCGTTTTCTACAGTGTTACTTTTATTTGTTTGTAAAGCGTCTTTGAGTGTCCAAAAAAGTGCGATATAAGTCTGATGTATTATTATTTTTATTATTATTATTAATTTGATTGTGTATGGATGCCAGGTTTCTGTGTACTGTATGTATGCGACGTAAAAACATAGGCGACGTGAGCAGATCTGACCAGAGTTTTGCGTCTTGGGCAGTGTAGATGGAAACACTATAATGAACTGTATTCAACTTTTATTCCACTTTGGAGGGTGGTTTCAAATTTTTGCATTTTTAGGCCCCCAAAATGCCTTCACCGTCTAAACAAAAGGCACTTCCGATAAAATATTTTGTCGTTTTTACCCACAAGCGTCCTCGTCTAAACAGGCCTTTACTTGGATAATTTCAACCCTGGAATTGCCGATCTCTACTGAACAAAAAGTAAAAGGTAGCTGTTCATTTGAAAATTACATGACACTACATGACATCACAAGGTGGAACAAAGCATTTTGATCTTGACTAATAATCTGAGACAGACTAACAATCCAGTGTTACTCAACCATGTGAAAATGAAACAAAATGAAACAAAACACAACTCCAGGTGTGTTTTTGAGGAGGTAGCTGTATTCTAACATGGTTTAAAGTTCGCGTGAGTCAGTTTGCGTAATACCGGACCTTTAAGGGCCAGTAGATAAACAATGTAAAGTCCCAGAGCCGTCCAGTTCCCGGCGTGCGGTGAGTCAGCACTTACTGTATGAGACGAGTATGAAATGGAGCCATGTCTGAAGCACGTCACTGTTATTGTGTTCACAGTGAGCACATGTGTTTTCTTTCACTGCCCCAGAGCCCCACACACAACCGGTTAAGTGTCTGGACTGATCACAGACGAGAGCTGAAGGGGACATAAAAACTATAGACACATCTCTCTCTCTGTCTCTTTCTCTCATCCGTCTCTTTGCCTCTGTTTCTCCCCCTCTCTCGCTCCTGTCAGTGATCAGAGAGAGGAGTCAAACAGCACATAAAAACTATAAACAGCTCTCTCTCTCTGTAAGTGTCTCTGTCTACTTCTCTCTGCTGTCTCTCCTTCTCTTCCTCTCTTTGTCTCTGTCTGTCTCCCTGTCTCCGCTGTCTCTCCTTCTTTTCCTCTCTTTGTCTCTGTCTTTGTCTCTACCTCTCTCCCTGCCCTCTCTTCATCTCTCTCACCTCTCTCTTTTCTTCTCTGTTCTCTCTCCCTCTCCCACTGTCTCACTCTCGGCTCTTTCTCCCTCTACATCTTTCTATCATCTGTTCTCTCTCCCTCTCTCTGCTCTCTCTCCCCTTCTTCCTCCGCCTTCTCTTCCCCCCTCTCTCTCTCTTGCTCTCTCTCCTTGCTTTGTTTTCCTCTCTCTCTCCTCTCTCACTTCTTCTCTGTTCTCGCTCCCTCTCTCTGCTCTCTCCCCCGCTCCCTCTGCTTTATTTTCCTCTCCCGCTCCCTCTATTTTCTCTCTTTCTATTCTCTCTCTGCGCTCTCTCTCGTCATCTCTCTCTCTTCTTTTCTGTTCTCTCTCCATCTTCCACTTTGTCTCACTCTCTGCTCTTTCTCATCTCTCTCCCCCGCTCTCTGCACTCTCTCCCCTCTTTCCCGCCACCCTCTCTCTCTGCTTTCTTTTCCACTCTCTCCCTCTATTTTCTCTCCCTCTCTCTGCCCTCTCTCTTCATCGCTGTCTCCTTCTCTGTTCTCTCTCTCAATCTTCCACTCTGTCTCACTCTCTGCTCTTTCTCTTCTCTCTCCCCCTCTACATCTCTCTATCATCTGTTCTATCTCCCTCTCTCTTCCCTCTCCCTCTTTCTTCATCTCTCTCCTCTCTGTCTTCTTCTCTGTTTACTCTCCCTGTTTCACTCTCTGCTCTTTCTCTTCTCTCTCTCCCTTTACATCTCTCTCATCTGTTCTCTCGCTCTTTCTCTCTGCTTTCTCTCTCTCCCCCCTCTCTGCTTTCTGTCCCACTCTCCCTCTATTCATCTCTCTCCCTCTGTCTCTCTCTGCTTTCTTTTCCTCTCTCTGCCCACTCTCTCTCCATCTCATCTTCTCTGTTCTCTCTCCCTCTTCCAGTCCGTCTCACTCTCTGCTCTTTCTCTGCTCTCTCCCCCTCTACATCTCTCTCACTCCCCCTCTGCTTGCTTTTCCTCTCTCTCTGCACTCTCTCTCTCTTAATCTCTCTTTTTCTTGGTTCTCTCTCTTCCACTGTCTCATTCTCTGCTCTCTCTCCCTCTACATCTCTCTATGCTTCCTTTCTCTCCCCATAACTGCCTCACCGTCTCTCTCTCCCTACCTCTGCTTTTTCTTCTCTCTCTCTACTCTATTCTCTCTTCCTACCTCTCTCCTCTCTCTTTCTCTCTCTGTCTGCCTGCTCCCCCTCTCTCACTTATTCTTTCTTCATCTCTCTTCCCGTATCTGTTCTCTCTCTCTCTGCTTTCTCTGTTCTCTCTCTTTGTCTCTGTGCTGTAAACGGGAAGTGTTGATATGACGAGACGTTTCCAAACATACTACAAACTCAAAAGAACATGAGGTCATAAGTGTGCAGGGCCCAAAACAGCACAGACAAGAAGCCATTTAAAACGTCTGAAAAAGCCCACTGGACTTTTGAGCAGAATCCAACTTATTTCAGCAGTTTTTATTTTTTTTTTACTTTTACTTTTAGCTTTATGCATAGGCTGCCATTGCTCTACATGGACACAACTTCAACTCAAATGGACCAAATTAATGCAACTGATTAATTCATTGATTAAAACGTAATTGTGATTATACATTTTTTATGTTTCTGTATCACCAGTCACAAAAGATGCTGTGCTTGCTTGAAGCGAAACCAAACTTCTAATCTACAGTTTATATCAGGCATGTCCAAACTATGGCCCGGGGGCCAAATGTGGCCCTAAGACAAATTTTTCTTGGCCCTCAGACGTTCAGGTGAATTACATTGCATCAATAAAAGAAATACTTTTTGCTGCACGTTTTTTGAAAATCTACCTTGATAAAGTTCATATTTAAAATTTAGTGTGTGGTTTTAAGGATCTTAGCAGGAATAAAGTCTGATGGCTCATTCTAACGTGCTAAACATGCACATATTTCATCTATTCTCTTTACTGGGCACCAGTCTACGGCCCTTGATTGGCCCTCTGCTTTGTCTGTGTTTAGATATGTGGCCCTTGATTTAAAAAGGCACCCTTGGTTTATATGAATGAGTAAAACATGTCAATAAACCACGACTACTAACTAAACACATGCTTTTCTTTAACTTTTTAACATTACCTTTTATTTTGATACGATCATAAACGATAAATGTTGTGCCTTCTTTATCATTATTATTAGTTTGTATGACCATAAACAAAAAACAAAAAAATCCTTACATTTTTCAGTCTCATTATGGTTTATTTTGTACGATCATAAACGATAAACTTTTGTGCCTTTGTTGACATTAATTAGCGTTAATATTAGTTTGTATGACTATAAATGAAAAAAAAAAGACTGAAGATAAGAACTAAGAAGAAAACTGTATTTCTGTTTGAGGTGACTCTCGAGCTCTGGAATGAATGAATCATGCATTACATTTAGTTTGTTTTAATATATAATTTGTCTCTATACATACACATACGTGCATGTTCACACCTTATGTATATGAATGGTCATGTACTCTTGATTTGTTCAGTATTATCATTACAATTATTGTTACCTGGTTTCCGAAGGGTTGACCAGGTTTTGTATTCACTCTGTGTGTCTATCCACCCGCGATAATTCCGCCATTTATGGACCGATTGTCACCAAATTTGGTACGTGAGTCAAGCCCCCGTGCCCGATGCCGAAAAAAAGTTTGGTGACGATCCGAGGTCATTTGAGGTTACACAGGTCAATTGAAAGATCACGCCTTTATAAAGGATTGTTCATTTTGGCAAATTCTGAACCACCTGCGGGCTAAAATATTCACCCAATCATCACACAAGTTGGCACACACATAACCGGGGTACACTGGATGTTACAGGTTGAAACCAGTCAAGGTCACTTGAAGGTCAAGGTAACCAAGGTCAAATATGCATATTTGGTCATAACTCCACGAAAGCTCGAGCTAGAGCAACAGGACTGCTCTCAAAATCTCAGAAAAATATTATCTATTTATAATTCTATGCACTTGTAAAGTAAAATATTAATAGATCAAGAGATAATCACTAATTATAACAGTTCCTTTGTCTTTCAGTGTATGCCGTTAAAATTCTAATATGAACAAAAATAATTTCCATTTTTTCTTTTTCTGATGATACACAACACACTGATCTACAGTCACACAACTAACATTCTAACACGGAACTCATGAAAAATGACATTTTGGTTACACGCTAGTAAACACAGACTTTCTCATGTGTGACCATTAGTGTAATGAAGAGTTATGCATGGCCATTTAAAATTTTCAAGTGAATAACAATACAATACAAATTGATGAAAAATATTTTAAATTGGTATTTTTATACTGGCCCATATGGATAATCTGGCCTTGGTTTTAAGTGAAATTGTAAAGGCAAACTTGTTCATGCACTGCTTTTCTGTCTTGGGATACTCTTGTACATTGTTTAACAGGTTTGGTATTAGAAGTACTTTTACTTCCGCCTAAACCCTTTCCGTCATGATCTATGGGGCTGTAGTCTATGTTTTGTTTTGTTTTGCTTTGTAGTGTTGCAAAATGACCGAATAAACTACTACTACTAATCTCTAAAATAATCTATTGACTCTTTACGTCTGAGGTCATGCTACGCAAAGAAGAGTCTCTGCTCTATCTGAAGCTCTGTTACTCAGTCTTCTGACCAGAAAGAACTGACTTACTGAACAGTTTTTCAGGTAGCCACATTCAAATTTTTGTTGAAAATCAAACCGCTTGTACTGATCACACGCTCCTGAAAAAGTTTTATTTGAATCCATTTAGCATTTTTTTCTTGAGTTTTCAGACAACTTTAAACATTTTTGGCTGTGTTTGCTGATGCGTGCATTGTGTAACCATGCTGCTAAACATTCCACCATAGACAAACCCACCAGCATGATGTCACTGCAAAGTTTGTTGTTTAAAATCATGCAATTTCATCGACCCAAATAATCCCACAGCCCTGTTCGTTCCGCACAAAACCACCTTCTTATTTGAGCGTTACAGATTTCCTTGAAGTCATTGTCACGTCATCAGCAGCTCGTTTGTTGAAATAAAATTCATGACATAAGCGACATCTTTCAAAAGTCAAAACATGTATTTAATCCACAGAGTTTTTTCTTGTGGTCCCTTTGCCGGGTCACACTTGGAACTTTCACCACATCATTGAAAAGGCAGCAAAAATAAAACTCAACACTTCATCAGCCAGTATGAACACAACGTGATTCATTCAAATGTGTGTGCACTGACCCACAAGCGACGCACAAAGGTCAAGAAAATATGTAAAGGCTAAACCAATAGAGCTTCTAAATAGGGTTTGAAGCTTTTTTACTGCCTCACTTTATTCAGTCAGGATTTTTTCGCAAAGTTAGTGAGTTGAAAAGCTTTATGCCAGATGTCTTGCACAGGGACACAACAACAGTAATTGATGGGCGAGGTTTGAACAGGTGACCCCCTGGTTGGCGGGGGAATGCTTTGCCGATAAACCATCTGATCATTGGATTGATAATTAGACCATAAAGGGTGCAATAGTTCATTTTAGGGAGCTTTATTAAAGTTGCACTATGGAACTTTTCTGAAGGAGGGCCGCACAGTTTGTCTCCGAGAAGATGATCATGCTTTGCTTGAAATGGTCCACATGACATTTAACTGATCCACTTCCACTGCAACAATCAAGTGACATATATTCTGCAAAACTCCTCACTGTTTCTCAGCTCTCTGTGTTGTTTTTCCCCTTTGTTTCATATAAACCTCCATGTTTGTTTTTAACACAATGCATTGTTTAATCCGCCTGTCAATCACACCCTGTGAAATCGGGGAGACATGAGCCACTCGTCTTTGTAAAGTTTTGTCAAAGCGTGTGGTGCTGGCTGGACAGGTAAGTTAACTCACTCACTCATGTTTTCTCTTTTCTGCTGCTGTCTCATATAAATCCTTATAATCTAAATAAAATGATTATTTGACTAATACAATTTTTCATCAACTAAAGCCTTGTTTCCACGGGCATGGTTTGCTTTGGGCCACCTTGGCACAGAGCAGTTTAGAGGGGGCCACCCCCACCCGGGGAGTGTTTTTATTACAATGGGCTCAGACAACATTGGGCGTTACACAGGTCTAGCAAGACACACCCAGCGGCGTGAGACCTGTGCCACGAGACACTGTACAGCCGTCTGCCGGTGTTAAACTAAAGAAGCATCACCGCTGACTGATATTTAAATATAACCAAAACAAATGCAAATACGAATGAACCAGAGTGAACAGCTGATCCTCATATGGACTGACACGTGCTTAACTTTCACTTTTGTTTTCTCTGTATCCCCAAAGACATCGCCACAGAGCACATGCTCTTGTTTTGATAAATAACTTTTTACTCCTTTACTACATGGTTCCCTGGATGGAGGTGGAGGATTATAAATGACTTCACATGGCCTCGTTTGGCTGCATCTTTACACACACGCTGCATATTGGATATTTACACTAAATTTATGATTTACTCTGAGGAGGAAGTTGGGGATGTTTGGTTCATGAGTTTGGCTTTTTCTTCAGCTCTTCTGTTTTGTCAGTAAATAAGCATCTGTGCTGTTCTTAAATAACAGTTACAAGGTTCACTCTATTTACGTGTTTCCACGCGTGCCTCACTATTGACGTGCTGCTGCTGGTCATTCAGTGACTGCAAGGAGACATGAACCTCAATATTACATTTATTACACTGAAACAAACTCTCTTTGGTATCTCTTTCATATTCAGTTCAGCTGTCTCTTCTTGTTTCCGGCTGTTGTTTGTACACTCTGAGTCTTGGTTTGGTGCACTATTTGATAAAACTGTTATGACGCTGATGAATGGTGATTAGGAAAAGACTTGTTTATAATTATGTTGTTAATTATAGGTGTTATACGAACCAGCTCCAACTGTAAAGAGACCGGGGCCAAACCACAGCCCTCCGCGGTCCCTTTAATTCAGCTTGATTATACTGTTAGCCCTGTGTGTGGGGAGGGGTACCGGCCCGGCCCCTTCATAATCACAAAAACTGTTCCCACACAAACCTGGCTCGGATACAGACTGTAAACATTAAAATTTGCTTTGAGTGACGCTAAATTAAAACTGAAGTATATTTGTGGGGCTGGAAAGCTAAGAGTACGCAACAATTTTGGCAAGCTTCAGAAAAAGCATCCCCCCTAACAAGATCAGAATAGTACAGTTTAAGATAGATGTTTTTTAAGCTCCAGTTGTGTTAATCTAAAACAGCACTGCACTTTTTTCCACCTTTAAACCAGCATTTATGTGAAACCAACAATTCAAACATGCACAGATGAAAACAAAACACAACAAATAGTGTTCAGCTCCAGTCAAATGAAGCTCACAGAGGCCGGCAATTATAGGAACGAATTTGGAGGAATTTATTTACAGTCAAAAACCACCACTTAATACCAGGACCACTTAGTACGGAGCTCCACTCTAGACCGGAAATATGTGACCTTTTTAAAGATTAAACCAAACATAACACACTTGAAGAATGACTTAAAACTTTTACGAGCTCCATGGGCCTAATTAAGAGAAAAGAGGCTGGTTTTCTTATGTCCTTTTTTGAATTTGTTTAATTTATTCCATTAAATCAGAGCTTTGAAATTGCCCCCTTTATATGTGCATGTGTTTTTAGGCTTTTATTTTATTTTCATGTGAATTGTTTACTTTTATAAGGTGCCTTTTTTGTTTGTATCTGAAAAAAAGAAAAAAAAGTCTCGAACGGATGCTGCCGTCTTGGCCAGCTTGATCCCACCTATTAAATTTTAATTATTTTAATAGATCCATGAATCCCACTTGTAAAAGGGGATTTATTCGTCTTAGTGGGACTATTCACACGTAGAATGAGGTTAATCATTGGGAGAATAAACATGAACATTGTTTGACCAGAAAGTGAATTATTTTCTAACAAATTATTTGTCACCCACAGCCCAATATACAGGCTACAGAGTGCGATTTGACGAAAAAGCAGAGGGGAGATATTTTATAAGATTTTGAGGAATATCAGTGGAGTTGCATTAATCGCTGTGTTGCTATTGTCCCCACCAGATATTAAAATAATTTAGCAGAGGTGGAGATATCAAAACCAACGAAATCCCCTCCTACACATCACACCCTGAATATATGTGCCAATATATGCCAACAAATTACAGAACGTAAAAACATTTTGTAAACTACACTACCCACAAGATTATTTAATCAATATTTTCCGTTCTAGAGTGAAACTCCACTCGCTCGCCTAGTGCACAGGTCTGCACAAAAAGTGGAGCTGACATGTTCCTCATTTATAAAAGTAGAGGTCACATGTTTCTGGTCTAAAGTAGAGCTCCACTCGTCCGTACGTCTACAGCCAGACGCTTTTGAAATGACGTGGCTCACTGCAGCAGTTACAGAGAGAGAGGTGACGTTTTTTCAATGTAAAGTTAATTGGCGCCGCAATCGATGGAGCCGGAAATGTGCCCACGCTCACTTCCTATTTGGAACGCGACAGCTAGAGGGTTAGCTATGTCCATTTATATAAACAGTCTCTGGTTTTTGATGAAGAATCATTCTAACACTGTTAAAGCCTCATGAAGAGAACTTAGCATATTATGGAACCTTGAATGTGTACTCTAACTTTTTGGAGGAGGGTCCACCACCTGTTTGTTGAAGATGTTACGTCACCGGGAATGTTCTGTACTACTATACTAAACTTTTATCTATCTAATCAAACATATAACACCATCAGGCCAAGTTACTGGTCAGGCATTCAGGTGAAACCATCTGAATGCCTTAAACTCTGTGCAATAAAAACACCAGCATTAATACATGCCAGATAAATAAAGTCATGTCGTGATACTTTCCAAGCAAAGCAATAACAATGGAAACAGTGCACCTTTCTCAGATACACACAAACCACTGGACACGGACAATGGGGTTTTGAAAAGAAATTGAAAACACTGTTCGATTGTTTCATTTAGAATTGAGGGGGTTTCATGTAGAATGGAGGGGGTGTGATGTTAACTGTAGGCACTGCTCATCTATAATAAAAACAGGATAAGCCCCTCTTCCTTTGTCCTGGCTCCAGACCCACTAGTGGTGGCTCCCGGTACTGGAGGTCCCAGGAGCTCGAGCCCAGAAAGAATTCTCCCATAGAATGCAATGCATTTTTTGGGAATTCAAACCGCCTGTGTTTGCCTGACAGAGCACCCACAACTTTCACAAAGGTCGGATTTTGTAAGGATTCTTTTCTATTTTCACAACATAAACTTTTTAACATTTTTGAATCCTTATCTTTGTAAGACTTAGCTTAACCAGTCGCTCTGAGCCCGAACTCGCTCTGCTCTAGCAGCGCTCGCTCTGATTGGTCCAAATGCTCCGCGTCGTGTGCGTTACAGGTGGGAGGCACTAGCCCGTACTGAGGAAGCAGTGGCGAAGTTAGCAATTTGGGAGCCCTAGGTGAACTTGAGTTTGGAGCCCTCACTATAATGCACCGTTTTTCTGTTTGTTTGTTTTTTTTTAATATATATTTATTGTCTGTTTTTCCACATTGTACTTGAGACATGCACATCTCTGTTTATTTGAATTATAGTGCATTGGACTTATTAGTTCGGTAACCTACTAGATAACCAGAACTCAAAGTTGCTAGTACAATTACATTTTATTTACATCCATTACATATGATGATTATTATTATGATTATTGTTTAAAAGTGAACTACTCTTATTTAATGTCACATTGAGAGAAAATCTAATTGCTTTGAGGCCTCAGTCATTAGTGGCACTGAGGGCATGTGGTTTGGGGCCCCTCCAGGTTTGGGGGCTCTAGGCAGCCACCTACTTTTGTCTAATGGTCACACTGCCTCTGTGAGGAGGTAATATGGAAGAGAAAATGATTTTTGGGCCCATGCACCAATGAGCACAGGCCACTGAAAACAATATGACATCATCTTGGGTTCAGCTTCAGATTTTATTATAGTTCTATGGCACTGCTCTCTCTGAAGCTCTATGTTAAGGCAAAACTCAGATTAAAGTCTAACTTGAGTAACAATCTGACCATAAAGAACTGATTAAGCTGGAGCTACTAGATGAGGTGAGTTGTGCTGTTTAAACAAGTCCCTCTCAAATAACATTACAGTCATAAGCTCGCTGCATTAGCCAACAGTTTTTCAATTAGTCACTCTCACCTTTTTGTTGAAAATCAAACTCCTCAACAGGATCATGCACACTTGTATTGATCACAAACTCCTGAAAATGTACTGTTCAAATGCATTTGTATTTTTCTTGACTTTTCAGACAATTTTAAAACTTTCATACTGTTTGCTGATGTGTGCATTGTGTCACCATGGTAACTACAGAAACATTCCACCATAGAAATACCTGTTGAACACCCCCAGTGCGATGTCACTACAGCTATCAATAAGATCACACATTCTCTTACGCAATATTGTGCAAAATGTGATAACTATCCCCTTAAGACCATAAAAATCCAATGAGATTACAATGTGCCCAAACGCAGAAGGCAGACACACTATGTTGCAAAGATAATTTGAGAGGAATTTGCAGAGGAATTATCAGTTAAAGCGAGTTGGCATGGCAACATGTAACCAAACAAAAGGCTGCGCAGAGGAACAGACCAGCATCCATAAATAGACTAAGTGGACTTCAGAAAATGTAAAAACTAAGTCAAGTAAATATACACTAAAGGTTTTTTTTTTTTTAAATTGACTCTTTTGAGCTTTTCGCCATGTTCTAAATCTGTTGCCTCATCAAAGCCAAACCCGGAGCTGAGCTTTGTTTCATTCCCACATGGTTGAGTAATCCTTTATTTTTAGTCTGTCTACATCTCCAAAGCTCAAAACGCTCTGTTCCACCTAATGATGTCATGTGGTAGTTTTCAATTAACAGATACTGTTTACCTTTTGTTCAGTATAGACTGGCAATTGCAGGGTTGAAATGATCCAAATGATTCTAGTGAAAGTGTATGGAGTTTAAAAACACGGTGGAGCACTTCTTGTATTATCACATGACATCAAAGGTGGAGCAGGCATGTGTGAGAGAATAACGCAACCTAAATATCAGTGGTCTAGACCGCACAAATTGAGACCAAAACCAGTCCGAGATCACAGAGTTCCGAGATCAGGACAAGACAAAGATCTCTGAGCGTTGAGACCGAGACAAGACCAAGACTTTTAAAGGTCGAGACCTGAGACAAGACCGAGACCATCGAGACCAAATCTAGACTGTCTTTGTCATTTCCTACATTTATTTATATTTTACAGTTATTTTGACACATATATATCAATGTTTTTATAAATCTATCTCCATTTGATCTGGTTAATGTTCATTTAAGATTAAAATAAGCCAAGCAAACTGTGCTGCACTTAAACACCCTGCACCCCTTTGTTGCATCCTCACCCACAGTTTGATAAGCCCTTCTTTAATCCCGCTTCCACTGGCACTTTACACAAAACAACTTCAAAGTGAATCAAGTGAGTTTTTTCAAGTCCATAACATTTACAGTTACATTTACTTACTGGTTTTGCAGTGATATTTAGTAACCTCTGCACATTTCCCGGCCATAATGAAATATGATCGCACTTGTTGAGCGTCAGACCTCGAGTCCGAGACAAGACCGAGACCAAGCACCATCAAGACCGAGACCAAATCCAAATACACTCGAGTCCGAAACAAGACCAAGACCATGAAAAAGATTGGTCTTGAGTACTACGACACTACTAAATATGCATAGTTTCTGTGTTAAACATGTGTCAATGAAACAAAACACAACTCCAGGTCTGTTTGTGATGAAGAAACAACAAAACTGTGTAATATGGGCCCTTTAAATGTAATATTTACGAGGTGAGGTACTCTTGAAAAGCACTGATGTGAAAAAGGGCTGTATTGTGTATTGTTCCTGTATTGTGCGCTCTCTTTCCCAGTTATAAAAGACTATTGAAATAAGTTTACAACTAAATATGGACATTAATGCATGAGGAAAAACATATATATATATATTTTTTGGTGTTGCATAAATAGTGTGTAATGAGTTTTTTTTAAGTTTAGTGTATGTTTTCAATCACATTTTCTTCTAATACTGAGTGACCTACTGCTGTGGCACCGCTCCAGCTCTTTGCCTTACACCCTGTTTGTGCACGTTCAGCTCCGTGTGTGAACAGGCATCAGCAGCATGTCCGTTAACATCAACATCAGCGAGGCGAGCATCACATCACGTCCGAATCATGACATCAACGATTCCATGGAAACACAGGGGCCCAAACATCGGCGCGGAGACGGAGCCAAACCATGACATCGCTCACACTTGAGGGCGATGTAATGCCGTGCACATGGGTTCAGGAGGGGAGCACAGCAGATATGAAAGAAATGCATTGTTTTGCTCCTGATGAGGATAAATTGCGCTGTTCAGGAGGGAAATGAAGTACTTTATAGAGGTGATGCATAAAAACAGAAGGTAATGGGAAAAGGTGATTTTAAAGCAAGACAAAAACAGAATTGCGGGAGAGTGATAAGAATGTAAAGGAAAATCTAATCAGTCCAAATTTATCGTATAGTTTAGTGATTGAGAATGCACAGACAATCCGTATACAATTTGTTTTTCAAAATAAAACCAAAAATAAGAAAATGAAAAACAACAGTTTTCTTCATTATTTGACTCCAGAACCAAAATAGGAAAAAAAAAAAGGTTTGTTTTTTCAGTTTTCAATTTTGTGTTTAAATGAATAATGAGAGGAAAAAAAAAAAAAAAACGGATAACAGCCGTTTCCCGTTTCATCCCATTTTGACCCTTACGGAGTGCACCTGGACTGATCCCAGGACCTAACCAGGAGGACTAAACCAAGACTGAACTAGGACTAAAACAGAACTAAATCAGGACTAAATCAGGACTGATCCCAAGACTGAACCAGGAGGACTAAACCAGGACTAAACTAGGACTAAACCAGATCTAAACTAGGAATAAACCAGGACTGAATTAGGACTAAACCAGGACTGAACTAGGACTAAACAAGGGCTGAACTAGGACTAAACCAGGCCTAAACCAAGGCTGAACTAAGACAAAACCAGGACTAAACTAGGACTGATCCCTGGACTGAACTGAACCAGGAGGACTAAACCAGGACTGAACCAGAACTAAACCAGGACTATCTACTGGTAATAATGCATTGAATTTATTTAACACCTTTCAAGGCACTCAAACATTGCAACTACAGTAGCCAGAGCTGCCCTGGGACAGACTAATCTGTACTATTGGCTCCTCCACCAACACACCACATAAGGGTAAAATAGTCACATTTATATATAGCGCTTTAATACTGTTCCCACACACAAACCTGGCTCAGATACAGACTGTAAACATAAAAACTTGCTTTGAGTGACGCTAAATTAAAACTGAAGTGTATTTGTGGGTCTGGAAAGCTAAAAGTGGGCAATAATTTTGGCAAGCTTCAGAAACTTGTATAGTTTAAAATAGATGTTTTTGTAGGCATCAGTTGTGTTAATCTAAAACAGCATTGCACTTTTTTCCATCCTTAAACCAGCATTCATGTGAAACCTATGATTCAAACATACACAGACGAAAACGAAACGCAACAAATAGCGTTCGGCTCCAGTCAAATGAAGCTCACAGAGGCCTTCAGTTATAGGAATGAATTCGGAGTCGGTTCCATATTAGGAAAAGGAATTTATTTACAGACAAAATAGATCATGTAGTGCAACTGTGCAACTCCACTCACTCACCCACACACCACATTAGGAAATGGTCAAATAATCACCATTTATATATAGTGTTTTAATATAGCACCTTCCCACCTTCAAATCGTTTTACTACACTATTACTCATCCACACACATTGGGAGAGCACTAGGGGTGTAACAATATCCAAGTCTCATGATACAATATCGTCACGGTATGAACTTCATGGTACGATATTTATTGCGATATTGTGGAAAAGCTTACGATATGGTGGGGAGGCTCACAATTAGAGGTTTAACTATATCCAAATCTCTCAGTACAATATTTTCACAATATACACTTCACGGTACGATATTTACTGGGATATTTTGTGGAGGCTAAGAAAACTGTTAATATGCGACTTTTTCCTCTTAATGCCTTGACAAGTCTTAATCCAAAGAACTAAGTGCTTAAACTGTTATTGCTTCTTGTTGTCTGCACTGAAATGGAGCAAAGCATCATGGTCTATGTAGTTCCCTCTGTTTTTTTTTTTTTTTTTGCTATTGCGTCACCAGAACTCTTAATTTAAGCAAAGAGACTTGTGATTTGACATATTGTGATGGTCCACGATGTTACTGTGAGAACTTTGACGATACGATATCACAATATTTCGATTACTGTTACATCCCTAGAGAGAACCTATGTTCACTCATTTCTAAGTTTGTTTTTTTTTCCCCCTCTTCAAAATTAGGCCCTATGTTCCCACATTTCCTTTATCATCTTTATCATCATTTTGCATCAGATTTGATCCCCATTTCTCCCAATTTGGTCATTAGTTACACCCAACCTATTGTCCAGCAGCAGTTGACGACAGATGTAATGTAGAGGTCAGGTTGCAAAGGATCCTAGGTTGAAATGACTCTGAATCAGCCCGTTAAATCAGGGGTCTCCAGCCTTTTTCCTCAGCAAGCCTTAGATGAGGTACAGTTAGATTAGGGTGACCAGACGTCCCTATTTACCCAGGACAGTCACAAAGAAAATGTAGCTATACTGACACATGTTAATCATGAATGGGCTGAGTGCAGAAAAGTTTTCCTTAATTACGCACTCGATTCACAGTTATATTATTACCAATCACCACAAAGAGAGGATGTTTTTTATTTTGAAAATCTGATCACCCTAAGTTAGATACCTCTAAAACATAAACCATTATCATTGTATTAGTGCACAAAGTTGGGCATCAAAATGATACATGTGCAATAGGGCATCTAATTTACCAAATTGTACTTATTCAACACAATACGTATAATTCACAAATTTCTTAGCGAGCTACTTGGAAGGGGGTGGAGAGCTTTAAATGTATAAAAATAAAAATGACTTGAATTAGACTTTAATTTTGAGAAAAATCTTAGAAATATTGGAACATAGGGCTGACCCGCACACATTCACACACCAGTGTACACAGACACCGGGAGGGAGGTGGGTTAAGTGTCTCGCCCAAGGACACAACGGCAGCATTCATCTGTGGGAGCTGGAATCGCACCGTCAGAGAGTGGGACCTTTGGATCAGTGGACAAACATTCTATCAAGTGACCTACTGTCGCCCCAGACAATCATACACACATTCATACCAAGTGTTGTGGATGCAGTGTCTTGCCTAAGGACACAACAACTAGAGTAGAGGCACTCCACTGTAGCATCTCATATTCCCAGCGGTGTATCCAAGCCCGGGCTTTACTAAACTTCCGACATCAGCTGTGATCTGGCGTTGACAAAGCACACGTGGCTACTTGTTACTTCTTGCTACTACTCAAAATAAAATCTATTTAAGTAGCCGCCTTAATACTTAAGAGGCTATACGAGCTTTGTAATGATCTATAATGTCATCATAGTGTGGGGAGTGTTTTGACAACTGGAGAAACAAAGCAAATCTGCAGAGTTACTCAAACGGAGCAAAATAACGATGGTCTGCGCTGTTAAAAAAAGACAGATCAGCATCATACATAAACCCTGTGTATTTAGTTTAGTCTAGTTTTTCTTTCAAACAGAAAACACTCTGTTGTCATGGCAATTCAGGAAGAGCTACTTTGTCTTTTTAAATTCCATACATCTTCATTAGAATCATTTAGATAATTTCAGATAAAATTGCCAATCTTCTCTACTCAACTAAAAGCTAAAGGTGTTAACTTGAAAACTACTCCTTCATGACATCATAATAGGGCTGCGTGATATGGAGCAAAAAATATATCTCGATATATTTTGCTATATCTCGATATGCGATATATATCTCGATGTCTGTACAGGAAAACTAATGCCCCAAAAACTACTGCAAAAAATATAATAATTATAATAATAATAATAATAATACATATTGCCTTCTTTTCATTCATAAATTAAACAACTCAATTCAACCTCATATTTGCATTAACGTACGATAAACATGAGCTCCTTTAGCAGAGGAAGCTCAGGGTTTAAGGAGTTCCTTATTTTAATAGATCCATGTTCCTATCCAGCAGTAAGGAGCTCTGAGGTTTCCCACAATCCACTGCAGATCAAACCCAACATTTCCAAACACTATCGTATAAGTGACACTGCAGCAGATTATTAATTAAAATCTTCTGCATAAATAAACTTTACATTACTAAACTTTACAATATATAAACCAACGACTCTAGAGCCACATCAGCCCGAGATTAGAATGTGTTTAATGCAGTTTTGTGCACATGTATTTACATTTTACAGAAATGAAACTTAAAACCACAAGGCTCATTTGCATAAACAGCGCTAATGTGGTTCAGTTTCTTTCGGACTAAAGGACACGACTCGGTGGATTATGAGGATGTGCTGCTGATGGCCTTGTCTGTAAATGGTGGAAAAGTTTTGTGGTGCTAGAAGCTTTTCACTGGCACCAACTTTCAGCATTCACAGCAGTAGTGAGGAGTGAATGAGACACAAGCAGCAAAATCAGGAAGGCAGGGGCACGCACAGAGAAGAAAAACAAGCGAAGTGGCAAAATTAGAATTGAATATAAGCATTATATAGATATATACAATATGTCAGAATCCATGGAGTTTTAAAAATATCACTATATTTAAAATATCAAGATATCGCCCACCCCTAGATCACAAGGTGGAGCAGAGCATTTTGAGCTTGGGAGATGTAGACAGACTAATTATAAAGGGTTACTCGAACATGTGTGAATGAAACAAAACACAACTCCAGGCCTGTTTCTGATTAGACTCTACAAATTTTACAGATTCAATTTTGCGCACTCTTTAAACGCCAGCAAAGAAAAGTGATGTGTTTTTTCTGAGTAAATTACTGCCCTCGTGTCCTTGAGCCCCGCACCTTGCCTGTGTCAGTACAAATGTGGGTGAATGCCATGGTGATGTCAGACAGTGTTGAGTTACTGTGGGGTGAGTCAGGACGTGCTCTTCTCCAGGACAGCAGCAGGATCACAGATAGGTCCTCTGAGATACTGAGACTCTGGAAGTGGACAGGCCTCTAACGTCAACACACAGAGGACACGGGGGACCGCCGAGAGGAGGAAGCGGCTGGGGAGAGAGAAGTTCAACCTGATAAGGACAATGGACTTTTAGGGTTTTAAGTCAATACAAGCATAAATACAACAAAGAGGTCATCGAGTTCAGTCTTAAGGTCAAGGCCAAAATACGTCTTTACTACAACATTTGAATTCTGTCATAATTTAAAGAGGAGGTATTGATTTTTGTTGTCCCTCATCAAAAACAGGCCTCAAGTGGTTTTAGATATCATCCATGCATGTATTCAAATCCTTACGGTTAGGTGTAAAGGCCTATTCATACTTCATAAGAACATAAGAGCTTTGTTCTTGCATCCAGGGCTGGCCAAACAAAATTAAGTCATTTTGTTGGGCCAGCTCCTGTTGGGCAGTTCTTGAGGCTTGTTCTCGACACCTCAGATGAACAGAACTTTATTCAGCAGTTTGGCAGCACTGTCTGACATCTTCACTCTGATTTGTTATTTATGTGGGTGTGGTTTATCTGCTTCCTGGCGAGTGCGGAGCAAGAAAAAAAAAGATGGTTTTGAGTAACCATTGAGTCACCATTTTGAGAAATGATGAGAAAATACAAACATCTATACGACACAACGCTCAATGACTATAAAGACGCCAAATGGCAAGAAATTCGATCCTGGATATTTTAGGCTCAGACGAAAATCAGTGTAGAAAAGTCTGGTGTAATCTACGTGACAAGTTTGCGAGAGCCAAAAGGCGGGTCACCAAAAAAAAAAACAAGGGTCAGGCTTGAGGATGAAAAAAAATACCCTCGCTAAAAACAAGCTGGAGGACGAAAAGAAATACCATCGCTATAGAGCTAGAGTGAGAGGATGGGGCAGAGAGAGGTGGCAGGGCAGTTCAGCAGTAGAACATCTTTTGAAGTATGAAATGTCAAAGCCAAGACGAACTTTGTTCTTGTTCTTATCACCTCAGGAACAAGAAAGTTCTTGTGAAGTATGCATAGGCCTTTAGATTCTGGGCAAAGAATCACCCATGCTCACCAGGAAGACATTTGGAAACATGCGATGACAACTTCCAGCAGGCTCTGTTCAGAGTAGTAAGTCTGATAAAATCTAGTAAACGACCCAGTTTTCTTCATCTCCACAGCACTGTAGTGTATGTCATTATGTTAGGTTAATCAACAATTCCACCCATACTTCAGTTTTCATCATTTCCCCACTGACACACAACTCCGAGTGCACTGGGTACATGTGATTAGAAGAGACAAGGCGCTAAATTCAAGATGATTCCAAACAGCACATACGTCTGCAGTCTTTATTTTACCGCTGATCACGAGCCCAGTGTCGGGAACTGCACCAGAAGTTGTCATCTCACGTTTTTACACCTCTTCCTGGTTTGTGACTTAAACGGGAATCGAGCTTATTCTCCATAAATATACAAAAACATGATATAAAACTGTACACAGCAACTTGACAAATCTGATGCGATGTGCAGTAGTTTCAATAGTGGGATGCGCGACGATTGTGTTGTCGGAGTGACTTAGCTTAGAGAACAAAGACAGGGGTGACTCAGAGCATCAAAACTGAAAGTGAAACACATCTTACTACAATGTTTTCGACAAATATAGTGTAATGTTGCCGACCGAGCGATCCCCACAGAATCCGTTCTGGCATAAAAACAAAAGGACAAGGGCAATGTGGTATAAAAGTTACAAATCTTTATTTAATCTTCTAGACATTTAAAAACTAGTTCATTTTCTTGTTCCCTTCTTGATACGCAATTACACACCACACAACTGTCATAAATGCAGGATTCAACCCAACCCCAACTAAAACACAACAAATCAAATGACCAATCACAAACCAAGCATTAATACAAAAAAACCCACGCACTAGTAAAACCCTACATTTACAATAAGTTAAAGTGCTAGTGCTCTGTAAACATGGATACTGCTGCATGTGCCAAGGTATTTGAGGTAGGCTTCGTTACGATAAAGGGTATGAAGTTCAAGCTGGTAAAAGCGCTTGTGCTAAGGGGGTCTATTTGGGCTAAAGTGGCTTGTGCCAACTAGGGATGGGCATGATTAGTCGATTAATCGATAATTGATCATTAAGAATTTCATCGATTACGTTAATTTTGATCGACAAACTGAATGTAGGTTGCTGTGCGTAGCGTGACCAAACAGGGGTCCGTACATGTAGCTCTCTGCATCAGAAGAAGCGAGACACAGACAATCGGTCAGTCTGTAATGTACCGAAGCACAAATGTGTATTTAACGATGATTTGTACAAGAAATTCCACGCTTTCCGTTGCGTTCGGGACAAGTGTGAGTCCATGTGCACAGTGTACAAAGCAGCACATATGTTTCGGTGTCCAGTGGGAAAACGTTTTGCCAGGTGAGAGAAGCGCAATGTCGATGACGAGTCCCCACCTCCCACCCCCCGTACGGTGTCCTGGTTTTGACAAACGCAAACATGATCACACTAACCTGTATTCCACCGAGTCATGTCTTTTAATCCGACAGAAATTGACCGCATCAGCGCACAAGAGCTGTAGTTTTTTCTTCGCTGAGTTTATGCAAATTAGCAATGTGGTTTTAAGTTTCGTTTCTGTGAGAGTTGCGCAAAACTTAATTAAACACATTATAATCTCAAACGGATTGATGTGACTCTAGAGTCGTTACGGTTTATATGTCGTAAAGTTGAATTTATTTATGCAGATTAGTGCAGATAGTAATAATAATGATGATCATTTTAATATAAAAACATTAATGATTAATCGATAATCGATCATTAATTCTTCCGACGATCGATTAAGAAAATTTCATCGAATGCCCATCCCTAGTGCCAACCTTGAGACCTAACCTTGCATTGCACTGACAACCTGACCAAATATTGCACTTCCCTCCAAGACCTCAGCTCCTGTTCCACAACATTCAATTAAAACCAACACTAAGAATAAGGATAAAGAATAAAGAGCAAGAATAATGCAGCAGTGGCAATCTGTTACACAGGGAAAATAAATTAGCTTCAGGTAGACCATTAGCGACCACCACCGCAGGTATACAACAAAAGAGCATTTACCGAAAGTTTAGATGGGGCAGGGGAGTACTCTACACGGGGCTCCGAGCGCTTTAGGAGCAGCCGCCGGCACCACTGCCTACTCCAGATAACCTTTAAAACGCAGTCAGACACATCGCATTAAGGCAAAGTCTAAAAGAAACATTGAAAGAGAACAACTCCAGTACTTGCATGTGCTGCCTTCACCAACCACCGAAAGCCCCAACTGCCTCTCCACGGCTTTTTAATCGCCAATCAGTTAATCAATCAGTGGGAGCCACGCACAGCGGCGCACTGGCGGACGCACTCACGGACGCACTCACGGACGCACTCACGGACGCACTCACGGACGCACTCACGGACGCACTCACGGACGCACTCACGGACGCACTCACGGACGCACCATGGTAGGACAACATAGTCTAACCACCCAGTTACAATAGCATTTTCAAAACGGTAACAGGATGACCTAAATATGTTCTGTTTTAGCAGTTAATACAAAAGTAAAACACTTAAAATATCAAAACGTAAAAGTACAAAAGCTGTTCTGAAGTTTGTCTGAAATGTTCCACAAGCAGGTGATGTCAACAGGATCAGTTACAGTCAGATCTGTGCAGCGGCGAGCCCTCAAACAGTAAGAATTCATATATTTTTAGCTGTTTTTTCAATTATAAAAACACATGCCACTAAATAAAGGAAAGATTGATAAGTTCCTGGCGAAGTGGACAATGGCGTACTCATCACCGCAAAAGATCGGTTACATCATAGTATTTGAGCTGACAGCAAAAACATCGGCGTCTTAACCACGCGCGCTCCGGCCAAACCACAGCTGACAGTTCAGTTTCTTACAGTGTGAGAAAATGACATCTTTTTTCCTCATTGATAACGGCAACGGCCCAGGTCTGATGTCATTCAGCAAAGCTCAGCCAAAACACACCGAACTCATATCCATCTATTGTTCTCTCTCTGCCCCCCTCCTTCAACACACTCCTCTCTCTCTCTCTCTCTCTGTGTGATCTCTTCCTCTCCCTCTCTCAGGCCCTTTCACTCTCTTGCTTCCTCTGTCTCTCCCTCCTCTCTCTTGTCTCTTCTTTCCCCCATCGCTGCCCCCCTTTCACTTTCTCATTTTCTCTCTTTCTCTCCTCCCTGTCCCCTCCTCTCTCTAATCTCTTCCTCTCTCCCTGCTCCTCTTTCACTCTCACTTTCTCTGGCTTATCTCTTCCTCCTCTCTCTCTGCTCACTTCTTATTCTTTTACTTTTCTCTTTCTCTGTTTCTCATCTTTTCCTCTCTTCACCCCCGTTCTCTCTCTCTGCTCCCCTTTCACTCTTTCTCTTTAACTCTCATCTCTTTCTCCCCTCCCTTTCCTCTCTCTCTGTGCCCCCCGCTTTCTCTCATCTTTTCCTCACGCGCTCTCTCTGCTCCTCTTTCACTCTCTCTATCTCTGTTTCTCTCTCATTGCTTTCTCCCCCTCTCTCTGCCCCCTTTTCAGTCTCTCACTTTTCCCTCTCTCTCTTTCTCATCGCTTCCTCTCTCTCTCTCATCTCTTTCTTCCCCTGCTCCTCACCCCTTTTCACTCTCACTTTGTCTCATCTCTTCCGCTCTCTTTCTCTCTCTCTCTGCCCCAGCTCTCTTTCATCTTTTTCTCCTCTCTCTGTTCCCCTTTTACCCTTTCACTCTCTCTCTCTCTCATCTCTGTTCTTTCCGCCATCACACTTTCATTTTCTCTCCCTTCCTCTCCCTCTGTCTCTCTCTCTGCCCCTGCTCTCTCTCATCTTTTGCTCCTCTCTCTGTTCGCCGACTCACTCTCACTTTCTGTCTAATCTCTTCTTCTCTCTCGCTCCCCCACTCTGTCATCTTTTCCTCACTCTCTCTGCTCCTCTTTCACTCTCTCTCTCTGTTTCACGCTCATTGTTTCCTCCCCCTCTCTCTGCCTATTTTTGCCCTCTCACTTTCTGTCTCTCTCTCACCCCCCCTCATCTTTTCCTCCTCTCTCTGCCCCCTTTCACTCTCTCCTCTTCCTCCCCCTCCCTCTCCCCCTTTTCAATCTCTCACTTTTCTCTGTCCCTCTCTCTTCATCTCTTCTTCTCCCCTCTCTCTACTCCATTTCATTCTTTCTCCCTCTCTATCATCTCTTCCTCCAATTCCCTCTCTCCGCTTTTCACTCTCTCACTTTCTCTCATCTCTTCCTCCCCTCTCTTTGCCCCCCTTTCACTGTCTTCCACTCATTTCTTCCTCCCCCTCCTTCATTTACACCTCTCACGTTCTCTCACTGTCTCTCTCTCTTTCTCTCATATTTCTCCACTCTCTCTGCCCCCTTTTCATCCTCTCACTTTCTCTTTCTCTCATCTCTTCATCCCCTCTCTGCGTGTCCCTTTCACTCTCTCTCTCTCTCTCTTTGTTTTCTCTCTCTTCTTCTCCTACCCCATCTCTCTGTCACCTCTCCCCTGGTTCTCTCTTTGCTACCCTTTCTCTTTCTCTCTCTGTGTCCTCTCTTTCTCCCTCTCCCCCTCTCCCTCCCTCTCTTCTCTTCTTCTGGCAGCGCTCACTTCCTGGTTGCGTCATGTTGTCGGTGTGCAGGCCGCTCTCCAAACACGCACACATTACTACATAAACTCTTGTAATCCGTTCATGTTGTGGTTTCACAGAAGAGCGCTGCACTTTACTGCGTCATTACAGGGATTTGAGAAAAACATGAAGGTTCAGGATGAAGTTCAAGTTTTCTCGCTGAACCGTTTAACAACATTTCGTGCCAGATGTCCTTCTTAAAGCTGCACTATGGCACTTTTCTAAAATGGAAACAGCTAACTACTACTGTCTCCATGGAGACGTTACTGCTTTGTCTGGAATGTTCAACATGAGACTAAATCTAATTCCAAGGACAAGCAGGTGATGTCACCAGGCCAAGTTATAGGTCAGATCTGCGGAGAGGCGACCCCGCTCAGAGTAAGGATGCATGTTTTTCAAGGCATTTAAATTTATCAATTGACATTTAGCAATTTTCAAATGCTCAAACAATGAAAATGTAATGACATACAAATCGTGTACATTTTCTGGTATTTTTTTTCCTAAAAGTTTTGTAGAATTTCACAATTTGTCCTAATACGACATTAACTCTCAGCTCTGGTACCAATTTTTTTTTTTCATAAAAAGCTCAAAACACTTGGATAAACGTAAGCATGTTAGCACTTTGCCTCTTCAAATTTAAGTTCATATGTAAAAAATATATTTTTTATGTCAAAACAAACTTGGGATACATTTCCCTGTGATATCAGTGTTTCATTGCATGACATCTGCTAATAACTACAAAAGTTGTGTCTTCTGGACACAAAAATGCCATGTCACTGTAACATTGCTCATCACACCAAAATGTTGCACAAGAGATTTAATGTATAGACAGATCTACTGGCACCTGAGCTCCTCTAGAGCAGGGATCTGCTCGAGTCCTCAAAGGGCCTCGAGTCCAGGGAGGATCTCAAGTCCAGGGATCTGCTCAAGTCCTAAGAGGGTCTCGAGTCCAGGGATCTGCCAAGACCAGGGAAAGTCTCGAGTCCAGGGATGTGCTCGAGTCCTGGGAGGGTCTCGAGTCCGAGTCCTGGGAGGGTCTTGAGTCCTGGAAGGATCCAGGGATCTGCTTGATCCCGGGAAGGTCTTGAGACCAGAGATCTGCTCATCCTTGAACTCCAGTGGATCCCTGGACTCTGAATCTCCTCAAGTCCTGGAATGTCCTCAAGTCTGGCAGGAAAAGGCAGAAGAAAGAAGTAGTAGTAGTAGTTTAATACCACAGTGATGTATTTTGTAAGACATGTAGCTACACTTACTGTGGGACATTTTAATATACTGTAAAAATACTTGCAATAGTATTGCAATACTAACAATTAACTAAATACTTTGAATCATGTTGGGGGTGTTACATTTATGTGTATGGTGGAATGTTCAGCAGTATGAGTGTTCATGGTTCTGTTTTATTGATTTTTAACAAAAACATGACAGTGACTAACTGTAAAACTGTTGGCTAATTCTAGTTGGATTGTGAGTGTAATGTCTTTGAGAGGGACATGTTTAACAGCACAAATCAAATCCCCTGTTGCACTTCCAGAACTAACTGACTTAGAGTTAGTTCTTTCTGGTCAGATAGTATTAAAACAACGATTAGAAAGTCTAAGTTTCAGACAGAGCAGTGCCTACTGTTAGCATCACCTCCCAGGGAAAGTTGACGACTTCAGTTGCAAAGTATTTTCTCCAGGCCCTCAAAGCTCCCTGACAGTCTGTGCAATTTGTATGTGGAAAATTACATAATTGTTTTGAAGTTCACCTTTAACGCTGAACAGGTGAAGTGAAAATGAAGTCATGGTCCAGTCATACTTCATACACCTCTTTGGACATGTTTTGGTTCTGCCTGGTCACTCTCTGGTCAGTCTCCGGTCACTCTGGTCACTTTGTGTTCTCACTGACCTTCTGTCTGCCCTTACATAACACACATCATAAAAACAGTGACTCATTCAGGACCCAAGGCATTCTGTCATCTGCAGCCACACACACGGCTCTGCTCCACGCTGCCTACACGTCTGAAGTCTGTGGTGTGCTGTCATATTAACATTTCAAACTCGATTACCAATTCCGATACCACGATGATAATAAACAACACTATATTTAGATAGTAGAATTTGAGAGGGGGTCAACACACTCAAACAAATGCATATGGGAAGCTGTTTTAAAAGTAGTCCGATCTAAATTTTTAGTGAGATCGGACTACCACTCAACATGGTTTAAACACATAGTTGGAGCCAGTTTTGTAGGTTTTGTTTTGTATGAGGTTGTACCCTTTTAAAAATGTGGAGGTCTGTGGTAATTGCTTCGTAAGTTGTTGCTATCACTACTAGTATAACTTTGTATTATCCTAAATAGATTCTTGTGAGTTTTACGCCTTGTTACAGTGGAGATACCTATTCAAAAACATACCTGGAGTTGTGTTTTGTTTCTTTCACACATCTTTGAATAACCATTTATTCACACTTACATTAAAAAACAGGAAGACGTTTGGAAACATGCGGATAATGACTTCCAGTGGCTCTGTTGGTGGTAGTAATTTTGAAAAAATCCAGGAGAACTGAGAAAATGGCCCAGTTTTCTTCATCTAGATATCATTGCATTCTTTATTTTTACCTTTTATAAATTGCTTATTAATTTGTGTATTATAATTTGAGACCAGGAACTGCCATTTCATCTTGAAAGTCAAGTTCTAGTAATAACAACAGAAGAGAAGAGAGAGAACAACAGGCTGTTAACGTCACATATGAACAGTTCTTCAGATAACTATAACATAAACAACAGAACAGAACAAGTTTACCAAACTCTCCATCTCACTCCAAATCACTAAATCCACTGACTTCTTCATCCTCAGTGTCACTTCTGTGCAACTCCAGACCTCCGCTTCCTCTTCTGTGTAGCTGTTGTCAAATTCAGCATCAGTTCCAGTTACAATTATTCTGGCCTTTCTGAATCCCGACAGGATGGTTTCGGTGTCACTGAAGTCCATACTTTGTCCATCCATCCAGTGACTTCCAGTGAAAGTTGCATGTTGGACCCTCCCGGTGTCACAAGTTTCTTGCTCATTCCAAACTTTCTTTCTGCTGCTTGATTACTGTTTTCGGCTGCATATTTACAGCTTGTAATCTGCAAAATATGATTTTCTTTTTGGGGGCATTTGTGTTCAGTCTTCTCGGTCGTCTTTATAAGTTTGCTTAAATTTTGCATTTTCAGTGGTTTAGAAGTAATGGTGCGACCAACTGACATGATATAGACAGGACAGAGGCTCTTTCTGCTGGAGAGATGCACATTAGAGCCAAGTGACAGTGGTACAGGAGTAGTAGGAGCAGCAGATACTGACACACATGACTAGAGCCTCTTGCGGCTGTTAGTGTGAACATTTTAATATATAAGTCGTACTGGAGTATAAGTCGCAGGAAACACCCAAACCATGAAAAACTTGTAGTCCGAAAAATATGGTAATTATGTGTGTGTTAAATATGAGTGAATGAAACTAAACACAACTCTACGTATGTTTGTGATGAGGAAACAACATTCTAACAGAGATCAGAAAATAGCATCATATGGGTCTTTTAATTATGATCAAGAATAAGATCTAATAACATTGCCTTTTACTGCGGTTTAGACTGACCACAGCTGGTACTTGCATAACCCAGAACCCCCTGCTGTAGTCCCCTCTGTCCAGTAAACACTTCTTGCCCCATGTTGCTGGAATATAAAAATAATGAAGTGGCATTTCCTTGAACTAAAACGAATAGTTCCCCAAAGGCAGATCCACACACCTAACCCGGACAACCCATGTATCCACTCTGTCACATGTCTTCTTCTCCCTCTCTGCCCCCTTTCTTTCACTCTCTTTCTCTTTCACTTCACTGCAATTCAGCCACCACCCAGAAGCAGTTTATTCTTAAAGGCAATTATTCTCAGGCACTGCTCTGTCTGAAGCTCTGTTACTCAAGTTAGACTTTAATCCTTGTTTTGTTTGAACACATTCTGACCAGAAAGAACCAATTTAGCTGGAACTACAACAGGTTAGATTATTTGCACTGTTAAAAGTCTCTCACCTACAGTATTTCAGGTACTGTTTTTTTTTTTCGGACTATAAATCGCTTTTTTTCATGGTTTGGGTGTTTCCTTCGACTTATACTCTGGTGCAACTTAAAATGTTCACACTGAAGCCGCGAGAGGCTCTAGTCTTGTGTGTCAGTATTTGCTGCTACCACTGCACTTGTCCCGAACGCAACAGAAAGCATGGAATTTCTTGTACAAATCATCGTTAAATACATATTTGTATTCGGCACACTGCAGACTGACCTACTGTTTGTGTTTGCTCACTCCTTCTGAGTGCAGAGAGCTACATGTACGGACCCCTGTTTGGTCACGCTACGCACAGCAACCTACATTCAGTTTGTCGATTAAAATTAACATAATCGATGAAATTCTTAATGATCAATTATCGATTAATCGATTAATCATGCCCATCCCTAATCATCACATTAAACGATATGATATGTTGATATTTTTGCACACCCCTAATTCTTATTATGAGCTTCACCACTTTTCCACAGATCTAACCTGTACTTGGCCTAGTGATGTGCCTTCTTGTTTCCATGGAGATAGTAAAATGAAATGTCATACTGTAGAACATCCTAGGAAAAAAAAAAAAAGCAATAACATATATAAGGAGTCAAATAGGTGGTGGACCCTCTATCTGAAAAGTTACATGTGCCTCTTTAAATACATAATTTTTGGTGTACAAAAAGTCTGTTTTCAGTCAAAGACATGTTTACATTGCTCCATAGAGACAGTCATTTGATTGTATAGATTTAGAGGGATTTAAAGCTTTAAGTCCAGGATAAACCCTCCCGTCTTGGGCACTGCTGGTCCCTGATTTATTACCTGCACTAAGATGTTACATAAGAGACTGTCTAATGGGAAAGGCTGGACCAACCAATGGTTATGTAACTCAGTCCCATAATATACAGTACACCTGTGTGGTCATTAGGTCTGGTTTATGCTCCCTGTCCTAAGTTGTTCAGTTTAAGATGGAGGAGAGCCTTTATGGCATGATGGGAGAAAAACATGTCAAGAGCTGTAACTGGAAAATATTTAAAATGGAAAAGTTGTTAATTGTTTGTTGATATTTTAAATAGTTTTAAACCTGTGGTTCTCAAACTAACTCAACTACTAAGTGTACTACTGGTGGTACACAAGTTCTCTCAGGTAGTATATGGATATCTTTATAGTTCTAGTATTTATTTCAGTTAGAGACAAGAGTCATTGTCATATGCACTTTTGTCCTTTGTTGGATTAGGCATGGCTTACTATAGTAATCATATAGTCATATTATAGACTTGATTTAGCCCTCTTACGCCTGGTATAGACCTGTTTAAAAAGACGACGATGTCATACTCCCAGATGAGGGGCAAGGGTCCGGATTTCCCTATTGGTTACATTGTATTTTGCCATGAAATACCCAAAAGCTGAACACACAAAATGTTGAACATGGTATTTTCAGTTAGCAAACCCTAGAACTCACTGTATTACAACATAATTTTGCATTTTAACAATTACCATTTTAGCTGCCTCCCATCTGTATTACCATATTTTTAGGACTATAAGTGGCTCCGGAGTATAAGTTGCACTTTTTGGGGAGAATTAAATTTATAAAATCAGAGACCAGAAACCAACATATCATGTTGAAAGTCAAGTTCTAGTAATAACAATAGAACAGAGATCAACAGACTGTTAACGTCACATATGAACAGTTCTTCAGATAAACTATAACATAAACAACAGAACAGAACAAGTTTACCAAACTCTCCATCTCACTCCAAATCACTAAATCCATTCAATTCTTCATCCTCGGTGTCACTTCTGAGCCACTCTGCAACTTCCGGAGGTAAACTGAGCGCAGCTTCCTCTTCTGTGTAGCTGTCATCAGACTCAGCATCAGTTCCAGTCAGAGTTATTCCGGCCTTTCTGAATCCCGACAGGATGGTTTCGGTTGTCTTTATAAGTTTATTTAAATGTTACATTTTCAGTGGTACAGAAATAATGAGGCGTTCAACTAAATTGATACAACAGGACAGAGGCTCTTTCTGCAGGAGACATGTGCAGTAGAGCCAAGTGACAGTGGCAGAGGAGTAACAGGAGCAGCAGATACTGACACACAAGACTAAAGCCTCTTGAGGCTGTCAGTGTGAAAATTTTAATATATAAGTTGAACCGGAGTATAAGTCGCAGGAAACACCCAAACCATGAAATTAAGTGCAACTTATATTCTGAAAAATGTGGTAATTAATATTGGCCTTCAGAAGGGTGTGGTGTCATCTGAAACAAAGCAGTTTTGAGTGTTTTGAGGACTATTTTCCATTCAAGAGATATAATATTTAGTTGTAAACTGCTAATCCCTGAGAGAACTGTCCCAATGTCTCATAATTCTGATACCTGCGGATAACTGCTTTGAAAATCAATCGACATTTACAAACCTTGATGTCCATGCGAGGTTTGTAAATGCACGAGACAACAGTAGCGGACGAACATAATTCCGTCACTCGTTGCGTTGACCCGTCTTTGTTGCTAATGAGCCCAAACCCTCCAGGCTCCCCCGCCCCCTTCCTACCTCCCCCTCCTCAGACGGGACAGTGAGGAGTCGGAGTCTGTCCCGGGGCAGCACAGATGAGCTCATTCATAAAGAGGTTTTATCATTCCCCAGAGAAAGAGAGGATGTGAATCAGGAGAGGTCTGATCCCCCCATCCCGCCATGTACTGTATATCAGCACAGTTACATATTCGCACAGTTGCTGTAGCAATTAACAATTCAAAACTAAATACCATGTCTTTTAAATGTTCCAAAGTGCTCAAAATGCACCTATAAACAGGAAACTGAAACCAATGAATACCATACACATCTGTTTTCCAAAATGACGTGTCAAACTGTTTAACCTGAACCTGAAAATGACCTTAAGCTGTGTGATTTAAGTTGAGTGAAAAGAAGGAAGTTATGTTTTTAAGTGCCAGTTTAGATATTTTATAATGGTTACATTTGGTCCAAGTTAAAGAAAAGATGGGGTGCAGAAAAAAATAAAGCACTGTATCTGATTTTTACTGTCAAAAAAAAAATCCTCCATACAACCTTGTTGTATGGTGGATTTTTTTTTGTTTCAAACTGTCAACGATAGCATTATAGAGATGCAGTAGCCTTGTAATTATGATGACCAAAAAAAAAGAGAATAAAAATTCATCAACTCTGGACGTGGTGGGGCCAGATAAACATTTGCCAATAGATAACGACACTGCCTCGTTATCTGTTAGCTGATCAACTGTCAATCAATCTCCCTACGTTTCTAGCGTAACTGACTTGTCTGCGCGCTGCCGTTACGTGGTTTACGTACGCCTGTCACGCAGTCCACAGACGCAAGACGCACAGACGCTGTTTACTCCACCAACGCAACAGTTCTTAAAGGCTTTTTTTTTACCTATATCTTCCTCGCAGTTAGCACAAAGTTTGTTGCAATGGCAGACAAGAATCCAGGAGCAGTTAGCCACAAAAGAAAGTCCGTTTTTGAGGTCGCTGAAAGAAGAAGACAAGGGGAAAAGTTGCGAAGCCAAACTAAGGTGATTCTTGGAGATTCATTCCAGCGATGGCGCAACTGAAGCAGACGAAGGGTCTAAAGACTGATGCACTGGTCGCCAAATTACTTCTGGACAGGTAACTTCTGCTTATTATGAAAACGTACTTTATTTCCAAGAGCTAGACAAACGTTTTTCAGGACACGAATGTGATATCCTATGTCTGAAAACGTAATTTTCAAGGCAAAGAAAAAAAAAAAAAAATCTCTGCACCCCTTCCTGCTCCTGTCCCCGCTGCCCGTTCCGCTCTTCTCCCTGCTCCTAACTTCTCCGCGCACGGAATCTCCTCGCACCGCTCCCCTCTCCCTCTCCTCTCTCCTCTCCCGTTCTGCTCTTCTCTTGCTCCTAACTTCTTGTCCGCGCACGAAATATCCACGCACCCCCTCCCCCCGCTCCTCCCTTCTCCGCCTTGCCTAACCAACACTGTAGTTAGTTGTTTACAAGTCATGTGCAGCGATGAGGACTTGTTTTCTAGGGGTGCAATGATTTTGCACAGCATACATTACTCTCACACAACACATTATTATAACTCTGAATGTCGTTGCAGTTATGATAATGTCACCTCTACGCCACTACCTCAGACTCGATGGGTGAGAACCCCGCAGCCTCCGGTTTCCACTATTGTGCAGGAATCGCTCTTAGACAGGTAAGTTACTTACAAAAATATTTCTTGTCTTGTCTATGTCTACTATTTTCTGTTTTGTTGGTTATTATTTCAATACAGTGTTTGTTGGGGAAGAATATTTATTGTCAGTATTTTCTCAAGAAAATATTACTTCATCTTAAATGATTTGTACAGCTCTAAACAGTGTACACTTTTCAGGGAGGCAGATTTTTCAATGAAAGGGGTTGAAAAGTTTTCCAGTGGCAGTAGTGGTGAAGAACAAACTTCTGAACCATATAAAAAAGCTAGGTAATATAAGTTATAACTTTCCTTAAAATAATCACCTCCTGTCACTTCATTCTATAATGTATGAATTTGTTCACATTGTAACATACTGTTGTTTTGTTGTACAGACCCTCCACCTCCAGAGATGAACCAGTAGAAGACATAGATGAGGAAGAATTCAACAATCTCCAAAATACTATGTATGTAATTTTAACATCCCTGCATTTGTCGATTGACTGTAAATTATAATAATTGATTGCTTTTAGTATTGACTAGGATGACGAAACCTGGACTCCAGAAATGGAATCTCAAACACAGTCTAAAATCCTCTGAAGAGGACGAAGACAAAGGAGGTGGACTCAGATGCCTCTGATGTGTTTACAGCCAAGATCTAAGAAAACTAAACAATACCACTTGCATTTCTTATTTTCGTCTAAGGTACTTCGTGTTTTTTTCCTATGTATGTATGGCATTGGCTTGGTGAGTGTGAAATGTTTTACTCCAACCCCCAACACAAAGAATCTACTTGGCACATATTTGGGGGTACAAGACTGATCAGATTGTTCTTTTCCTGTCACACCCAGCTTAATGACATTTGCATTTTCACACCACAGGGCTGGGGGTGCACAGAAACAACCATTTTGTGTTGACACATTGCCACAGATTCACATGGATGAAACAGTCCATGATGAGCCTGATGACTGTGAAACAGTGGAAGATGCCGTCCCTCCTGAGACTGCTATGGCTGTTACTGAGGAAGATGTTTTGGGACAACAAGCATCCATCATCTATCATGATCTCTTGAAGCAGCTTCTACACTACCTAATCCTACCTGTGGACAAATGCACAGCTAAGACTTGACAGTCAAAGAAGTTTGCACTGATGCACATTCACAGATATCTTCACTGTTTAGTAAGTGGCTTATATTTTGAAAAGATTCTGTAGTGAGTCTGCGGTGAATATTAGTGATATAATTTGTGGATTTGTTTAATTACAGAGCGTGGAGAATAGAAAGACAAAGGAATAAAACACTCACCGGATATCTGGCATGGTGCTAAAAATCTGAGTAAAAAGATTTTGGCTGTATGTTGATTTTTATAATGAATACATATTTTTATATTATGAATTAATTTTTGACATTGTATGCTAATTTGTTTGTGTGATTAGGCTGGACGTCAAAAGGAGTGCCATTTGCTGCTCACCTGGAACAGGGATATAACGAACCACTTCTGGTACTGCTGTAAAACAGCTGAAACATATGAACACTTCATGGTAACTATAAAATAAAGATGTAATTTTATATCTGTTTTTTTTTTACACTGTAGAAATTTCTACTCAGGTGCATCCCTGGATGAATGAGGGATTATACAAAATGTCATTATTCATACAAGAATTACAGTAATAATCATATTTCTTATACTTCAGGACCTATGGACTGGACTTTTACACCATGTGACTGGTGTTCATCAATGGTACTTTGGCTCTTGCCATTATGACCCCTTGGAAAGCGAAATGAACAAGCCACTGATTCCAAAGGGCTCCGTGGCTCATCAGCGGCTACGTGACTTAGTGCTGGATTCACGATGGCTGAAGACTGTCACAAAGTTCCTGTCTTTTAGGTAAGCTTATGTGTTACACAGAGATGGGTAAAGTAGCCAAAAATTTACTCCATAGTGAGGAGAAGCACAACGTTGTGATCCAAGGGGGAAAATAATCAAGCAACATTAATTGTAAGAGTGTAACTTCTGATTTATAATTTCAAGTTGATGTAATTGGAAGGAACAAAAAATAATTTAATAGTGTCAACACAAAGCTTTGTCAATTATGGAGTTATCATTGGGGAAGATTAACCTAAACTTTTACTCAAAGTAAATGTAACTGATAACTACCCACTTCTGATGTTACATTTGTATACTTGCAGTCCTAATTTACTTTTAAACCAAAATATGACCTGAATACACATATTGTCACACTAAGGTCCACTGCAGAGCTGGAGTCATTCCACAATCATATCTTGATGTATGCTGGAAAACGCTTTGCATTCTCCAAGAAGGTTTATGAGGCACGAGTCTACTTGGCATCTTTGGACTACAACAGTCACCTAAACAGAGGACCCAGGAGGAAAAAGGATGGCTCCACACAGTATGTGTTTCCAAACAACAATCATATATTTATATATCATTTACATTTGAAAAAATAATGCACATAGCTGGGTGTAAATTTATAACCAGTTGTGTATAACCAGTGTGTTTCTGTCTAGAAAGGCAAAGCTTTACAGCAAGAGGACAAAGATGTGGCGTCTGTACACATACAAAGCCCCAAAAGAGTACAAGTACATCCCTGATCTGCAGGCACTCATACTCCAATCAAGGCTTTTGTCCCAGAGAGGAATGGCAGATAGTCACCCATTAAGACCCGAGGATCCACGAAGGCTTGGGCCCCTAGCAGGTGGCATTGCCCCAACAATACAAGAGCTGGAGCAGCAACATGTCAGCAGAGGGCTATGTAAGTTGGCTGTACATCAAGTACAAATTTAAATAGAATATACTTATTTCTACAAATATCTACTGGTAGTACAAAATTTCATTCATCACAGCTATTGTAAATAGTACTTGTTAGAGGTAGCAGTGGGAAAAAAAATCTATCAGCACTATGCTAATACTGTTATTTTTTATGAACTAACTTTTATTTTTTTCCAAACAGGGCAAGCATCTGAATAAAACTCAAAACATGTGACCGGCATGACCTCTGACTGTAACTGTGTATAGTGATGTAAAATTGTGTGTGTTCTTTATTAAAATAATATTATTTCTAAGATTGTTTTACTTTTATGAACATTATTGACATTACTAAAGGAAGACAAAGCAAAAGGAAAATGTCTAACAAAATATATTTATTGGTATTGCACACACTCATAAAACAAGGTTACAGTAAATATGTGATAGTAACTCAATCTAAAACATATTGGCTTGAAGGAACAAAGCCAACATAATTATCATGTGGATCTCTATAACGGTCACGTTTTCCACACACAGCAACTTGGTATAACTATCCTGTTACCTCTTCCAAGAATACCGTACCTCCACACTACAAACTGTCTGTAGGCTGCAAATCTAAACTCCCGATTGCTTTCTCCAAGCTCTTGAGAGTCCTCCTCAGCCCGCAGGTCATTCCAAATTCTGCGAGCAAGTCGCAGAACACCATCCTCTAAAATAAACAGGTCCATGTGTGGCATCAAAGATATACAGTGTTGTGGTGGCTTTCCACAGCACTTGCGCTCTATTAGAGTAGGCATGTCCCTGCACTTTCCGCAGACACACCGGCTCAGAGTTTGTAGAGGAGGGGGGTCTTCTGGATTGGGATCAGTGTCCAACAAATCAAAAAGGAGACTGGGCTCACGGTTGAGGCACCGTTCCAGCAGCAGGTGAGATTCATTGAGGCTCAGTCTCTGAATCCTAGCCTGTAAATACACATGAAAGTCACAGTTATTACTTTTTTTAAACTAACAATAATGCAGCAAAGTAAAATAATTTAAAGTGGCCTATGTCTTGTCTAAACAAGGACAGGCATCATGCTAATGTGATTTTATTTTTATTTGTATATAATAAAAGATTCAATTTAATACTAATGGGGAGTAATGTACTGCTGAAACATACCCGATCACTAGCAATCCTCTGAACTCGAAGATTTTGGACCCTGGTTAGGTCCTCCTCGGTCAAATTATGTAGTATATGGCATTTTTTTCCTTTCTTTTTTTCCTCCAGTTTTTCCTGCTCTGTCGCGGCAGACGTTCCTCTCACGCTGTCTCCTGACGTTGAAGAAGGTCCTGGTCTATCTTTGAACTCCATGATCAAGAAGCGCGTGGCTCACCCACGCTCTACTATAAACCACAGCCGCGTGTCAACGCGAAGTATAACAATGATTATTGCCCGACCATTTGTAGTACAAACAGAAAAGGAAAACTACAAAAAATATATAGTGTTATCAAAAAAAATAGGATTGTAGTGTAACTGTAAATCTTATACTGCACAGGAAATTCTAACTCGCAACAGCATGCTAAATGTCATTAGCCTGGATGGAAAACGTTTACTTCACAAACAAATTCTCCGACGGTTCATCTAAGACTGGTTTTAAGTATAGAATTGTGTTTAGTCCTGGTTTGACCTGGTTCAATTCGGTTTAAGTGTAGATAAGTTACCATAGTTTGATTTTGGGTGGGAACAATATGTATGTCTGCTTGCGATGTTTGTGTTAATAGGCGGCAGCAGCAGGCACAGCAGCAACAGTCGCTATTCAAAAGGGCGCACCGGCTGTAAACAAACCTGTTTCTGGCGTAAGGTGGAGGAGGGAGGAGGCGTTTCTACGTAGGGAACTGTGGGGGAGGGGGGGTGGTTTCACGCATGCGCAACATTTGAAAAAGGACAAACAGTCGCTGGATTTCTCATTCCTTGGAAAATCCTCTATACAACCTTTAACTTAAATGTCAATGGTGTAACTTTTTTGGTAGAGGCTCCTTCAATTGCTTTTCTTCACAGAGATGTTATTGAATGTTTCACAGTATGATATTAAACCTTTGTATCTTCATGGAGACCAAACCAGACCAAGTTACAGGTCAGATCTGTGGAGAGTCAGAATGCCTGTCTTTCTAGGTATTTTTGAGCGATAAAACCACCTGTAATTGAATAAATGTAAGGTAGAGCTGTTTAATGTCATACTGCGGAACCTTCTGCCATTGTGCGGAAATACTTCTTCTGACTCTGGCTCTGATTGGCTTACATTAGGATCTTGTGGCTCCTCTTTCTCTACCTGCTGCAGTGAACCTCGACATTTTGGTCTTAAAATGTTCATATTAACCCACTGTACATAATCCTGAATTTTTCATTTCATTATTTTGTCCCTAAATCAGGAAATGAACATGAATAACAAACCAATCAGGACACCTTCATTGACAGCTGGTGTGTTTCGTTGCTAAGTACCATAAATTACAAACTATAAGCCGCTACTTTTTTCCCACACTTTGAACCTTACAGCTAATAAAACAATGTGGTGAATATATGGACGAATTCTTTGTTTGGCAAATTGTCCATTCATATAAACGGTCTATGGTTTGGCAACACAGCGGATGCGCGCAGCCTGAGTGCAGAAAACGCTGCTGTGTGTGAAGTTACACATGAATCTAAGGTTATTGAGACTAACAATCGCCGTGTGATCAAATAAGTTAAGATGCTAAATGAACATTAGTGAGTGTGATCCATCTTACCCGTATGTCTAAATGACGAGAAGAAACGTCTCAAATGTCAGTAGCCGGACATCCACTCATACCTGATAGATAGAACTAACTCCGCCCCCGAGAGAGTCTGAAATCTGCTGAATTCCTGCAAGACACTGACATGATACAGACAGGACAGAGGCTCTTGCAGGAGACATGTGCAGTAGACCTCGGGTAGAGTCGGGGGTGATGCGTCAAGGAAGATGCTGATTGTGTTTTGAACAGTTATTTTGCACTTTATGCACACACGAAAAAATGCAGATGAGGCAGCTTTTAAGTTAAGGCAATTGATGTGGCTGTCCAAGAAGGAAACAGAGCTGCTGCACGTGAGTTCAGCATCAATAAATGGATGGTGAGATTTTGGCGATGGCAGCGTGACGAACTGACTCAATGCAAAAAGACGACAAAAGCTTTCAGAGCCGAGAAAAGCAGACGGCCCGAATTTGAAAACGTTTTTGAAGACGTGGAAACCTACTGCTTATATTCAGGAACAGTCTATATATGTACAATTTTAAAATTTTGTTAAAATTTTGTTGATGCAGCTTATAATCAGGTGCGCTCAATAGTCCGGAAAATATGGTAAGCCCCCTTTCCGCTTTCTGGTGAGAAGGGGCGGGCACATTTTATGACCTCTATCACGATTGGCTCTTGTTGTTGCTAAGATATTCGCGATCAGATTTCCAAATATGGAGCCTGGGTCCAAATTCGCTCCTGTAAGCATGAGCATCGGGAGCTTCATTTGACCGGAGCTGAACTCTACGGGTGACATCACACTTGCTTAGTTCTTTTACACTGTCTATGTGACAGACCTTTAACCAAAAAGTTACATGGTGCACCTTTAAAAAACACAACAAGTTAATTTTAACTGTTTACAGTTGTCCAAAGTTATTCCTCATTTTCCTTGTACATTCACAATTCGCAATGAGTTTGAACATGCGTTTCTCAATTTTTAGAGGGCAGAGCGGAGTTTTGTTAAGCTGCCAACAACAACACACTTTCTGGTAAGTTGAGGAAAAAAGAAAATGCTTTAAAAACTGACACAGCACACAATGGTCTCATTGCGACCCTAAGAGCTGAAACAAATAGTAGGTCTATATATGCCACAATAAAAGAAAATACGTTTTTGGATACTTTTTGCAGTGTTGTTTATTGTGTATAGTTATTTTTAAGTGACAAGAGAATACTTTGCATTTCCACATAAACCATGAGTCAGTGAAATCATTGCTCAAACAGAGAGATCCACCTCCTTGTAAAGAAAACCACAGACTTGAGCAGTGAGTCTGTGGTTAAATTATAGTGCTTAAATGTGCGGAGGGAGAAACAAAAGCATTTATTCCAAAAGCAAGTGCATGTGTGGACATAAAAGTGAATCCTCTATAAATCTGTGAAATGTAAACAACAACTAAGTCAGAGCAAAGGAATTTACCTCTGCGCAAAATCACAAGCTCAAAACATGCCTGTAGTAAAATAATATGGTAACATTTTAGCTTAGAGGCCCCACATTACGCTTTTTTCTGATCTCATAATGTTTCCTCATCACAAAATTACCAGGAGTTGTGTTTTGTTTCATTCACACTTTTAACACACAAACCCTGCATATTTAGGCCGAGTTCTTCTCTCAAACGGAAAATATTTCCACCTTTTGATGTCATGTTGTAATGCCGAAAGTAGAGCCCGACCGATATGGATTTTGTTGTGGCCGATATGAAACCGATATAATGGGAGTTGGAGCTGCCGATAGCCGATATAATCGCCAATATATTTAGTGATGTAAAAATTCACTGTAAATCTTGAATTATATCAAAAAAACTTAGGTTTGGCTCTGGTGGATTTTAAACTGGGTTTATTTAGGCAACATTTATTGTTATTCTGCCTCTTTACATGATATGTCATAGGACTAAAGCAGGTCTAAGGCAGGTCTAAAGCAGGACTAAACCAGAACTGAACCAGGACTGAAAAAGGACTAAACCATGACTAAAACATATCTAAACCATGTGTAAAACAGGACTAAACCAGAACTGAACCAGGAATGAGTGTCGGGACTCGGTCTCTATCTCTCTCCCTCTCTCGACCCCAAGATTAGTCCTGGTTTATTTATTTTATGCTGAATATATATATATATATGCATATATTTTTGAAAGTTTCGTTTTAAGGCTGCTGCCGCTATCAAACTACCATGAGTCTGCACGCGGTGTGAAGAGAAAAAAAGTGAGAGAAAGAGAAAACACGGCTCCCAATAAGGATCAGGCTCCCGTCGTTCACTTCAATTATATGCGCAAATTTCATCATTCACACGTCTATTTACAGCTCATTTACATATCAATGCAGGTCCAGTAGCAAATATACGGCCAATATAGTCACTTTACAATAGGCCAAAAGAAACAGCCTGTTTAAGTGTGAGAGCTACAGCAGCTAATCGCTAACCTATCAGAACGAACCAAAACCAGTTTCAAAGTCGACATATTATCAACACTCAGCCGCTCACACAGGCTCCTCCTCACATCACAAGTCTGCACTAATAAATGTCCTTTTAATCCAGACTCAAACCGATTGTCCATAAAAACAAATATAATCTCAGTGTTGTGCACATGGATCTATGCCTGCGGGTGTAAACAAACGCACGTGACTCTGGGGGTGTGTTCAAGGACAGTACAGACACACACACCTGACAAATGACTCCAGCAGATAAATACTGATGCAGAGCCACATATTTGGACAGTTTATCTGTCTGTAAATTGGATTAAATGAACATAATGTAGAGAGTCAAAGATTTATAACGAGGTATAACATGCCCACGTGAAATATCGGCCCCTATCAGCAAGTATATTGGCCGATATGGTTTGGTTGCTCATATCGGCCGATAATATCGGTTGGCTCTAGCCGAAAGTATTTTAAAACTCCATACACCTTCACCAGAATCATTTGGTCATCCCTGAAATTGCCCATCTCTACTGAAGAAAAGATAAAAGGTAGCTGTTATCTTGAAAACTACCACTTTGTGACATCACAAGGTAGAACAGAGCATTTTGAGTTTTGGAGATACAGACAGTAGTGTTGTAGTACTCAAGCCGGTATGTGGCCATACCAGCTTGTCAAAGCCTGAACCTGTCAGATCTCAGAAGCTCAGCAAGGCCGGGTCTGGTTAGTACTTGGATGGGAGACCACAGGGAAAATCAGGTGCCACAGTGGGGCACCAGTCACAGTAACTGTCGTTGTGTCCTTAGGCAAGACACTTCACCCAAATTGTCTAGTATGAAAGTATGAAAGTGGTGTGGGAGTGAGTTAAGGTGGTGGCCGGAGAGACAGATGGCGCAGACTGGCATGGCTGCCGCGATTCTGTCAGTCTGCCCCAGGGCAGCTGTGGCTACAATAGTAGTTTACCACCACCGGGTAAGGAGTGACTGAATGCACTGTAAAGCGTCTTTGTGACAAATGTCTGTGAAAAGCATTATATAAATAAAAAACTTACTTGCTTACTCGAGGCCGGTCTCAAATACTACACCATTTTTTGCACTCTTGGTCTTGTCTCGGACTCGAGCATGTTTGGACTTGATCTGACACTCTGACACTGATAAAAAACATTGATATATATGTGCCAAAATAACTGTAAAATACAAATAAATGTCAAAAATGACAAAGATGGTCTCATTTTGGTGTCGATCTTGTCTTGGTCTCGACCCTTAAAAGTGTCAGTCTTGTCTTGTTCTCGACCCTCAATGGTCTTGGTCTTGTCCTGGTCTCGGGGCCCTGTGGTCTCAGACAGGTCTTGGTCTCGATTAGTGCGGTCTTGAGTTCAATACTAATAGACAGACTAATAATAAAATTAGTTATTTATTACTGTATATGCACAATACTGTGAAACATACCATGGCAAAGCAATAACATCTCCATGGAGACAAGTTAACCCTTTACTTGAAAAGTTACACAGTAGACATTTAATGTGACATAACTAGCCCGATAAAAAACACTATGTTTATGTGACAAAGAGGGCCTTTGTCCCCATTTTTCACCTTAGTTCAGTTACATCTATCTATATCAACTAAACACCTAAATAATAACTATCCCGGGTTTGTTTTATTTAGTCTTTGTTTAATTGATCACATTCACACAGTTACTTTAAATTCATTTTATTTGGTTATATCCCTTCATTTTTGTTTAAACTTACCACCTTACCTGTGACTCCACATGGTCTGGGAACAAAAGAGGGGGCGTGTCCTTTGGCAGCCATATTTATAGGCTCAGGGGGAGGTGTTGGCCCAGACCATGTGGAGGGAAGCCTCGGAATGGTTCTCTTCGTTTTATCAAATGGGTTATTAGAATTTTGGTTTCAGTGTTATCTAGTTAAGTTGGAGCACTGTTCAGTTTAAAAGGGTGATTAGGCTTCAGAAAATAATTTAAGGCAGCACACCAGTAAGGAAAGGAAATTGCTACAGTTTTCCCCGTAAGTTGGTGTGAACCCAGGGGGAGGGACTTCCTCTCTGGGGGGTATATAAGTAGAGGCAGTTTAATCAGTAGGGAGGTCACCATCAGTGCAGCCAGGTGCCTGTGGGTATTTTCTTTTGTTGTGTTATTTTCTGTTGCTTTTGTTTAGTTAAGCACAGTTCTTTTTTTTGTAAATATGTATATAATTTTGCCCACGACTTGGAAGGATCCAATAAAGAATTTGGTTTGGTGAAGGACAACTTTGCACTGGACTCTCATTTTGACCACTTGGGCCAGCTTCCCCACAGTTTAGATTTATAGTTTCGGAGCAATACTAAAATTAAAACTACTAAAAACAATAGATTTTGATACTAAGGAACAGACTGGATATTCAGTTTTCCAATATGATGATGGTAAAAATAAAAACAGCACTTTCTTTTATATTATCATGTGGTGTTAGATTTGTGTAATCCCTCAGTGATCCAGGTAGGTTCCATAGAGGTCCATGGGTGTATACTAGTCTATGTGCTCTTATTCTGAAATGGCTCAAAATCTAATTTTTTATTCTAAAACTATTCAGGAATGCTTCATTTCTGTTCTGTAAATGTCACTTTTTTAGTACAGGTACTTCTAGTTTTAATATTGATTAGTATCTGATTTTCGATACAGTTGAACTAAAATGGCTCACTCGAAACTTCCCTCAAAATATGGGCACTTTAAATCACCAAACTTCATCTAATCTGATAAAAACGCACTGATTGAAGCCAGCTGGAGTATAACCTTATACTAACAATTCCTCCATTGCACTTAGCCTTGAAACCTAACCACACAAATCCTTGGTCCAGTCTCTGAGGGGCTCCTATCTATTACATTAGTGCCATTTAGTTTCTATGTAAACAAAAACAACAAAGTTAAAAATACAAGTCTCATTTATCAGCGCGGGACCGAACAGTTCTTTCTCCATCACGTCCAGTGCTTCTCCACATTCATTAAACTGCTTTTTGAATACAATGAACCACTGTACAAACAACTGATCAACCACAACTTCCCCAAAACATAATTACGAAACATTTGGTAATGCCTGGTGCAAAGTGAATAGATGACAGCTTGAGTTTTATGACCTGGTTGAGATATTGGTTTGAAGCTCATATAAATCATGTTTCACTGTTATGCAATAGTTTGAACACTGTTGGCAAATGGGAGTGTGTTCACAGCCAGAAGGGGAAAATCTGTCTCGGAAAGTTAAGTTGTCCTCCTCGTTTTATAGTTTTAATGTTTTATGTAAGGTTTATTCATTTGGTATTTTTGAATATGTACAGAAGTTAAAGGTGCATTGAGTAAGTTTTCTGGTGGAGTGTCTGTCAAATGCTTTTCTCCATCAAGATGTTATTTCTGTGTCTGGAGTGTTTCACAGTATGGTATTAAACCTTTCTATCTTCATGGAGACCAAACCAGACCAAGTTAGAGGTCAGATCTGTGGAGAGGCGACCCCGCTCACAGTCAGAATGTCTGTTTTTCTAGGTATTTTTGAGCTATAAAACCACCTGTAATTTAATAAATGCAAGTAAAAGGTAGAGCTGTTTAATGTCATACTGTGGAACATTCCAGGCAGAGCAGTGGCATATCCATAGACACAGATGACGGACCCCCAGCAAATGTGGAACCATAATGACACAATGCATACTGTATTTTTCAGACTATAAGTCGCACTTTTTTCATGGTTTGAGTTTTCCTGCAAACAAACAAGTAAACAAACTTATAAAGACAACAGAGAAGACTGAACACAAATGCCCCCAAAAAGAAAATCATATTTTGCAGATTACAAGATGCAAGTAGCAAAATATGCACCTGAAAATGGTAATCAAGCAGCAGAAAGAAAGTTTGGAGTGAGTGAGAAACTTGTGACACCGGGAGGATGCACCATGCAACTTTCCTGGAAGACACTGGATGGATCGACAAAGCCTGGACTTCAATGACACCAAAACCATCCTGTCGAGATTCAGAAAGGCCGGAATAATTCTAACTGGAACTGATGCTGAGTCTGACAACAGCTACACAGAAGAGGAAGCGGCGCTCCTTTTACCTCCGGAGGTCGCGGAGTTGCTCAGAAGTGACACCGAGGATGAAGAATTCAGTGGATTTAGTGATTTAGAGTGAGATGGAGAGTTTGGTAAACTTGTTCTGTTCTGTTGTTTATGTTATAGTTATCTGAAGAACTGTTCATATGTGACGTTAAAAGTCTGTTGTTCTCTGTTCTATTGTTATTACTAGAACTTGAATTAACAGATGAAATGTTGGTTTCTGATTTTATAAAATATATTTCCCCCAAAATGTGCGATTATAGTCCTTATATGTTTTTTTTCTTCTTCATTACACATTTTTTGGCTGGTGCGACTTATACTCTAGAGGGATTATAGTCCAAAAAATACACATTCGCAAACACAGCCAAAAAGTGCTACAATTGGTCAGAAATCTCAAAAAAAAAAAATTGATTTAAAAAACACATTTACAGGAGCCTGTGATCTATCTGGTCCTGTTTAGGAGTTTGATTTTCAACAAAAAATGTAGACTGCCTTGTTTAACAGTACAAATCAGCTCACCTGTTGTAGTTCCAGGGAAAATAGTTCTTAGTATTACTCTAACAAAGCTTCAGAAAGAGCAGAGCCTCTAATTAACATCACACCACAGGGAATGTTGATTGCTCACGCTGCATATTTAGGTTCTTCTCTCAGACAGAAAACACCCTGTTCCACCTTGTGATGTCACACGGTAATACAGGAATCACTCCACTGTGTTTTTAAACTCTTAACACCTAACACTAAAGGCAAAAGGAGCTGTTAACTTGAAAACTACAGCTTCATGACATCACAAGGTGGAACAGAACGTAAATATAGATGATAAATGATAATATTGAAACTAAACCATAAAGCAGAATTATCCCCCAGAAAGTATTCTAAATGTACAATGTTGTTAAAAATATGAGCTACAATACGTAAATACCAGATTGCAACATTTGTTACCAGTAATTATATAGTTTTAGTTCATAATTCAACGGTCTACAGCTAAAATCTTATCATATTGCAAAAAAATTACCAAAAATTACCACTTGTGCAAAAAAAAAAAATATACTAATGATAAATAATGACCTCCAAAAATTATTGTTTCATCTGTCATGTATTGACATGTATTGACTGATGATAAGTTGACATACTAATTATCGTGACATGGCTTAAAGCTCAGTGTCAATTTTGTGTAATTTAGAACCTTTAAATCAAAGTCAGAAGTGAAAGAATTAAAAAAACACTTTGAGAGGTTTGTCAAGATCATAAAGTGTCATATCGATCACGTCATTTTGTTTTATTAGTAATGGTGGTTGCGACAGTTTCACAATTAGTCACTACAATACAGTATGTGACTCTTATGAGATTTTGAGTAATTGTCACCTCACAGAAAAGCTGGTGTGAATGAGTCAAGGTCCGTCGGGGAAAAGCACAGACGGTAATTAGCGGTTTTGATTTTAAAAACAAACTTTGTGTTGAGTCAGCTGGTGTTATCGTAAATCTGTCACTGAGCATGAGAGTCACATTTCACACATACTTACTGCCTGATTAGTTTGAAAAGGTGCACTGCAAAACCTTTCACAGTATGGCAGTATTTATTTCAATGTGAGACTCAAAAATACGTAAAAGAATGTTAAGTATGAGACTTTCCACGTTAAGTTTGTTATCTATATAAAGACACTTTACATGAAAATGAACAGTCTGGTCCAAAAAATCTGAAATTTGGATGACAGGAGTTTTAGAGATGAGACAGATCAGAGCTCAGACAGACAAGAAGTTTGAGGAAGTTTATACTTTGTCCCTCCCATAGACTGTACTGTATGTATAAATGGACATAGGTTAAGCAGTAGCCGGTGTGTTGTAAATTGGAAGTGAGCATGGAGGTGCTTCCGGCTTCTTCTGATTCTAACTCTGGCTCCAACTGTCTTACACTTTAAAACTGTCACCCCTCTCTCTGTAACTCAGCAGTGAGACTCGTCATTTTGGACATAAAATGTTCGTAATGACCCGCTCTACATTACACTGGTGTTTTTATTTCACTTTTTATTTATTTATTTTTTTGGGATGCCTTGTCATGATCTGCATGTAGGTCTGAAATATACATTTCTGACAAATGAGAGTGTGAATGAGTCAGCAAATCCTAATGAATGTTCCTGCAGCTAAAGTTGAGAAATGTTTGCTTGTTTGTCCAAAAAGAAAATCTCCTCATTAATGTTCAATAATGGTCAAATCCACCTTTATTTTTTGATTTATGAATAATGTCTATTGACTCACAAAGGTTTGTGACTTTTAAAATGAGTCCAGAAAGTTTGGGAAACACTGTTTGATGGTACCTACATACACTTTTAGTAAGAAATCTATGTAAACTTTTATAAATGTGACCCCTAACTTGTAACTTGGCCTAATCTTATCACCTACTCTTCTCCATGGCGATCCATGGGGGACATTCCCAGCAAAGTAAAAACATGCAATCGAGTCAAGCAGGGCGTGTACCTCCACCAGAAAGGTTACACAGTGCACCTATAAGAGCTAAATTAAAATGTGCCATTAATTTGACACTGACAGTTTCCAGATCCTCTTGTTATATGAGAGGGTGAAGTTCCAGTCTCAGACTGGTACAGAGAACTGGAGAGCACCAGTCATGGCACCTCCTGTGGTCTGGTTTCACTGCACTTCAAAATTTGTACTCCTAATACAGAGAATAACACAGTGTGTATCTTAGCAACCGCTGGCCCGCTGAGGTGATATAAGACAGGAGATAGTGCTACTCTGGAGGTTGTGGTTCCATAAGGAAGGGCATCTGGCATAAAATCTATTCCACATCTGTAGTTCAATAACACTACCATTTATTGTCTGTTCATAAAATTCAGTGGTGGTAGTAGTAGTGTGGCAGTAGTAAAGTGTAACACACTAGCAGTGGTAGTAGTGGTAGTAGTTGTAGTAGTTGTAGTAGTAGTAGTAGAACTAGTAGTTCTAGTAGTAATAGCAGAAGTAGTAGTTGTAGTAGTAGCAATAAAAATGTATAGTAGCAGACTAGCAGTGGTGGTGGTGGTGGTAGTAGTAGTAGAAGTAGTAGTAGTAGTAGTAACAGTTAGAGTAGTAGTAACAGTAGGAGTAGGAGTAGTAGTAACAGTAGGAGTAGGAGTAACAGTAGGAGTAGGAGTACTAGTAGTAGTAGTAATATTATTATTATAATTATTGGCAATCAAAATTCAATAAAAGTGACAAAGTTGTAGTCCAATAAACATATATGTTGTATTCTTCTCTCTCCAGGTGGGTTCTTGATGTAACCATGTCTAATATCTGATTTGTTGTGTTTCCATGGTGAGTGTTTCTCCTCCTCATTGGTTCATCATGACACACTCTTTCCTCGATAAGGATCTTTAAACCACACACTCACCACAAGACCACATCTGGAACCAGTCCAGACCCACAACTGTTTATCTCCAGAGTCAACGCACCGGAGGCCATGACACTGCTGCTGATCAGACCTAACAAGACTTCTATACTCACAGACTATGGAGGAGGGCTGCAGAATCAAACAGTGGATATTTAAAGGTGCACTGTGGAACTTTTTGGTTGTTTCTATGGATATGTCATTGCTCTGCCTGGAATATTCCATAGTATGATATGAAACACTTCCACCTTACATTTACTCAGTTACAGGTGGTTTTATAACCTAAAAAAACAGCATTCTGACTGTGAGCTGTTTGGTCTCCATGAAGATAGAAAGGTTTAATGCCATACTGTGAAAGATTCTAGACAAAGCAATAACATCTCCATCAGAAAAGTTACACAATGCAGAATTTGATAGTGGTTGTTTTTTATGCTTTTGAGTTTTTGTGCTTTCTTGATTTAAGCCAGTGCTTCTTAATAATTTTTTTGTCACACCCTCCCTGGAAAAAAACATTTCTCGCCCTCCCACTCCACAGAACGACAACCAAACGTGGGCAAATCGCATCCTCGCCTTCAGTAACCGACATACAAAAGCAAATGTTTTAATCGCGTCTCCAAAGCGACTCCCTGGACACATGCAGCATGTGTCCGTCCGTATTTCGCGCTGCACTCACCTGCGTCATGAGGTGGTCCGCTCCTGTGTCCTCCTCAGAGTCGGCGTCAGAGCACATCTACTGGAGGGGCGTGGGTCACCAGCAGGGGGGGCACTGCCATATGAGAAATATTTTAATGGGGTGGAGTCATACAAAGCAGAAAAGCTATCAAACACGTTTTTCTTTAACAGTATTAGGCTAATTATGTGTTGTTGTTGTTATTATTATCATTATTGTTAATGTTAATATTATTAGCTGCAATAGTTGTTGAGGCTGCGTGGTAGACGATACGCACACAAGACAATAATAAAAGGTTGAAATTTATTTAAAAAAAAACAAAAAAACAATAAGGCCTGCCATTTGTTGTAAACATTAAACAACAGCCTCCCGTCAAAAACACCTCTGAACAACATCGCTGAAAGAAGCAATGGGCAAGAAATAGCCACGCATCGGGCAGCACCAGGGCTGTAGTGGGCGTGGTACGCGAGGATACGCCAGTCACACACTTCTCCTGATGTGAGATATATTTTTTTAAAAAAAATTAAAAATGATGATGGTATAATTTTTGGGAGGGGCACTAAGGCCAAAATTATAAATATATATTATGAATATTTTGGTTACTAGTGGCTGAACTATATCAGAGCACAATGAACAGCTACGCGAAAACTTTACGCAGCAACACAATGTAACACTCCGCTCACACCCAGACACAACAACGTCAACAAAACTACAATAAGATAAGAGGCTCTGGTCACAACATGAACACACGGCATCAGCGCCGCTCCTACTGCACACGACAGAACAACCTGGAGCAGCTCCATCACACACGAGCTCATTTACGCACTATTTAACTATTAACACTATAACACTATTTACCTGTGAGGCTTCATGTTCAGATTTGCCGCAAACTTATGAAAACAAACCTCTTACCTTCTCCAGAGACTGAAGCAGAGTGTTTCTTCTATCCGCTGTTCCATTGGTTCTGTCTCCAAAAGTTTATTGTCCAATATGAAGAGATGAAACTGGTCCAAATCCTGGTCCAGTCTGGTCCGTGACGCGAGGTCCAGGAGCCGAGTGCACGAGCGGTTGTAAAATTAGTCTTAATTCCACTTCCCACTTAAATCTGAAAGTTACGGTCAGTCCATATCAGCACCAGGACACCAGGTAGAATTCTGCCTCTGCGCGCTCTGCTCAGGTCAAACGTTTACACCCAGAAACGAGCGGGTAAAGGCGCGTAGAGCAGCGAGGGACTGCCCTGGTCCCGGCGGCGGCAGCGAGAGCCCCGGCCCGGTGGCAACTGCCCCAGTCCCGGCAGCGACTGTCCCGGGTCCCGGCAAGGAATGTCCCAGCCCCAACAGCGGTAGTGACAGTCCGGGTCCCGGCGGCGGGTCTGTCAGGTCGGGTCTTTGACTCTGTCCTCGCCATTTCCTGTGTGGAGCTTTAGGCTAAAGTAGCAGCTGCCGCTAATCGTGAAGCTGCTACGAGTTGACGCCGCAGGTTGACGTGACGTGACGTGAGTGACAGAACAGTTGTCCAATCACACTACAATAAATAAACAGAGACTGTGATGTCATTGATGTCACAGTAAAGTTTGTGCCCTTAGCCCAGTGCTTCTCAATTATTTTCTGTCATGCCCCCCCTAGGAAGAATAAAACATCTCGCGCCCCCCCGCGTGACTATAAATAGTATCATGTGTCTATAAAATTGTTATAAGTACACCTCTGCGTAACACTGCCACCTTATATGATGCCAACAACGCTCGCTAGTTTACTGAAGTAGCAGTCACAAAGCGGGATGATTGTCGGCAATATTCGGCACGTTTTCGCTGAAAAAACTCAAGCGGTTTATCAGTGTGATTAGGGTGTGATGTCTTTAAGCGATGCCGTAATTTATTTGGCTTCATGCTGTCCGCTGCCAACATTTTTAGAATCAGTAAGCACAGCGGCCTTTCCTCGTTTCCCACCATAGTCACAGTGAAGCCGAGCGCTACATACACTTATAGTTTGTTCTCTGCACTTCATTTCTCCTGCTCTGTGCTGTGTGTGTGTTTGCTCTGTGTAAAAAAAAAAAAAACAACAAACACGATGACGTCACATCCGGAGTCACTGAGAGCAGCAGAATGGAAAATAATAAAATACGGAGTCACTGAGTGCACCAGAGCAATGTGTCAGTCAGCCAGCCATCTTCCAGAGAAAATGAGTCGGGGAGATGGATACCTTTATTGGCGAGTTTTAACTTTTCAAAGTAACGTTTTTGATCCTCAGCATTCAGTGACTTAGAGTAAGATGATGAAGTCATGTCAAAACAATTACACAGACATACGCAAAGCAACTGTCAACACAAACGAGCGGCCCCACAGATGTTTTGCCTACCAGTCACTGCGCATGTGCGGAAAAGCCGGATGTAAAGAAAAACACAAACACGTTTTCTTGTATAGCGCTAATATTCACTTAGTAGTGGATGTGCAATTACACTTTATTCTAGCACTGCAAAAAAATAAAATAAATAAATAAATAAAAAAGCATGTTCCCCGAAGTCACTCGCACCTGTTTTATCCATATGTTTAACTAACCCTTTGTTATTAGTCTGTCTACAACTCCAAAGCTCAAAATGCTCTTTTCCACCTTGTGATGTCATGAAGCAGTAGTTTTCAAGTTAACCTTTTTCATTTTGGTCAGCTGAGATTGCTAATAATGAACAAAACGCTTTATAATTTAATATAGAATTTAGCCTATAATGGAAAAACTATTAACTTTTAACTATGAATGATGAAAGATAATATCCAGAGTTACATATTGTACCATAATGTAGAACAATAGCAATAGTAGACTCTGAAATGTATATTTTCATAATGGGAGTACTAAAAAAAACAAGCATTGATTGTATTACATAAAAAAATAAGCTTTATTTAGCCATAATTTAATTTAATTACACTTCAGTAGTTAAACTTATAGACAAAAGCTCTTCATACTCAAAACAGCCTTGAAACAACAGGCACATTTTACATAAACATTCAAAATAAATCCAGTGCAGTTGGTCCATTCCATCTTACATGAGCTGGGGAGATGTGATTTACAGTTTCCTCATCACAAACAGACCTGGAGTTGTGTTTTGTTTCATTCACACATATTGAGTTTTTCTCTCAAACGCAAAATACTACTTTGTTCCACCTTGTGATGTCATGTGGTATACAGGAAGTGCTCCACTGTGTTTTTAAACTCTATACAACTTCACTAGAATCATTTGGATAATGTCGTCTCTGGAATCGCCATTCTATTCAACAAAAGGTTAAAGAGATGTAGACAGACTAATAATAAAAGATTACTCAAACATGTGTGAAAGAAACAAAACACAACTCCAGGTCTGTTTTTGAGGAGGTAACAAAATTATAGACAGTTTTGTGAATCTATCATAAGGGCAGTTACTGTTTGTTCACATCACATTTTGAACATATCTACAATCGGAGCAAATCATTGTGTTGAATATCAAGTAATTTTACCTCACTAAAGTCTGCAAGAAAAACCTCCCTGAAAAAAACCCAAAACAACAAAAACAAAAATGCTATCAAGTACTTAAAGGTGCACTATGTAACCTTTCTGGTGGAGGGTGTGTCATTTGCTGGTCTCCATGGAGAAGCTATGTCTTTTTCTAAGACATTATACAGCATGACATTTATTTTTATTTATTTACAGTGAGGTTGTCTCAAAAGCAAAGCAATGGCATATTCATGGAGACAAACAGGTGGTGGTGGACCCTCCACCAGAAACGTTACATAAAGCAGTTTGAATAAGAAGTGCAAAATCTTGAAAACAAAAAAGCATATCTAAACACACACACACACAAGTAGGTGAAAAGCTGGGGCAGACTTCTCTAGTTAAAGAAGCTGCTTTGTAAACTTTGTCTTTCTCTGGACGCAAACCTGGATCCTGCAGTTAGAAAAATAACCGATATCTTCTCCCTAAAAACAAAAATAAATAATGTTAAATTGGAAGTAAATATACACATTTCAATGTTATATCTATCACAAAGTTCACTTGTCACCTCTGCATATATATCGTAGTATCAGGAACATTACAACCATCAGAGTGAAAACATTGAAGTAAAGTATCCACTGACCTGGCTCTGAAAAGAAGAGAATTACAAAATACACTTTATACATTCAACAGTATTGTGTAGATGTTTCAAAAGTTTACAGAATAATGAATGAAAAATAAATGATATATGATAAATGATAACTGTCACTGCAAAATAAAGCCAAAGTATGCTCTATTTCAGACATGTCAAACTCAGGCTCGGGGGCCAAATTTGGCCTGCAATATAATCACATTTGGCCCATGAGATCATATCAAATATGTATTAGAGCTGACCCGCCCACTACAGATAGACTATAGAGACATGATTTATTTAAAATGTTGTTATTATTATTTTATATTAAGTTTGTTCTGGATTCAGTGTTTAAACAAAACTATTATTAAACATTTATTTTAATAAGAAAAGGTTTAACATTACATATTTCAAAAGAAGAGAAAACATGCAGATGTTGTTGAACTTTTATAATAAAGATTTAGTTTGGCCCATGATTTAGTCCCAGTTTTTAATTTGAGTTTGAGTTCTAGTTAGTGTCTGCTACCCCCTTGTGGTTGTTTGTGTTAGTGCAGAAAAAATGCACTATTTTGCTAACTGAAAAAATAGCTCCCTTTATTCAAGAGAAGAATAAAAGTAGAGTTTCTGATGGTTAAAGATACACATATATAGAATAATAGTAATTATAATGGAAACATGAATGTGACTTTATGATTTTAAGTAAGCAGAACTCATTTTCTGTTGCCAGTGCCATAGCAATGAACAATTCCAAACTAAATATTATATCTTTTGAATAGTCAGTTGTCCTCAAATGGGACCACATAACAGTTAGCTGAAGAGAGAGGGATTTCCAAGTAAGGACTTGACAAACTAAGGAGCTGAGTCAGCAGTTGCTCCATGCATGACCTCTTACCTGTAACATGGAGGGTGAATGTTTTGGTGATGGGGGCTGGCAGGGCGCGGTGAGACACAGTGCAAGTGAACTTCCTCCCTGAGTCAGAGCGTTTTGGCTTCAGATAGAAGAAGGCGAACAGGCTGTATGTGCCGTCAGGGTTAGGGGAGTGACCGGAGAGCTGGGCAGTGTCCACCCGCGGGCCCACCTCCGTGCTGCCCTTATGGGACCACTGGATGTCCACGTCCAGCGGGTAGTACCCATCTGCCCTGCACTCCACTCTCCTCTCACTATCTTCAGATATTGTCAGTGTGGGAGCCACGTTCAAGGAAACATGGGGAGGTGCTGTAAGAAAAGTATTGTAAAAAGTAAAAGTATTGTAAAAGTATTAAAACAATTATTATGCTGCACTACACAAGGTGTACTCTGTCATTTTCCTGGGAGGAGTTCTAGGACCTGCTTGTATCCAAGATTTTATTGACCAAAACCCAGGTTTAGTCCTGATCTAGTCCAGGTTTAGTCCTGATCTAGTCCAGGTTTAGTCCTGATCTAGTCCAGGTTTAGTCCTGGTCTAGTTCAGGTTTAGTCCTTGTCTAATCCAGGTATAGGTTGGGATATAGTTCCAGTTATAGTCCCAGTTTAGTCCTAATATGAATGTCACATGTGTAATCAGTTTGCTGTCGTTTATTTGCACACAGAGTCCATTTTAGACACTGAGCAACATTGAAACATGCAACAAGTGAATCATAGTCACCTTCTATTTTCAGATCCACGGTGACACTCCCCAGCAGAGGATGCACATGCACAGAGCAAAAGTATTTGCCTTCACTGCCCACTTTAGTGAGAGGAGTGGTGTAGGTGGCGCCCCCTGCAGCCAGTTGTTTTAACTCCACCCCTGAGCCTTGGGTCTGTCCTGATGGGCTCTCGTGGCTGAACAGAGGGACATTGTTGTGGATTTTTTTCCACTCCACAGTCACTCTAGGAGCTTTGTGGTCAATGTAGAACTGGCAGTGTAGTTTGGGATTCGAATTTAATAAAGATTTCACCACTGGAGTCTGGGTCTGTATCATCATCACCACTAAAGAGAAAAAAACAAAAACAAAACAGACATTAGATCTGGTTGTTTTTTTCACAGCAAAACAGCTCCCTCGACTCTCAAAATGACCAACATGCTTTGCATCTCAGCTGCATTAAAAAAAAAAAAGATGACATAATGATTTGGAAAAATGCTATTCTAATTATTGGACTCTGCACTCCATTCTGCAAAACACAACAATATAGTGATAGTAAAAAGAAATATAATATAATATTTCAATGTTCTAGAAAAAAGTTCAATGTTAAACCATAGGCTGTACAGAGAAGTGGTCTAAGGGAGTGTGACGTTACCCACAGAGGTCCACACAGAACTAAGAAACCTGACGTCTATCCACAGCTTCAGTAAATCTGTGAAACAGCAGCTTCTGGACAATCTGTACATAACGTGGACTAATCTGTATGTGTTTTAACATCATACAGTAAATGTCTCTGTCTTGTTGTGTGATTGTGTTTTGTGTCTATTGTCTTTAATCTGCGTGCTGTGTGTGCTTTTAGTATGTTCTAATTTGACTAATAAGTCTACAGTTATATTTACTTCTTTTGTCATGTGTGATGGACTGAATGTTATTGTTCTGTTTTTGTCTTGTCATTAAACTGCCAGTGGGACTACGGATGAAAATGATCCTGCACGGCAAACTCTGGCACATTTACATGCTGTACTAACACAGCAATCAATGCTCAATGTGCACTGTCCCATATTTAATAAATAAACACAAACATAAACATGAACATAAACATAAAGATAGTGTTCAGCTTTAGTCAAATGAAGCTCATAGTGGCTAGCAGATGTAGAAGTGAATTTGAAGCCAAGTTCCATATTAGAAATAGGAATAACGCCAGAAAAACACCAGGATCATGTAGAGCAGGTTTATACGAACATTTTAAAATCAAAATGATGAGGCTCACTGCAGCAGTTACAGAGAGAGTGACACATTTTTCAATGTAAAATCAATTGGAGCCAAAGTCGCTGGAGCCAGAAGTGCGCACTTGGAACGCAGCAGCCTGCGGGTTAACTATGTCCACTTAAATATACAGTCTACGTGTTAGACCAATCCAGTATTCTATGTTTATTAAAATTAACAAAATGTATATACCGTATTTTTCGGTCTATAAGGCGCACCGGATTATAAGGCGCATTAAGCGAAACTAACGGCTCTTGAGACTGATCCCATAGCCCAGGCATCCACCATCCACTTGGCAGAATTCACTCGGCATTGCCTCCCTGTCTTGGTGAATGTGTATTATGAAAGTGTATTTAGGTGGATCATTTAAGTTGTTTTTTTTATTTCTCACGAGGTGGACTGAAATATACATTGAGTAATAATGTGTTTAATGCAGCTTTGCGCACATTGGTTTACATTTTACAGAAACTGTAAGCTCTGAAAAAACAGCTCGCTCCTTGTGCATGATGTAGTCAGCTTCTGTCAGACTCAAAGACACGACTCAGTGGAATATGAGTGTTCTTTCTGTGACTGAAGATGTGCTGCTGATGGTGAGTCTGTTCTGTGCTTCTATTGCGTTGGAGATGATTCATGTTAACCAGAGATTATAAGTCTGCAGGTCATAGGCACAGACCGTATATATAAATGGACATATATTCTCTGTAGCATTTCACTGATGTCATAAATGCCAACATAGATCTAAACTTCGCCCTTTACTTCGCGAGGCTCCTGACTACGGTAGCCGTAATGCTCCGACAATCCATCAATCGTTGTTTATTTATTTATATATAATTTTTACATTATATTTGGTGGGTTTTCCTTAGCGATGGATAATTTTCTCATTTGTACTTTACATTAGAGCACACAGCCGTCCCATGTTTGTAATATCAAATATAAGTTTTACCTGTTGTAGTGAGGATCTCTTTGTCCTGTATGACCGGCCAGCTCTTGAAGTCGTGCTGTCCGGTGGGGGGCTGGTCAGTGGACTGTCTGATGAAGCTGGTGATTTGAAACAGATGGTTGGAGTGAGAGATGTTGACACTGAACCAGCGGTTGTGCAGGTGCTCCCCTTTGACAGGCCAGCGAATGAGGGACCCGTCTGTGCTGTAACGGTGCAGCACACAGGATAACTGCTCCACCACTGCACCCACCAGCAAATGACGCAAATCCAACTTTGATGCTATTTATAATGACAAAAACAAAAAACAAACAAACAAAAAAACTAAGACTCTTTAAGATGCATTGTGTAACTTTTTGGTTGGGGGTCAGTCACGTGCTTGCTTCCATGGACATGTGTTTGCACAGTATGTTATTAAATGTATCCATCCTTTTTTTTTTTTTTTTTTCATTTGGTGTCTTTTTGTTGCTCAAAAGTACATTGAAAACCCTACAGTCTCTACACAGATCTCACCAGTAAATTGACCTGGTGTCACCTCCTGCCTACTGTGGAACATTCCAGTACATCTTCATGGAAACAAGCTTCTGGCGGACCCTAGTGAGAAGTTACGCAGTACACCTTTAACTTCTGGGGCTGCAAAATCTATTGCAATTAAATGGAACTTGTAAAAGAAATCACAATTATATTTTTAGGCTAGATGAGTGAAGTGTCTTGTTCAAGGACACAACAGAGTGCAACGTTTTTAAAGATGACCAATGTTTTTAGTTTTAGTTTACTTGAATATACACTGCTCAGAAAATTAAAGGAACATTTTGAGAAGGTATCAGATCTCAATGTGAAAAAAAATGCTGGACATCAACAGATAGGTGGACAGGGCAATGTCTTAGGAACAAAAGGATGCCACCTTCTTTAATGGAAATAAAATGTTCACTTTAGTGACAACCTGAAAATCAAAGTTAAATAATGACGTGGCAGGCTAGTTCATTTTGCCAAGATTTAATTTCTGAAACTCAAAATGCTTCTCAATATCTTGTGTGGTCCCCACGTGCTTGTATGCATGTTTGACAATGTTGTGGCTCGCCCCAAAATTTTGTGGGGTGTCCTCCCAGATCTGAGTAAGAGCATCACTGAACTCCTGTAGAGCCTGACGACGCCTGATGGACCCAGACATAATGTTCTAGAGGTGTTCTGTCGGGTTTAAGTCAGGTGGAGAAGTTGGACAATCTGTGCATCTTCTGTAGGATTAAGAAATGGCCTCATACACCCATTAGTGATAATCACTGTAGCCAAAGCAGCACTAGTGGAAAACCAGCCAAAAAACACCAAGAAGGAGAAACCTGAAATGAGCTCCACATGCAAAACCAGTCCTTTGTTGATGCATGTGTGGTTCATTTCCATTAAAAGATGTGGCATCCTTTTGTTTCTAAGACATTGCCCTGTCCAGATTTGTACAGATATACAACATATTTTTTCACATTGAGATCTGATGTGTTTTCAAAATGTTCCTTTACTTTTTTGAGCAGTATATTTAGCAGCATTCTGTTCCTACCAAAGTGGAAGTTATCAGTTTTGATGCAGCAGTAAAAAACTGTAATGTTCTTTCATCTGTAATCAAAGCTTACGTCACTTCACTTCCTTACAAGCTCCTAAATAGAGCTAAGATATATTTTATTACTTTATTATTTTACTGCTTTATATTTTATTTTATTTTTCCTGGTACATGTACATTTGCAACAGACTAGTGCCTTATTTGACACCAGTCTGTTGCTGTTACAGCTACTTATCTAGAATGTATTATTACAATTTATATATTTGTTCTAATATATTGTGATGTGTGACTGTGTGCAAATAATTTCCCTTGTGGATCAATAAAGTTTGTTTAAGTCTAAGATCTTTACAACACAAAAACAATCCAAACTCACGTGTGATGAGAAAGGTAACAATGTCTGGGTCCACTGGAGGGTCTCCTTTCAGTCCAAACTGCAGGGCGGCCGGTCTGGGGTGGTGTTTTGTATCAAAGTAGCCTTTAGTGTTCGCTGAAACTTCTTCATCAGTGAATCTACAGGGCAGCCAGGAAATCTGATCTGCACTCTGGATATCTGTAAGAATAAAGTTAGCATCAGCTTTTACTGTTCACTATCAAATTTGAGACCTTGTGATGTTATGTGGTAATACAGAAAACTTTGAGTAACAGCATTATAACAGCACATTAGGTCCTATATTATGCAAAATGAACTCTTGTGAGCTTTAAGTCATGTTATAATGTTATGTCCTCAAAAACTTACCTGGAGTTGTGTTTTGTTTCATTCACACGTTAGAGTGATCTTTTATTATTAGTCTGTATACCTTGTTCCACCTTGTGATGTCATGAATGTGATGTGGTGTGATGAACTGGCAATTTTCATGTTAACAGCTCCTTTTACCTTTAGTTCAGAAGAGGTTGGCAATTCCAGGGCTGAAATCATCCAAATAATTCTAATGAATGTGTGTGGAGTTTAAAAACACAGTGCCACATGACATCACAAGGTGGAGCAGAGTGCTTTCTGTTTAAGAGAAGAATATTTAGAAAGGCTAAATATGCAGGATTTGTGTGTTGAATATGTGTGAATAAAACTAAACACAGCTTCAGGTATGTTTATGATGAGGAAACATTATAATATGGGAAGAAAAATTGCGTAATATGGCACCCTTGAAGCTCACAAGAGTCAGTTTTGCGTAATTCGAAATGGTAGTTGCTTTTGTTAGAGTTTACTAGTGCAGGTACTAGCGATACAAGCGCTTTGAATATACGCACAGGCAGTTTGTTTAGAATAGACTGTTCCAAACTATTATATTGTACACAGATATAACTCACCTCTAAGTAGAAAGACGTAAATAAAGAGTTTTAAATACAAGCCCATTCTTCTTCATCGGTAAAACAACTCGCGTTCCAAAAGTGGAGCTTTCACTTTCGTTCTCGACAAAGTTACGCCTCCTTACTGTAGTACCAACATTATCCACGCAGAGGCGCTAAAACGTTCCTTATGTAAATAACATCAGGCAGCGACAATTGTTTTGTTTGTGCAGCAGTAGGTGAGAGTAACTTGTACATTTCCACGGGTGAATTTCCTAACAAAATAGAAAATAAAAAGCATCATTAAATAGGCCAAGTTAAGACGTTTCCCCATTTTAAAATACATGCAAAAATATGATTCACACTGTAATTTTTTTTTTTTCTGAATTTTCAATAGTTTAGGATAGACTAGCGTGAACAGATGTCCTTATTTACCCGGGACAGTCCCAGTTTTGAGTCCTGTGTCCCCTGTCCCAGCAGATTTATCCAAAACCAGAGATTTGTCCCAGTTTTATACAAGAAATGTCCCAGGTGTCCCTATTTTTGACCGGTTTGATCTAGAATGAACCGTTTTAAAAGAAGCTTCATTCCAGCCGCTATCACACTTATGAATAAACTGTAATCTACGTATCTATCAATTTTAATACTTTGTCTTGGAAAAATCGTGTGCTTTTTATATATTTAATATTTATTGTGATTTTAGTCAAGCGTGATGAATGAATTTAACGAACTGTTGAAGGAACAAACCATTCTGCACTGGAGCACTGCAATACTTTATTTTGTAACTGTGTTTTATACATGTTTATTTGATGATGATGTGGATGAGTGAAATGTGGGACCTGCCTCTCAAATCTGCGAAACAAATTTACCTACGGGAATGAATAAAGCAACCCAACTTAACCCTGCTAACAGTAAAGAGAGGCATACATCATTTGTTTCAGTAAAATACAGAAAAGCTGCTTAAAAATGACCAAAACACAAAGAAAATGTGACTATACTGACTCATACGTTAGTCATGAATGGTCTCTGCATAACAATTTTCCTTAATTACACACTCATTTTACAATCTTTTGTACTTATAACAATGCAAAGCGCTGGTTGGCGTTGTTATAATGTTTTTTTTTCATCACAAACAGACCTAGAGCTGTGTTTTGTTTCATTCACACATGTTTAACGCACAAACCTTTCATATTTAGGCATATTTAGTTCTTCTCTCAAACGACTGTTAACGTGAAAACTACCGCTTCATGACATCACAAAGTGGAACAGGACAATTTGAACTTTGGAGATGTAAACAGACTAACAAACCAGGATTACTCGAACATGTGTGAATGAAACAAAACACAACTCTGGGTATGTTTTTGAGGAGGTAACAACATTATAACATGAGTAAAAGCTCACAAGAGTCCATGTTTTTTCTAATAAAAGACCTTTAAAGATTCATTGATTGGTTTTATTCACTTTAACTTTAAATCATCAATATTAATATGTGCATGTCTTTGGAAAGTGTTCATAAGTCACTATACCATGACTACAGCTACAGTGCAACTTTTCTGGTGAAGGGTTCAATAGGCTTGTCTCCATGACGATGATATTGCTTTGCCTAGAATGATCCGCAGTATGGCATTAAACTTAACACCGTGAAGACAAGCAGACGACAGCACCATCTGATCTGTAAAAATGCACGTTTTTCAAGGTGTTTTGAAGTCTTAATTGAGTAAACGCAAGATTGATAAGTTAAACGCCATCCTGATGTGCAAAATTTCTTAGCAAAGCATTAAAATCTCCATGGAGACGAGCACGCGGCATACACTCAAACCCTCATAGTGCACCTTTAAATGACCCAAGTGATGTTTGATTGCAGTTTTTGTCCTTCTTCTTTGACCTCGACATGTGTTTTCAAACGTGCAGCTCGTGCTCTGGTCCTGGGAATCCCACAACCTGCTCCTTCTACAACTAAAGTGCAAATACTTTTATCTATTTCCACGTAATGTTGCCAATAAAGGACAAAATGCTTTAGAATTTAATATACAATTTAGCCTGTTATGGAACGAAAATGAAATTCTGAATGAAGTGCAAAGTTTGAAGAATCGAATAGCAATGGTAATGTTTCTGTGAATTTGAGCACATTTAAAGGTAAGAGCAGGTGAAATTTGATGGGAGGTGGGGTGATGTATATAAGGGGTGAGTGCTGTGGTCAGTGACAGGTGCAGAGCAGGTGAGGGGACATTTAGTGCTATCATATAATCATTACTGTAAGCAATGAAAACACATTATGACACTGTTTTAAGGAAAATGGGGACGCTGGTCGGTCTGTGCACTTTTCTCTCACTCCTCTGCTGTGTCTGTGCAGATGTCGTGGAGCGATTTGAGGTCAGTATCACCAGTTTGGCTTCTTAATTTGACAATATATTTTATGCACGAAGGAAATCCGGAGTTCTACTTTGAAAGCATTTATCAATTTATAATAACAACATAAGATAAGAAAATGTAACTTCTGCAATAGTGCAATTATCATTCTTATTGGTTTAATTGTACAGGCTGATATGTGACTAAATCATAACTTACATGTGCTGCATGGAAGGCTAAAAACTCTGTAAATGAGCTATTTTAATTTGAGATTTATTTATTTATTTATTTTATTATTTATTTTAACTTTTTTAACATGACATAACTTGAGGAGTGACTCATGGTTCAGACTCATGGAACATAGACTTGAACCTTTAAAAAAAACTTTAAAATTGTGTTTAATGATGGTTTTAAATTCAAAGCTTAAAGCTGTAAAAAGACCCACTGAATAACACAGTCAGTAATAATAAGAAATCTCTTCTTAAAAGTGCAGGATTTGGTTTTGGATGGTAATGACTGGAACCTTACATTAAATCTGACTTATTCTGCTAAATTGACTTTTCAGAGCTTTTAAACATGTTATAGTTGTTTCCCTTCTCACTGATCTCTTGAAGTTGTATTTGGAGTGATTTTTGCATGCAATCTTTAATTGCTTATTTTCAAGACACCAGATACATCAGCCCGTTTTCACCAACACCGATACACACCCACACTCTGTACTCTTAGTTCTTCAATTTTGTTTTGTTAGGCAGTGATATGCATAAAATTCATAGAAACTCACTAGTGTGATGTGTAGTTATCCTTCAGAGTTGCCTTTTTTTGTTGTGATGACTTTTATGGTGACATCAGCATTTGTGAAGTTATTTTAGGTGAACATAATGATCATCAAAAAAATTTAACTTGACTACAACTCTAAAGACCGCACTAAATCACAATAATGATACTTTCTGTGTACTTGGTCACTGTGTTGAGGATGCTCCCGGGTGCCTGGAGTTCTTCTACAGAGAGAAGGTGCCTGACTGGGGATCTTCTACACCCAACGCTGCACGAATCTGCCAGAGATTTGTGAACAGGTTTGTCAACAGGAGTACATGATACAGCTGGTTCATCTCACATGTATATACAGTTATACTTCTTTATATTCTGTATACTTCTTTATGCATTAGATTAAGAAATAATAATAATTTCTTTAGGTACCACTTTGCCACTCTGTACGATACCAAGCACCGGATTGCTGTTTACTCTGCCTATTACTTCCAACCAAGTAACGGAGGAGGCAGAGAGAAGAGATGGTTTGTGGAGCCTCAGGTTGGCAAGATTCTACACAATTCTACTTATTTCACAATATGTTAAATACTGAAACTAAAATGATACAGTATTACAACTGATGAGAAGTAGGTTGAGTAGCCCAAAAATGTACTCAAGTAGCACCATTAATTCAAAAATAATACTCCAGTAAAAGTACAAAATATGGGTTCAAGAAAATAAAATATATATCGGGAACAGAACACATTTAACACTTGTAATTTATTTATTTGGAGGAAAGACTAACAGTAAATATGCTACCTATACTTTGTGATTCTGCATGGTACACTGTAAACTTGGATACTTGATACTGATTGTTTCAGCTGGTGGACAGTAGTTGGCAGGCTGAGATGAAGGACGGGTACTGGCTGGGACAGGACCACCCTGGGGTGTATCTGGGAGAGAATCAGGCGCTGAACGAGGACTACACCTACTCTGGGTTTGACAGAGGGCACCTCAACCCCAACGGACACCACCCAGGTAAATATACAGGTCATACAGGGGCATGGCCAGCAGAGGGCAGCAGAGCATTCATGGGTTTCAGCTTCTCAGTTAGAAGCAATACTGTATTTAAAGGGCTCACAATCAAAATAATATATTGTTTTGTTGTAATCGTTAATCAGTATGGCAACAGTTGTCATTTTTCCTCATTCTGAAAGCAATGTATTGATAACACCTAAAACACTTGGGGGCCAACTGCAGCCCAGGGACCATGTGACAAGTGTGATTTGGCAGTAATAAACATTTAGTTAATAATTATACATGGTGAACTTACAAAGTAACTTCACCTTAATTAGCTTTAGTAAAGCATGACGAAAGACTTAATTCATAACAAACAATATTTTATTAATAGTAACAAAATAGTTTATTTAGACTTCTTAATTAACAGTTTGCTCATTAGTAATTAAGTCTTTCTTCATGCTTTAAAAGGTGTAGTTGTTTTAAGTGTTACCCCAAAGTGATTTGTTTTGAAGTTTCTATTGCTGCTGTAGCCTATTGCAAAGTAAATTCGTAACGTGATAAAACATGAATGACAAAGCACCGGCTAATTAAATCATTGCTGGTTTTCAGATTCTACAATGTGAGATGTTGTAGTTCCAGATGGGGGAAAGACACAGTTTTTCCTATAGACCTTTTTCAGAAAGGCCGGAAGTGCCACAATGTAGAGTAAACATAATTTTCGTTAATGCTTTTCTATGGCAAAATATCTTTGGAAATGTCTGGCGTATTTCCCACCAGCTTCATAATTCTGCCCATCACCAAATCTTCAACCAACAAGATCCACAAAGGACATATTCTGTCCATGAAGAATTGATCAACAACTATCAAGGTAAGAAAGACAAAAACTTAAAGGTGAACAACGACTAGCATTAGCAAACCCAGTGTTATGGTAATGAATAAAACATAAGTAATAAGTAATTCATTAATAAAGTAACTTGTGAACTGATTCTAGAATTAAAATTAAAAATCGAGTTTCTGATGTCGATATTGGCATAGAGACAGATTTGTGCAGTTCGAATGCTACAGATGTTCACAGATTACATGTCTAGTATTTATACAGCACAAATCTCTCTGTCAATGCTAATACCTACATCAGAAACTCGATTTTTTATTTTAATTCTAGAATCAGTCTGAGTTCACAAGTTACTTCTGTTTTATTCATGATCATAACATTAGTTTTACTCAGGGAGTAGTTCGCTAATGCTAGTCGTTGTTAGCCTTTACGTTTTCGTCATTCTTTCCTTGATAATTGTAGATAAATTCTTCATGGACAGAATACGTTCTTTGTGGACCTTGTTGGTTATAGATTTGGTGATGGGGAGGGTTTATGAAGCTGGTGGAGAATACGGCAGACATTTCCACAGATATTTTACAATAAAAAACATTAACCGGAAGCGATTTTAACACCACATCGCGGCACTTCCGGTCGTAGTGAAAAAGGTCTATTGATTACTCTGTACTTTGCTATGAAATATTGGAAAATTAAAATCCCAAATATGGATCCTAATCATTTCTATTATTGACTAGACCTAAGCCCTGCTGTATTACAACACAAATATTACAGCAACAGGAAACAGGAAAGGATGACATACCAAATACCACATCATCACATTTAAATTCCAATAGCCTATAACTTTGATATTTTCAACTATTTTCTTACAGTCCCGAGCCGTAACGCCACTTTCACTCTGACCAATGTCATCCCCCAAAACCCCAAACTGAACCAGAACTCGTGGAGGATCTACGAGTCCCAGCTCACCGACCTGTTCCTGGACACATGCTCCAAGGCTTACGTCCTGGTCGGCGCGATCCCGTCCGCGGATAACTGGATCATCAAAAACGACGTGAAGCGCGTCAACATCCCGCAGCGCATCTGGAACGCGTGGTGCTGCGTGGACAACAACGGACAGCCAGTACAGAGCGGCGCGGGGTCGGCCAATAACACGGAGGAGGATTTTGTGGAAGAGATGTCACTGGATGAAATGGGAGAGCACCTGCAGCAGTTCTCCAATCAGCCAGTGGGGGAGCTGTTCTATAATAACTGCAGGCCATAGGGAGACCAAGACACAAGCTGATTTTAAATGAATTTTAGACTTAGGCTTGGATTTGTAGATCGTAGCTAGGCCTGTCACGATAAACACATTTGTAAGTACGATATCGTGATAAACAATAATATTAACTGTAGTTAAATAACAACACTGTTCCTATAGTAGGGTGACCAGACGTCCCTATTTATCCAGGACAGTCACAGTTTGGAGCCATGTGTCCCTTGCGTCAGCAGATTCATACAAAACCAGTGATTTGTCCCATTTTTTTTTTTTTTTTTTTTTTTTTTACAAGAAATGTTCCAGGTATCTCTAATTTGATCTAAACCAGGTATAAACCCAGAGTAAGCTAAAACAAAACCAGGACTAAAACAAGACTATCAGAATTTTTGACTGCTCTGATCCCCGCTAACAGTAATGAGGAGCATAAATCTTCATTTCTTTGATGGACTCATTACCAGGCAAGATGAGAGGCGAGCGCTTCTCTGAAGACGAGACAATATTGTTTGGTGCACGAAGTGAAAAAGCTTGCCCAATTAATATGTGGGGACATCAAAACACTTTACAAGCCCCGTGATGTAAGTACATTGTTAACTAGCCAACACTAAAATAGCCTTTTAGCCCACTACTCACACATATTTAGTTATGTTCTAGCCTACAGGCTTTTTGACAATAAGGTGTACTTTATTCTTGAACAGGTGAAGCAGGCGTGGATGGAGGTGGCAGCAGATGTCTCCTCGTCTTCTGGCATCAGTAGGACCGCGGAGCAGAGTCGCAGTTGGTACAGTGATATCAGAAGATGGGGGAAAGAAAAGGCTGTTGCCAACCGCCGTCTAGCCGCAGCAACGGGAGGTGATCAGTCCACGTCAGCGGAGCTCACACCCGCAGAGGACATTGCCTCAGCGTGGAGGGCTTTGGTGGCGTCCAAGTAAGACATTAAGCAGAACTTCTCCCACCCACAATCACACCCAAAGCGAAATTCACAAAATTAAATAGATATGAGTATTGTTAGAGTCTTAGTTAAAATCCCTGAATTTAGTCTTATTTAATAACTATCCTAAAATAGGCAAACTAAATGACTAATTAAATTGGAGTCATACGTGGGTCTAGGCCATATGTTATGCTGAATGGGCCTATCAGCGCACCTCTTCACAGGCTTGGACTAATCTATTAACTATAATTATCTGTTTGAAACTGTGTATAGTGAGTGTGCTGGTGTTGTGTACTTTTTGTGTGATTGTTGCTGTACTTTTCCTTGTCCTATAGATGATTTTACCGAGGGACTGAAGATGGAAATTAGCCATGTTGGCTATAATCTTTGCATATTTACATTTTTAATGTTCATTAATATGTACTGTCCCTTTACAAATAAATAAAATAAGAAATCCCCAATATGTTGGTGCAATTGTCCAAGCCTACCTAAAGAGCCTATATATTTTTCGAAATAGGCCTACACCCCTTAAGGCATGTTTGATTTATAGCATAGGTCCATTACAACAAATGCACAATTAAGAAACAATTGACAAAAGATTTGCAGTTTTAAATGGATGATAGAAATGCAAACATCTTAATTGACATTCGGCTGTCTAATTTCCAACACACTTCATTCAAACAATACATTTAAGGCTATGCTCAGTCATGCTCTCTTGTTCAGCTCCGCAGCCACAAATATCAGAGGCTATCGCTGCTACCCGGGAGACCGTGGAGGAAGATGCGCACGAAGTAGCGGAGGGAGAGATGGAGGAAGACTCCCGTGAGAGGCTCCTGGAGCCCTGCTCCAAGCCCACATTCTGCTCATTGTAAAATAAATTCTCCTTTTTTCCTTCATTGTTGTGCCATAACACATGCTCTCCTTGGGGTCACATTGACCCGAAGAAAAAAAAAAATCATTCCCGCTCTCTTGGGGCAGGTCAATCAGACCAAAAAAAATTACAATTTTTTGATTATTAAATTAAATTGTTGGGTCTGATTGACCCGCCCCAAGAGAGTGGGCTAAAGAATGCCCCTCCTCTCTTTGAGCTATTTAAGGGGACGCGGACTGTCTACAATATTCTGTAATTGTTATTACTAGCTGTTTTCTCTTTCACTAATGATGATAATAATAGTAATATTAATAATATAAATAATGATAATTGAACCGTGGTGAAGTTAGTTTCTCGTCAGACGTTAGATATTCAGTTACGCATCAACAGCAGAGATGTTCATTGCCTGTGCCCCGCTTACTCGATCACGGTGCGGGAACTGTACACCAAAAGCTCCGCTGAGTCCGCGGGTTAGGGACCGTCAATAACCAATTACCATTGCATTGAATGGAGTCTGCTAAAAAAAAAAAAAAAAAAAAAAAAAAAAAAAAAAAAAATATATATAATATATATATATATATATATATATATATATATATATATATAATATATATTATATATATATATAATATTATATATATAAAAAAAGAGATTGATAAAAAAATAAAAAAGGGTTTTATGAAACATTTGTTATTTTTATGTATTTTGAGGGTTAATTAGTTAATGCATTTTTTCAATATCTTCCTGCCCACATAGCAAAAAATATCCGCGGCGGATACGCGGCGGATCCGCCCGGAGATTCGCGGCGGATCAGCCGCGCGCCTCCGCCGCGGATCCGTCAAAATAAGCCCGGATCCGCGGCGGAGGCGCGGCTGATCCGCTGCGTATCTCGCGGATCCGCCCAGGACCCGTTTTGGATCCGCTTTCAGAACCGGGTTATCTGCCGCGGATCTGTTTATTGTGTCGTTAGGAGCCTAAATATGCTTCAGATTTAATACTGATCCACTTCCTACTGACCTAAATACACCAGCAGCATTTGCATTGTAATTGTACATAAAACTTTTACAGCAAGTATTAAAACTAGGATATAAAGGCTTAAATTTAAAAACATAAACTTAAACAATTTCAAAGTTGGATCAGTGATATCCTATCACTAAAACTCTCATTAGTTAAGAAAAAAAGAAACTTTTTTTTTTTTTTTTACATTGTAAACAATATTTATTTAAATCATTAATTAGAAATCTTAGGACATGAATAATCATTATTAATGTTATAGGACTTATATACCCTTTGAGTTAACCAATGCTTCATTCTTAATATGAAAATGACAATTTACAGTTTTTACTAAAAATAGTTCAAGTTTAGCAAAGTTTTAGTTTTTTTTAAATGGCAAAAAACAAATATAAGCTATATGAGTAAAAGCCTGGACAGATGAGACGGAGTGTGTAGCCATACCATACTGTTTAAAACTAAAACTTAACTTGTGTTTACCACCACAGAACAATTAGACGGGTGGTTGTTCTTATAGAGTGTGCAGTGTGGGAGCTTCAGAGCCTCTGTCTTTAGCTTCAGTCTGAGGCAGAGGTTTTGAGGCAGAGGTGTAGTGAGGCTGGCTCCTCTTCAGTCCTACTGGTGAAGATCCAGTCTGTCAGTGTCCAGCTCTGGACTTCCCCTTTCTCACAGCATCTGAAATGACACCAGTGTGTATTAAACACCCCACCACTACACCTCTTATTCTTGTAAGGAGTTAGAGTTCAGGTTTGTGAAGAACAGTGTAAGTCATGACAGTGGCTGTGTGATTTGAATATGAAAGGTAAACACTTGATTGGAGAAATCTATGCACTTACAGAGGGTCAGTCTTTAAACTCCACCACAGCATGTTCTGAAAGAAACAATATGCACAACAACAGGTGTGATTATAATGTGCATATGTTTAGTTATGAAAGTTAATAAAAGTAGGATAATACAGTAAACTTACAGAGGGTCTGTCTCTACATTTTTGGAACTTGGCCCAGCAGAGGGAATTCTGCAAAACATCAAATAAGAGAAACACAAATATCAGTTTGGATCATTTCAGGCCCCAGTGTTTAATCCAAGTGCAGTATTTACCTCCAGAGGGTCTTTGTCATGCTGTTATGTCCATCTTCTTATTAACCATAGTATATTCTGAAACAGAGATGAAAAACATTATTTAACTCATAGGAAATACTTTAGCGCAGTAAAACTGAACTCTTTTGTTTTAGTTTGAGCCTGAGTATGAACATGAGACATATTTCACTGCTGTTAATACACAATACTCTACTACATTTACTTTTACCACAACATTTAAAATATAATAATCAATTTATGATGGTGTTCATAGTCAATATCAGTGTAATATAGATGTGACACATTAGTGTTCATGTCAACATCTCTCACTGAAAGTCTGAAGCACCGTCTCAAGTCCCATAACAGAAAGTTAGAGACAAAGTCAGATCTGGCTCTAAACTAAATCTTCACTGTCACAGAAATCATTAAAAGTACTGACTTCTGATCAGCGTGCCGGCCTCCTGATGGGGACACTCAGCAGAAGGACAGGGGCTCCTGATGTCATCTGGGGAAAAACAACATAAGTTTTGGTTGGTTAGCTAACGTTAGCTGTTGTTAAAAGTTGTGCTTTTTATTACGTTACGTTATTGTATTATGGCACGTTGCGTTAAATTATTGTATTAAGGCACTGACATGACTGCACTTTAGTCTCAACTCAACAGTCAACACTCTAGTCTACACAAATAATAATTATCTCTGGTTAAAAACACAACCAGATCAGACACCGGTGTCACCGTCGCTCCACAGCCGAAGGCAGAGCGCCGAGAGCGGCATCCAGCCAGAACCGAGCCCGTTAGACACGACCAATGATCACGGAGCAGAATTACAATTCTGTGATCGTAAAAATATACAAGAATATAAGTAGCGTTATATAAAAATAGTATTTAGACTGGGATCTACCTCAAGAGATGGAGTTATCCTGACTCCTGACCTCACATCGTCTTCATCACGTCAGCTGCTTCTGTCGCTAACTTTCCTACTGCACTTGTCAAAACTGATAAAACAGTCACAGATGTACACACACCACAATATAACGTTAACGTTATGTACATTAATGATGACTAATATACAATTAACTTTTAAACTATTACTTACAGTGAAATCCACGGACAACAGGTGGATGTTGTTTCTTTCTCTCATGGTTCTGATAACGGCTGATGAGTCAGTGGCGCGTCCGCGCAGCGAATCCGAACCGGGTTAGCCGCGGATCCGCGCATTGATAGTACAAATCATTGTGTCAAAAACAAAGTGTTGTGTTAAAAGTACGTTCACAGTGCGGATCTAAGATGATTTAACCGCAGATTCTCTCTGTAACAGCAGGCCATCCAAGGGTTAGGGTTAGCAACAGTCAGAATGCGAATACGGAACAAATACGCAGCGGATCCGCAAAGCGGACGGACTGTGGGGCGGATTTGGCGGAGCCGAAAGCGGATCCGCTGCGGATCCTGATGCTAGTAGGGTGGTCAATTAATCTAAAAACACTAAACCAAGTTGATATAGTAGTCCTACTCCGCATGTATCACGCACACATTTTGGTTTTCCAAATTAACCCTTTGTGGGATTTTTAAGAATTTTTAATCTTGAAAATCTGTGATTTTTTTTTCAATAGCTTCTAAGGTAGATGACCTACCAACTCCAAACTAAAAATCCCACAAAGGGGTTAATTTGGAAAACCAAAAGGTGTGCGTGATACCTGAGGAGTTGGACTACTATAATAACTTGGTTTGGCGTTTTTAGATTAATTGACCTGGAAGATATTGAAAAAATGCATTAACTAATTAACCCTCAAAATACATAAAAAATAACAAATATTTTATAAAACGTACATGCACAATCCCTTTTTTTTATTCCTTTTTTCTTATTTAATTTATTTTATTATTATTATTATTATTTTTTTTTTTTTAGCAGACTCCATTCAATGCAATGGTAATTTATTGACGGCCCCTAATCCGCGGACTCAGCGGAGCTTTGGTGTACAGCTCCCGCACCGTGATCGAGTAAGCGGGGCACAGGCAATGAACATCTCCACTGTTGATGCGTAACTGAATATCTAACGTCTGACGTGAAACTAACTTCACCACGGTGATAATTGATGATAATCATAATCTTAATGATAATCATAATTACTTATTTCAGGAAATATCTTGAGTATGTTACACTTTTAGTGCACTACTTTTCAGTTTTATGTTTTACGATTCTGGCTTTTCGCAAAACACGCCACGCCCTCAATTTGCTCCACTCCACCTGATATTTAGGCACTGCACACCTCTTCTTTAGAGCTCCACGCCCTGTGGTTGCACCAGCGCTGAGACTGGGGGCAGGATACGGCCCCAAGACACAAACTGATTTTAAATGAATTTTAGACTTAGGCTTGGATTTGTCGATCGTGTAGCTAGGCCTGTCACGATAAACACATTTGTAAGAATGATATCACGATAAACAATAATATTACTGGTAGTCAAATAACAACAATGTTCCTACAATGTTCCAAACATCCCTATTTACCCATAGGACAGTCACAGTTTGGAGACCTGTATCCTAATTTCATACAAAACCAGTGATTTGTCCCAGTTTTTTTTTTTTTCTAATTTGATCTAAACCAGGTCTAAATTCGGACTAAACTAAGACTAAAATTCAAAATTTTTTTACTTATCTGATTCCCTTAAAAACAGTAATGAGGAGCATACATTTTCATTTGTTTGGCCACAATACAGAAAACTGTGTTTGCAAATGACCATAAAACAACAATAATAATAACCCTGGAGAACCCACGGGGTCAAATTTGACCTCTGTTAATTGCTGCTACCCAAAATGAACAAACATTTTAAAAAATCGTCAAATTTAACCTCAAAAGCCCAGAATGCCACTTCTGGCCCCTGCATAGAGACACCTAGTGGATGAATATCGAACTGACACGAGCCAGAGTGGTAGTGACAAGATGGCTGACCACATGGTGTTTTGTTGAGCTGGAACAATACCCAAACAAAATCATCTTTTCAGCAAACCAGCGGTAGGTAAAATTGTGTATTGCTTGTTAATCTATTTAGTATTAGCCTGCAGAATGCCTAGAAGTACTTTTTATGTTCTTTCTGAGCTAGTCCAAAAAACAATGGACCAGAAAAGACCCTTTGGGTGGATGGGTGAAAAAAATAACGGGTCAAAAATGACCCTTTGGTTCTTTCAGTGACTTTGTAAATGGAGAATGGTGACAGTCCTGTATTTGGCTAAAGCCTTGAATTACATTCATTTGTAGAATATAATGTAACAATTTGAAAAATGTATGATAATATATATAAATAGAGTATATAAATAGTATAATAGTATATATAAATAGTATAAATAGTGTATTGGCAATGGCTACTGTATATATAGAGGCCTATAGCCATGCATGTAAATACATAATTTTATAAAGGGGTCTGTACTCTATTGATTGATTTCATTCAATACCAAATGTCTGTGGGCATATTTTACTAAGTTACCAAGGTAGTACAGGGCCAGAGACTAATAAAATAAATACCTATTATCTTTTCAGGGAATATGGTCACTCCCTTTTCAGCACCGGGAAAACAACAGAGAAATTTCACTATAAGACAAGTATTAGAGCAACTTCAAGTTGATGATAGTGACTTTGGCCCTGAATTGGACAGCGATAGCAATTCTGATGAATTGTTTCAACCACAAGAAAGTGATGATGTGAATCTTCTGTCTAAGACAATGACTCGTCCAATGATGAAGATGTGCAATTTGCCGAGACTTCTAGCCCACAGACGGAGCCAAATCGTGCCGCAAAAACCTACAGGTGGCAAAAGAAAGGCTTTGAGTTGCCTGAAGTGAGCTTTCAAGGTCAAACAGGTTGAGTCGTACCAGGATGCTACAACAGACCAGATCAGCCGATCATCATCAAGGAGTACAACGCTTCCGTGGGAGGAATTGACATGCTGGTTGCGCATCGTGCACGCTGTAAATTTCCCATCTGGACCCGTCGTTCGTATATGATACTTTTCTGGCATTTCTTGTCTGTTACGGTGATCAACATTGACAGTGTTTGCTATTGTCATTCTTTGAAATGATATGACTGTAATCCTAAATGAGGGAATTAAAAAAGTGGATATTTTGGTGTTCAGTGAACTTATAGCAGTCATTTAATGCATTGTTCATAATTTTCCAAAGAAGAAAAGGGTTCTTGGCTTCTTCAGGGATAAAGGAACAGAAGTCCCTTATGACTGACAGATGAATGCACAATGTCACATGCTTTTTTTCCTAATTTTATTCATACCAACAAACCCAACCCCAGTGTCCCACTTTTGGATTTTGAAAATCTGGTCACTAGATTCCAGAAGTTGCCGTGGGCGTCGCCATCACATTTATTATAGTTCTATGTGCCATCGTTACTCAGGTGTTATTATTTTGTATGGGGCTGCTGATCATGACAGCTCAATTCAATACAGACGATAAAACCGTTTTAAAGCCTCCACAGAAATTGGTGCAGTGTGACTTGTTGGTGCACATGAAAATTTTACATTTTACACAAATGAACCTGCTTCATGTCATATTTAAGATGTAAAATGTTTCCTAAATTCTCAGTGGAATAAGGTGTATACACGAGGGTAACTAGACCAGTCCCTGTTTACCTGGACAGCCCCAGTTTTGAGCCCTGTGTCCCCTGTCCCAGCAGATTCATCCAAAACTAGTGATTTGTCCCAGTTTTATACATGAAATGTCCCAGGTGTCCCTATTTTTGATCAATCTGATACCTTCCAACAGTAAAGAGAGGCATACATTGTCTGTTGAGGTAAAATATAGAAAAGTTGCTTAAAAATGACACAAAGAAAATGGGGCTATACTGGCTCACATGTTAGTCATGAATGGTCTGCATAACAGTGATTGCATAACAATTTTATTGTTACCAACCACCAAAAACGGGGATGTAGCAGTTTTTAATTTTGAAAATCTGGTCACCTGAGTGGCACACTGTCATTTACTGAGTAATAAGTCGATTTAATACTTATGGTGACGGGCCTAAGTCCACCAGTTATGTAGATATGTAATGATAATAACTGATGTAGTAATTTATTAATAAAGACACTTGCCAGGAGTGTTACTTTTTCAATAATAAATACTGTAAAAACCTTGATATTGAAGACTCCTTGAATGTGAATCCAGGTATTCATAACCTTACTACATGGTGCCATTTTGAGGACAACTGACCATTAAAAAAATATAATATTTAATTGTGAATTGTTAATTACTATGGCAACGTTCCTATCTTTTCATCATTCTGGACTCGTGGATTCCAGCCCAGTTTTTGAAGTTATTATAAAGTGGTCTGTATTATTCCTCAAGTAGGCCTAAAAAAACTCCCAGATTAGAGTACAGGAGTATAAATTACAATCCCTTACTGTTATGCTCTTGGGCAAGACACTTTTGAGTCTGTCATGCATTAGTGGTAGCATTAAACTACACTCTCAGTCCATCTCAACACAGTGGTTGTGTGTATTGCTCTGAGTAAATGTATATGGGTGAGTGTTTGATGGGATTATCTAGGCATTGTCCTTGGTGCACTGAACCCCATTATAGTTTCTCTGATGCCCTCCCCAACCAAGAATGAAATGATGTGGCCTAAATCTCCATTGACTATGAGTGACGACCACTTGGTGTCATTTTCAACTTACTTTAAAGCTACTAAATTATATTCTATGTTATTTTTATTGTAAGAATGTTGATGACAAAAAATGACAGTTCAGTCTCCTAACCAAGCAACGTTTGACAGGTACAGTACATCTTTTTTTTGTTTCCAACAGTTAACAGTTCCTTAAAATAAAGGTGCACTATGTCACTTTTCTGGCGAGGGCACTGTTTGTCTCCGTATCTTATTGCTTTACCTGGATTTATAGAGTTATGGGTGTTTTTCGTGTTCAAAAATACCTCGAAAAATATTGTACACTCCACAGATTCTGCTTGTCCTCATGGAGATACAGTAGTGCACACGTTTAATGAAATATTCTTGGTACAAAATAGCAAACCCTCCACTAGAAAAGTTACATAGTGCCCCTTTAAACTATATCTGAAAAACAAACTAGACAATGCAGCATTTTTATAACATTTCTTATCATGTCTTATTATCCTTCATGTCAAATTTGTTTGTAGACTTCAAACCCAACACCAGTTTTACACAGATTTCAACCAGTATCACTTGTACTGGGTCATGGGGTGGTCGGTCCAGGCTGGCAACCTGGAGAGTTTCTGCTCAGTGGCGTCCTCTATTGGCCAACCCCAGGCCTTGAAAAACCCGCTCAGATTCTTGCTCACAGTCTCAGAGAAGGTCACACAGTACAGGTTCATCTTGTCTTTGTTGTTCTTGGGCACATTGGTCATTGTGTGGTAGGCAGCGAATACCTTTTTAATGGAGTCCCAGCCAAACTTCTCTTGGAGCTGCAAAAAGAGAAATGCATGAAAATAATCAGTAGGTAAATTATTAGTGGTAGATTTATAAAGGTCAACAATATATGATATATATTTTTAAGTGATTAGAGAATTAAAGGGCCCATACTGCACTATTTTCTGATCTATGTTATAATGTTGTTTCCTCATCAAAAACATACCTGGAGTAATACACAAACCCTGCAACACATGGAAACACCTTGTGATTCCATGTTGTAATGCAGGTGCTCCACTGTGTTTTTAAATTGTAATACGTGGTGCCCAGTGGGAGCTGACGTCACTGTAAACGTCATCAAAACAAAGAGTTGGCAACTCTCATCATGCCATCAAAAATGGACTATTTTGACTTTTTCAAAATAAAACTGGAGAGTGAAGAAAGTACAGAGCTGTACAGAGCAAATGTCGGTGACAGTAAAAACAGCCTGATTCATTAGTCACTAGTCTGACCTCGCAGCATTAGGATTCTAGGCTTTAAATCCTTGATCTTGGGAATCGATGCCAACACAAAATGTATATCTTCGTCTACATCCATCTCGACCGCTTTGTTTACTGTTGTGCTGCACCATAAAAGGGACCCAATCAAGGCTTCACTGATTGCCCGGTGCGTGGTCTACAACTTCTGGGTTCTTGCAAACTGTCTAGTGTATTCCGATTCCTGACCTAGTTGCTGGAGAGAAATGAAATTGAGTGGAGACACTAGGTGGCGCCAGCCTGGCCAGTAAAAACGGATTGATCGGCAATATGGTGTTTTGAATATAAGTGATTAAAAATTACTTAAACATGGACTAATCACTCTAATAAAACCACTGGTGAGTAAACGGTGAATGCTTTACTTGCTAACAGAAAAATAAAGATTAAATTAAGGGAATTATATTTATCCTTCTGTAAAATGATAGGCAAACCTGAAGATAAGTCTCCAAAGCCACAAAAGTGTTCCACTTCGCCAGGTCTCGACCGCCTTTCACATACTCCTTTATTCGATTGCGACGCTTCTCCAGCCGCATGGATGGCTCACACTGTCAGAGATCAGAGGAATACATGTGTTCAAATATGAATTCAAATGTATATCTATTTGCCTATACATCGTTTGATTGAAAAATGATCTGTTTCATCATATGTCAAAAGGCCTCTGTTGTCATTCAGCGATGGTTATATTGGGTTCTAAATAATTTTCCACTATGTCACTTTTTGGTTGGGGGTCCGTCACCTGCTTGTTTCTATGGACATGTCATTAGTCTGCCTGGAATGTTTCACAGTATGACATCAAACAGCTCTACCTTACATTTATTCAATTACAGGTAGTGTTATAACTCAAAAAATACACAGAAAAACAGCATTCTGACTGAGAGCAGGGTCACCTTTCCACAGATCTGACCTTTAACTTGATCTGGTTTGGTCTCCATAAAGATAGAAAGGTTTATTAATGCCATACTGTGAAACATTCCAGACAAAGCAATAATATCTCGATGAAGAAAAGCAGTTACAGAAGGTTTTCCAGTTTGTTATAGTAAATCATAGATATTCAAATTCAGTTAAAATTCTACAAAGGCAGATCTTTATAAAAAACTTGGAATATTTTGGGAAGGAAGGAAGTCGATAGGATGAGGCTGCTTGGAGGTGGAGTGACTCATTCCTGGTTCACAGAAGGAAGGGTGACGGCTGTTTTCCATTTAAGATTAGCATTTCTCTGAACATTGCCATACTAATAACTACATGGACTGAGTTCACATCACAACATTCTTAACACCCATATGCCTAATGTCTGTACACTTTCACTAGAATCATTTGGATCATTTCAGCCCTGGAATTGCCAATCTCTACTGAACTAAAGGTAGAAGGTAGACATTAATTGAAAACTGAGCTTTGGAGAAACAGACAGACTAATAATAAATGATTACTCAAACATTTTACATAATATAAGACCTTTAAATAAACTATTGAGACAAAAACTGATGGTCAAACACATTGATCTTGAACTGTGTCAGACTTTTAGACACAAGATTATTAGACATAATTTCTGACAAAAAATAAATAAATAAAAAGGTTTTCTATTTAGTTATTCCTTTCAAAACTAAGAAGTGAGCATGGACAGACTTCCGCCTCCATCAACTCTAGCTTCAATTGGCCAACTGAAAAAATTGTCACCCCAATGGTCATTTTGGTCTTAAAATGTTCGCATTAACTCACTTTACGTGATCCTGGTGTTTTTATTTTGTTATTTTGTCCATAAATAAATTCCTATTCCTAACATTGAACTCAGCTCCAATTTCGCTCCATAACCGGCCTCCATGAGCTTCATTTGACTGGACCCGAACGCTATGAGTGACATCACTCTCCATTAAGGCCTCCCACACCCTACAGGATTTTTCAGTCTTAGATGATTTTTAAACATGTGACAAAAAGCACACACCACAGTCAAGAGGAGAATCTTATGAGATTTTAAATCTCCAATCGCAGCAGGATATGGATGTATAAGTAAGATGTATGGAATTAAAATAACAGTCAATTGGTCGTCACGCCTCTGCCCCTAACGCTCTGTTTTATTGGCTGTTACTGTAGCATTGCTGATTTTTTGGTGGTTACCATTTGACAGAGCAGCTCAGAGTAAGACACGCACAGGCACACACACAAGGAGTGTAGCGTCTTTAAAATCATATCGGGTCAAGCCTCCCTGAACTCGAGGAGAAGCAAATCGCAGCCTAAATCTGGCAAATTTAATGTAGTGTGTGGCAGCCTTTAGGCCACTTTATGCAGTCTATGGTTGAGCCTTTTCTTTGTTATAAATAAAGAGTCATGACACAAACATGAAATACCTCTTCTCTTGGGAATCCTAGCACAGTCTCGTGCACATACAGAGACCACAGGTTGCATGTGCACTCGGTCGTGTGAGGAGGGAATTCCCAGCATCCTCTCTGCTGGTTGTGGCCCAGTTCGTGGATGAAGCCCCAAATAGGTTTGTTTTTTATAAGTTGAGCATTGACGATAGTTTTAGCTGGTTCGCTGAAAGTCATGATGGGGTAGCCTGCATGCATCCAGCCTGAATGAAAAACATACAGAATACAATTTGATAAGAGCCTTTGGACACAATATAAGTATTTAAATGAGTTAAATAAGGTTTTTGGTTCAAATTTGTTTGTCATTCATAATAGGTATTGCTTCTATATTGATTTGTTTACTGGTTGAGAATGAGAGATTGGTAAATAGTTAATAATAACTCTATTGTAGTGTGTCATATCAGAAAATAATATAAATCTAAAAAAAACAAAAAAAAAAAAAAAACAAAACATTACCATGTGAGATCTGCACATCACAGACAAACCGCTCCTTCCTTTTAAACTTGGGTGGGATAGCAGCCAGGTCTGCAATGCCCCTCATGATCCTGTCCCAGAGAGCTGCCAACTCATCAGGACGCTCCAGGTTCCGCACCACCTCAGAGGGCACAGCCAGGATGATGTTCTCAAACTCCAGCTCTGCCCAGGGAGAGGGCGCCGTACGGAGCAGCTGCCAGTCCAACAGAGACGTCACTCCTGGGGGACAAAAAGAGGGTCCTTAAAGCGCTCTTCATTACAATGCACTTTACATGATTAGATTTAAGATTTTACTACAAGCTTGCCAAGTTTTTTCTGTTTAAATTATTTCAGTACTTTATAGTTTTACCTGTTGGACATGGGCAGCTGATATGACACGGTATATATGCACTACCACTCACTCACTTTTTTTTCTTCTATTTTTTTTCTTACCAATTTCTACATTTTAGATATACATCAGATATATTAACCAAGATAAATGTACTTATTTAGTAAAGAAAGAAACTAAATTGATACATTTTGACAAAGTAAATGGTGGCTAGTTTGAGGACTTAGTTATAAAATATTTCAAAAGATACTTAGTATTAGTTACTTTAATTCCATATATCTTTGTACATTTTATGTCTTCTGTATGTATAGAAAATGCAAAAATTTGTAAAAAGTAAAAAAACATTGAATGAGAGGATGAATCCAAACTTTCGACTAGCAGTGTACAATAGTTGTTTCCATAACTACCTAGTAACCATACTGTAAACAAGGGCCAACACTCGCATTATGTAACATTTATTTAATAGTCATGAACTGAATTTAATTTAAAAAAATATCACAATTCATTTGTGCTCTCTGTCTGAGAGTAGGCAAACAACGGTTTACAGGTTTAACAGCGTTTGCATAGTACAATCTAGTCAGTGTTGATCATAAGTACATAGATGTCGTGAGAGAGAATGATTTTCAGTTCTGATACAGACAGTATTTGAATATTTCCTATACAAACAAAGTGTTGTTTGATCTGACTGAGTACCAGACTACATGTGGTACAACTGTCAGTTTAAACTGTAGAATGTGACTGTGAGGATTGGATATGAACACAATGGATAATTATGCATATATGTTTTATTTATATACAACTTTTTTTTAAGTACACTATGTCATTTTTCTCGTTAAAGGTCTGGAGATGATATTGCTTTATCTAAAATGTTTCACAGTATGTTTCAGTAATGTCTCCTATGAGACAACGAGACAGGTTACATGACAGATCTGTGCAGAGGTGAACCTGCTCATTGTATTTTGCTAAGTATTTTCAGCTATAAAAACAACTGCAGTTGTATAAATATAAGTTAGACAAGTTTGATGACTTACTATAGAGCATTCTAGACAAAGCAATAACATTTCCACAGAGATTAGAAGGTGGCAGACACTGTTGGTGCCATTTTCTATGTTGCAGTTTAGGCCCAGATTCAGTTCAGATTCAGATTAATATTATAATTTATTTTATATGTAGTGACTGCATGTCATAGCATATTTAGGATTACATTACAGTACTATATTTGATCATTTGTATTTAATGTAATTTTAATTTAGTTTGAATTAGTTTAGATTAATTAGTGTAGAATTTCCAGATGTATAGTCAATAGGAGCTGGCACTTTGAGCTCGCGCATGGGTGTAAGGGAAAACCATTAGTCTGTTTTTGCTTGTGTGAAAATTTCAGTAAAGACGGGGTGAACACACACTGTTTTCTACCGTCGTTAAAACCTAAACACGAGTAGACTCGTTCTTTCCGTCTGAAAGTGGTTAATTTAATGAATACGAAAAGGAGAACTCACAGAACACAAGAAGGGAAATTTAGCCACTACAGACACTCTATCAGAAAAGTTACATACTACACCTTTAAGTTGCTATAGTTTAATATAACTGTTTATGAATCTTCAACATTATCCAAGTTTTTTTCTTATAGTTATTTTTCATTCTGATTTAGGTTGATCTAAATAGTACAAGGTGATCCTGGTGTGAACAACTATACTACATGTGGATTCAAGAAACGACCATAAAAATATAACCATGATTACACTCACCTGATTTATAGTATGGAGCAGGTACAGCCATTTGAACTACGACCTCCGCTCCTTGCACCTGAGTTTTAGGTGGAGCCACCAGGTAAATGAGCCCGCCCCAAAGGTTGTGCACCTGCATCATCTCTGAAGTGACTGGGAACCTCTCACAGACACATGGAGCCCTCTTCAACTCTGCAGGCATTCACAAGACTGTCTGTCTGGCATCCAATCTGCACCTGCAAATGTATGGAAAATAGTTGTTCATAACTAATGTAACTACGGTAGTATGATTACATGATAACTATATGTTTGTTAGTATACTGTACATTCCAGCCCTTGTTGACGATGCTTGTTGGTATGGATATGTAGGTTTTCATCCCAGGAGACAGATACAGGCCCGTGCTCACCCACTCTGCTCCACCTGATAGAAATGTTATCGAAAACAGATTTGATTCAGTACAGAAAAACAAAAATATTCTTAAAAACATACCTAGAGTTGTGTTTAGTTTCATTTATGCATGTTTGAGTATCCTTTATTTTTAGTCTGTCTACATTTCCTAAGCTCAAAATGCTCCGTTCTGCCTTGTGATGTCTTGAAGCAGTAGTTTTCAAGTTAACAGCTACTTTTTTACCTTTTGTTCTGTAGAGTTTGACAATTCAAGGGCTTTGATTGTCCAAGTGATCCTATGGAGTTTAAAGACACAGTGGAGCACTTCCTGTATTACCACAATGACATCACAAGGTAGAATGTTTTCTGTTTGAGAGAAGAACTGAGCCTAAATATGCAGGGTTTATGTGTTAAACATGTGTGAATGAAATAAAACAAAACTCCAGGTCTGTTTGTGATGAGGAAACAACATTAGAACATAGATCAGAAAACAGCTTAATATGGATCCTTTAACAGTCTCCATCCATATCATAACTGTATATACTTGTACCTGCAGTGTCTACGCTTATGTTGACCCTGTAGTTGTAAACGACCGGTAGCATGGGATTGTTTTTGATGAGATAGGGCAGGAGTTCTTCTTTGTTTGGGTAGACCTTATATACACCTCTGTCCCAACATGCAACAGAAACTTGTCTCTGGGAGTTTTCACAGGGCAGCTCTGACATGCCTACAACAAAAACAATATTAAAAGTTGTGCAAGTTCTATAACGGAGAAGAAATGTTCTGGCTTGCTAATTATCGTTGATTGTAGTGCAAAATAGCAGAGAAGACATTGTAATCACTGTGAGAAAAATGAAAAATCTTTATAGGTTGTCAGTTAGTCACAGTGAAAATTGGTCAAAAAATATATGGTGCATAGTCAATTTCACAGAAGCAATATGAGGGAATAAAGTGTACAGAGGAGTAGTGTCTTGCCCAATGACACAACAACTATATGAATTTGTTAGTGGGATTCAAACCTCCAACAACAGCTCTACTTATGCAGCTGAGATCTTATGTATGTTAGAATCAGGGACTTTCCTCAGAAAACAATTTCTTTAATTTTCACTTGGGAATCTTTAAAGGTGAACTTGGAAAACGCCACCTTGTGATGTCATGTGGTAATACAGGAAGTACTCCACTGTGTTTTTACATTTACAACATTACAACATGGCTTAAAGCTCACAAAAGTCAATTTTGTGTGATATAGAACCTTTAAACTTACCTCTGGCATTCCACATTTTTTTATCATTTCTGTGAAGGTGCTGAGGATCTGCTTGTAGTTGTTGTTGCTTGAATCCAGTCGCAGGTAGGTGGTGCAATCTTGGCTCAGTTTTTTCAGCCACTCTTCTTCGTGTTTAGCCAGCTGCTCGCCTTTAGTCACATGACCAGCGAACTTATGCAGGATGTGTCTGAAGTGGTACGTGTTTTTGATGGCCTGGCTGGGAACTGGAGGCTTATAGGCCCCGTCTGTAATGTACTTCTCCAACAGAGTCATGCCCATTTTGTTCAAGATCTTGTTTCCTAAAGGAGTACAATGGAACATATTACGTCACATAGAAAAATTATATATATATATATATATATATATTTTTTTTATTAGTTTAATTTAATTTCTATTAGTTATTATTATTATAGTTTTGTTTTTGTTTAATTATATTTACTATGAATATTTTTTATTAAGCTGGAGGAAAAATGTGATAAAAATAAACCAAACAAAAACACATATATACTGTGTCTACTGTAATGTGTCAACAAAGAATATAATAATTATATCACATAGAAAAATAGACCAAAGTTACAAGGAATATAAAAGCAAGTGCAAAATTTATTAGCAATGTCACAATATATTTTAGTATTTTGATTAGTGTGAAGGACTGTCACTATTCAATGATTATTATGAATTACACCAAGAAAAACAACAGGGAAATCTTAAAGGCCTTGATTAAAGTCCTTGCTTCTTCCCCCTATATTTGAGCAAAATGTCTTCCCCCAGTACAGTTATATTGTATAAGTAGCTGCTCAAAAGTTTGCCCTATACTCTCTGCATCTGATTAGAAAGAGTGATGAGGAAACAACATTATGACATAGATTATAAAATTGCGTAATATAAGCCCTTTAAAGCTAGTATAGCAATTATGTAGTCCTAGTTTAGACTTGGTTCAGACCTATATCCTATATCCACATCTGTTTAAGTCTCTGCTGCTAATCCTTGTGTCTGTGCATGCAAGCCTAGATCTCCAAACCCCTGCTGTGATTGGTGGGTTCAGTTGAAGCTGGCACCCAGTTCCTCCCTAGCTGATTGGTGGAAAACCTTAACACCTGGCCAATCCTGGGCCTACCCCTGCAGCACCAGCCCCATAAAGGATCCGGCCCCTGCCACTCATGGCAGCTGTTCTGTCTGTGGACTGCATGTCATTTGCTGTGTCTCTTGTGTTGCACTTAATAATTTTGTAGTTGAGACACTAGTAGTTCTTGCGACTTAGTTTGGAGACTGGTTTTGTATTTCTGTTATTTCTGTTATTGTCATTTTGTATACTGTTTTTGATAGCCTACTTTTAGTTATACTAGTTAGTTTGCCACTCTGTTTAGAGCCTCTTTTTTTAATCATTGTAAATATCAGCTTTTGTTAGTTTTACCTTAACAGTTTTTTTTTTTTTTTTTTTTATAAATTACCACTTTAGTTTTACCATTTTTACATCTTGGTTATTTTGTTACTTCCCCTGTCCCTAGCAGAGCTGGGTTCTAACAGGTTTAGACCTGGTTTAGATCTGGTGGTATTTGGTGTGAAATGTTTCTTTCTCAATGAATGGGTAATGTTAATATAATGTGACACAAAAAGTCTGATTAAAAAAAAACAACTTTTAATATATTTTTACTTTTTTGGTGGAGGGTCCATCTTCGTGTGTGTGTTATTTACCCCATGTGCTATTTTTAGGGTTTCCAGCTTTAGGACTTTAGGTCCCGCTCTCCTAAAACATCATCACTGTTTCAAGTTGATTTAGAGAGCACAGCTATTTAATGTTGAAAATGCTATTCTATTTTATAAATAATGAATTTTCATTGTGGTGTCTTTCTCCTCAAACATCTTGAGAAGGTCTGCTGCTTCAGGTTGATTAAGAAAGTACTATTATTTACTGTTGAAAATTCTTTTCTCTTGCATAAAGAATACATTTTCATTGTGGTACCCCTTTCCTAAACCAGCTTGACAAGGTCTGTTGTGTCAGGTTGATTTAGAAAGTACTATTATTTAATGATGAAAATCCTATTCTGTTGTATAAAGAATTAATTTTCATCCCTCTCCTGATTCAGGTGATTCAGGTTACCTGATTCAGGTCGATTTAGTAAGGTTAATTTAGTAACAGCAGAAACAAGTCTATAATTGCAAGTTGTTGTTTTTATTGTGGTGTGGAAAATTTTGACACAGGTATATCTAGTTTGTCTGCAATCTTGAACCTAATCCTATTAATCTCCATGTAAGGAACACTCCTCATTTATCTCCTTACACGTGTTTTGTTTTTTTCCAGTTCTGTATGCCAGTAACCAGACAAAGTAATAGAGATACTGATAGAGAAGTTATGGTCCAACACTGTACATACCTGCAAACTCAGTCATATAATTCTTGTCTTTGTGAGTTTGGGCCCAGTGCCATGAGTGTCCTCCCAGTAGCAGGCCTCCTCCCTCAGCCACAAACTCATGGATCTGCTGTATCTCGTCTTCCTTGTAGGCCGTGCACACATACACGCTCAGGTCCTTACGAAGCGTAGTCTTCTCACAGTTAAGGCCAAATTTCTTGAAGACTTCGTAGGCCTGGTTCAGCCCTGGCACAACCCCGATGACGCCCTGCCTGCCCTCGTCCAGCCAGTGCAGGGCATTAGTGAAGAAGGGGGCAAGAGTCTGTCCAAAAACAATAAATAATATAGTAATGTAGTTTATAGTTTATTTAGAATTTTGGCAAGTAATACACAAATAAAACATGTATTTAATGAGACAAATCAGCAAGGATCGATCCCTAGGTTTCAGAATGTTAAGAGATTAGGACTGTTGCCATAGCAATAAACAATACTTTTTTTTTTTTTTAATTGAAGACATTTTGCAGACAATTGTGAAGAATTATTATCTTTTAAAAAAAAATGTAATACTATAACTAGGAATGCATCGGTCCAGCTTTTTCTGTTCCGATACTGATGTCGATACTTTTTCAAGTATCTGCTAAATCTATATAGCCAATATCAACCGATATCAGCTGATATTATTATATTATGAGAAACTGAAAATATTATTTATTTCCTTTAAACACGGCTTTACACACAAGTTTAATATTATGAGACGTTTTGGGGATTAACAAAGACGTAAAGGTGCACTGTGTAACTTTTCTGCTGGAGGGTCCGCAGTATGGAAATAAACTTTGTAATCATAATAGAATGGTAAGAATTCATGTTTCTGAGGAATTTTTGAATTTTGTAATTGAACAACTGCAAGGGAGATATGTTTAATGTCATACTGTGGAACATCTCAGGCAAAGACAAAGACATCTCCATGGAAATAAGCAAGGAGAGAACCCTCCACCTTAGAAGTTACATAGTGCACCTTCAATTCATAATGAACAAATGTGATTAATTATACAGCCATAATTATAATTTTACACTTCTCTACCTCTCTTTTCATCAGTCCTTCATGTGAGATCACCACCACTCTCCCCTGTCCGTAGTAGGCTCCGGCCAGAAAAGCTCGTCCGTCTGGGGTGGTCCCAATGGGGAAAGCCAGAGATCCATGGATCAGAATCTCAGACGCCACCACGCCATTCATCAGGTCAAACTCTGAGACGCCCTGGAGCAAGAAGTCCAGGTCGTCCTCAAAATCTCTCCCAACTCTGAAGTGTATAAAGCAAAATATATGGAATGTAAATCTTACATTTCATGAAATATATTACTTGTCAGATTAAATCTGAAGAAGACAATGGAGAACAACACCTGAAAGTAGATGTAAGTAGAGATTTCAGATTTTAGACTTTATTTTTACAATTTGTTTAATATTCAGTATTCTAAAGGTACACAATGTAAGTCTTTCGTTGGAAGGTTTGCCACATGCGATATATGACATCAATCTGAGACAAGTTACTGTTGAGATCAGTGGAGAGGCAAGCCCTATTAGTAAGAATGCATGCTTTTTAAAGTAATTTTTAAAATTTTGTTTAAAAAAATAGTTTAGGTAAATATATTGTAATGCAACACTGTGGAAGATAACAGGAAAAGTAATAGCTTCTCTTAGAGACTTGCCAGTGTCAGACCCTCCACCAGAAAAGTTACATAGTCTGCAAATGTATGTCTACTTATTTAGCTGACTTGGGCGATTTTTGTAGTAAATTTCAATATATATTGAACTCATTTGGTCATTGTGCCGCATATATACACATACACATGCACACACACACACACACACACACACACAGGCACATACACATATACACACATATATGAATAATCTTAAGAACTTACACAACAGACATCCAGGAGGCAGGGATTTGGGGATAGACCAGGATGATCTCTGCGTCTGCTGTGTGTTTGGAGAAGTAGACTCCAGTCACTCCGGACACTTTATTCCCCGAAAACTGCAGCAGCGTATTGTCTTTGGGGTGTTGCGATGCCCATGACCAGCTCTGCCCCCCGATCAGCACCCCTCCTCCACATTTCATAAACTCTATAATGTCTTTGGCTTTCCCCTCTACGTTGTACGCATCAGTTACATACACCCCAATGCCTTGACCACTGCTAAAATCATTCATGACGTTAAACTGGAATTTAGAATGGAGCTTTTCTGCAACGTGTTTGGAATACACATGAACACCAACAGGCTGCGATTTCCCCTGGTTCAGCCAATTTATAGTGTTCTCAACCAAAGCTGGCTGCGTACCCAAAAAACCTTCATGCCCTAGAACAACAATGCGACCAGAACCGTACATAGAAGCCGCTAGAACTACTTGACCGTGACTGTTCATCGCCAATGGAAATGCGTCATCTCCAGTTAAAACCAGGTCACATGGGACATTGGAACCACGGAGATCCAGCTGTTTAATTCCTCTCATTATGGAGACGTAGGCATTTTCCAGATTGGATTGTGAATGTGAGGAAGGCATAGTGACTGAATGATAGTGTGTACTACAAGCAGCTAAACTGGAGGGTCACAGAGGTGGGTGGTTCACTGCATGATCTGAAAAAACGAGAAATAGACAATTTTATAAGAACATTATTAAAAGTAGAGCCCGACCGATATGGATTTTGTTGTGGCCGATATGAAACCGATATAATGAGAGTTGGAGCTGCCGATAGCCGATATAATTGCCGATATATTTAGTGATGTAAAAATTCACTGTAAATCTTGAATTGTTAAAAAACTTAGGTTTGGCTCTAGTGGATTCTAAATTGGGTTTATTTAGGCAACATTTATTGTTATTCTGACTCTTTACATAATATTTACATACAGTAGATTGGCCCAATGGCATTTTTGCATCACATTACTA
>NW_026571541.1:6573657-6589946 GCF_026225935.1 Boleophthalmus pectinirostris | reverse complement strand
TGCAAAGAAAAAGTATCCACCTTATTCTGGAAGTTGCCGTGGGCATTGCCATCACATTTATTATAGTTCTATGTGCCATTGTTACTCAGAACTTGTTGGTGCACATGAAAATTTTACATTTTACACAATAAGGTGTATACACTAGGGTGACTAGACCAGTCCCTCTTTACTCAGACAGTCCCAATTTTGAGCCCTGTGTCGCCTGTCCCAGCAGATTCATCCAAAACCAGTGATTTGTCCCAGTTTTATACATGAAATGTCCCAGGTGTCCCTATTTTTGATCAATCTGATACCTTCCAACAGTAAAGAGAGGCATACATTTAGGTCTGTTTAGGTAAAATATAGAAAAACTGCTTAAAAATGACCAGAACATAAAGAAAATGGGGCTATACTGGCTCACATGTTAGTCATGAATGGTCTGCATTAGAGTGTTTCATAGTTTTATTGTTACCAACCACCAAAAAACGGGAATGTCGCAGTTTTTAAATTTGGAAAATCTGGTCACCTGAGTATACACACTGTCTTTTACTGAGTAATAAGTCGATTTAATATTTATGGTGACGGGCCTAAGTCCACCAGTTATGTAGATATGTAATGATAATAACTGATGTAGTAATTTATTAATAAAGACACTTGCCAGGAGTGTTACTTTTTAAATAATAAATACTGTAAAAACCTTGATATTGAAGACTCCTTGAATCTGAATCCAGGTATTCATAACCTTACTATACGGTGCCATTTTGAGGACAACTGACCATTAAAAAAATATAATATTTAATTGTGAATTGTTAATTACTATGGCAACGTTCCTATCTTTTCATCATTCTGGACTCGTGGATTCCAGCCCAGTTTTTGAAGTTATTATAAAGTGGTCTGTATTATTCCTCAAGTAGGCCTAAAAAAACTCCCAGATTAGAGTACAGGAGTATAATTTACAATCCCTTCACTGTTATGCTCTTGGGCAAGACACTTTTGAGTCTGTCATGTATTAGTGGTAGCATTAAACTACACTCTCAGTCCATCTCAACACAGTGGTTGTGTGTATTGCTCTGAGTAAACGTATATATGTGTGAGTGTTTGATGGGATTATCTAGGCATTGTCCTTGGTGCACTGAACCCCATTATAGTTTCTCTGATGCCCTCCCCAACCAAGAATGAAATGATGAGGCCTAAATCTCCACTGACTATGAGTGACGACCACTTGGTGTCATTTTCAACTTACTTTAAAGCTACTAAATTATATTCTATGTTCTTTTTATTGTAAGAATGTTGATGACAAAAAATGACAGTTCAGTTTCCTAACCAAGCAACGTTTGACAGGTACAGTACATCTTTTTTTTGTTTCCAACAGTTAACAGTTGCTTAAAATAAAGGTGCACTATGTCACTTTTCTGGCCAGGGCACTGTTTGTCTCCGTATCTTATTGCTTTACCTGGATTTATAGAGTTATGGGTGTTTTTCGTGTTCAAAAATACCTCGAAAAATATTGTACACTCCACAGATTCTGCTTGTCCTCATGGAGATACAGTAGTGCACACGTTTAATGAAATATTCTTGGTACAAAATAGCAAACCCTCCACTAGAAAAGTTACATACTGCCCCTTTAAACTATATCTGAAAAACAAACTAGACAATGCAGCATTTTTATAACATTTCTTATCATGTCTTATTATCCTTCATGTCAAATTTGTTTGTAGACTTCAAACCCAACACCAGTTTTACACAGATTTCAACCAGTATCACTTGTACTGGGTCATGGGGTGGTCGGTCCAGGCTGGCAACCTGGAGAGTTTCTGCTCAGTGGCGTCCTCTATTGGCCAACCCCAGGCCTTGAAAAACCCGCTCAGATTCTTGCTCACAGTCTCAGAGAAGGTCACACAGTACAGGTTCATCTTGTCTTTGTTGTTCTTGGGCACATTGGTCATTGTGTGGTAGGCAGCGAATACCTTTTTAATGGAGTCCCAGCCAAACTTCTCTTGGAGCTGCAAAAGAGAAATGCATGAAAATAATCAGTAGGTAAATTATTAGTGGTAGATTTATAAAGGTCAACAATATATGATATATATTTTTAAGTGATTAGAGAATTAAAGAACCCATACTGCACTATTTTCTGATCTATGGTACAATGTTGTTTCCTCATCAAAAACATACCTGGAGTAATACACAAACCCTGCAACACATGGAAACACCTTGTGATTCCATGTTGTAATGCAGGTGCTCCACTGTGTTTTTAAATTGTAATACGTGGTGCCCAGTGGGAGCTGACGTCACTGTAAACGTCATCAAAACAAAGAGTTGGCAACTCTCATCATGCCATCAAAAATGGACTATTTTGACTTTTTCAAAATAAAACTGGAGAGTGAAGAAAGTACAGAGCTGTACAGAGCAAATGTCGGTGACAGTAAAAACAGCCTGATTCATTAGTCGGTTTCACTTCGTGGAAACTGTCTGACCTCGCAGCATTAGGCTTTAAATCCTTGATCTTGGGAATCGTTGCCAACACAAAATGTATATCTTCGTCTACATCCATCTCGACCGCTTTGTTTACTGTTGTGCTGCACCATAAAAGGGACCCAATCAAGGCTTCACTGATTGCCCGGTGCGTGGTCTACAACTTCCGGGTTCTTGCAAACTGTCTAGTGTATTCCGATTCCTGACCTAGTTGCTGGAGAGAAATGAAATTGAGTGGAGACACTAGGTGGCGCCAGCCTGGCCAGTAAAAACGGATTGATCGGCAATATGGTGTTTTGAATATAAGTGATTAAAAATTACTTAAACATGGACTAATCACTCTAATAAAACCACTGGTGAGTAAATGGTGAATGCTTTACTTGCTAACAGAAAAATAAAGATTAAATTAAGGGAATTATATTTATCCTTCTGTAAAATGATAGGCAAACCTGAAGATAAGTCTCCAAAGCCACAAAAGTGTTCCACTTCGCCAGGTCTCGACCGCCTTTCACATACTCCTTTATTCGATTGCGACGCTTCTCCAGCCGCATGGATGGATGACACTGTCAGAGATCAGAGGAATACATGTGTTCAAATATGAATTCAAATGTATATCTATTTGCCTATACATCGTTTGATTGAAAAATGATCTGTTTCATCATATGTCAAAAGGCCTCTGTTGTCATTCAGTGATGGTTATATTGGGTTCTAAATAATTTTCCACTGTCACTTTTTGGTTGGGGGTCCGTCACCTGCTTGTTTCTATGGACATGTCATTACTCTGCCTGGAATGTTTCACAGTATGACATCAAACAGCTCTACCTTACATTTATTCAATTACAGGTAGTGTTATAACTCAAAAAATACATAGAAAAACAGCATTCTGACTGAGCAGGGTCGCCTTTCCACAGATCTGACCTTTAACTTGATCTGGTTTGGTCTCCATAAAGATAGAAAGGTTTATTAATGCCATAGTGTGAAACATTCCAGACAAAGCAATAATATCTCGATGAAGAAAAACATTTGATGGACCCTCCACCAGAAAAAGTTGCACAATGCACCTTTATTTCTTTAGTTACAGAAGGTTTTCCAGTTTGTTATAGTAAATCATAGATATTCAAATTCAGTTAAAATTCTACAAAGGCAGATCTTTATAAAAACTTGGAATATTTTGGGAAGGAAGGAAGTCGATAGGATGAGGCTGCTTGGAGGTGGAGTGACTCATTCCTGGTTCACAGAAGGAAGGGTGACGGCTGTTTTCCATTTAAGATTAGCATTTCTCTGAACATTGCCATACTAATAACTACATGGACTGAGTTCACATCACAACATTCTTAACACCCATATGCCTAATGTCTGTACACTTTCACTAGAATCATTTGGATCATTTCAGCCCTGGAATTGCCAATCTCTACTGAACTAAAGGTAGAAGGTAGACATTAATTGAAAACTGAGCTTTGGAGAAACAGACAGACTAATAATAAATGATTACTCAAACATTTGTACATAATATAAGACCTTTAAATAAACTATTGAGACAAAAACTGATGGTCAAACACATTGATCTTGAACTGTGTCAGACTTTTAGACACAAGATTATTAGACATAATTTCTGACAAAAAATAAATAAATAAAAAGGTTTTCTATTTAGTTATTCCTTTCAAAACTAAGAAGTGAGCATGGACAGACTTCCGCCTCCATCAACTCTAGCTTCAATTGGCCAACTGAAAAAAATTGTCACCCCAATGGTCATTTTGGTCTTAAAATGTTCGCATTAACTCGCTTTACGTGATCCTGGTGTTTTTATTTTGTTATTTTGTCCATAAATAAATTCCTATTCCTAACATTGAACTCATCTCCAATTTCGCTCCATAACCGGCCTCCATGAGCTTCATTTGACTGGACCCGAACGCTATGGGTGACATCACTCTCCATTAAGGCCTCCCACACCCTACAGGATTTTTCAATCTTAGATGATTTTTAAACATGTGACAAAAAGCACACACCACAGTCAAGAGGAGAATCTTATGAGATTTTTAAATCTCCAATCGCAGCAGGATATGGATGTATAAGTAAGATGTATGGAATTAAAATAACAGTCAATTGGTCGTCACGCCTCTGCCCCTAACGCTCTGTTTTATTGGCTGTTACTGTAGCATTGCTGATTTTTTTGGTGGTTACCATTTGACAGAGCAGCTCAGAGTAAGACACGCACAGGCACACACACAAGGAGTGTAGCGTCTTTAAAATCATATCGGGTCAAGCCTCCCTGAACTCGAGGAGAAGCAAATCGCAGCCTAAATCTGGCAAATTTAATGTAGTGTGTGGCAGCCTTTAGGCCACTTTATGCAGTCTATGGTTGAGCCTTTTCTTTGTTATAAATAAAGAGTCATGACACAAACATGAAATACCTCTTCTCTTGGGAATCCTAGCACAGTCTCGTGCACATACAGAGACCACAGGTTGCATGTGCACTCGGTCGTGTGAGGAGGGAATTCCCAGCATCCTCTCTGCTGGTTGTGGCCCAGTTCGTGGATGAAGCCCCAAATAGGTTTGTTTTTTATAAGTTGAGCATTGACGATAGTTTTAGCTGGTTCGCTTAAAGTCATGATGGGGTAGCCTGCATGCATCCAGCCTGAATGAAAAACATACAGAATACAATTTGATAAGACCTTTGGACACAATATAAGTATTTAAATGAGTTAAATAAGTTTTTGGTTCAAATTTGTTTGTCATTCATAATAGGTATTGCTTCTATATTGATTTGTTTACTGGTTGAGAATGAGAGATTGGTAAATAGTTAATAATAACTCTATTGTAGTGTGTCATATCAGAAAATAATATAAATCTAAAAAAAAAAAAAAAAAAAAAAAAAAAAAAAACATTACCATGTGAGATCTGCACATCACAGACAAACCGCTCCTTCCTTTTAAACTTGGGTGGGATAGCAGCCAGGTCTGCAATGCCCCTCATGATCCTGTCCCAGAGAGCTGCCAACTCATCAGGACGCTCCAGGTTCCGCACCACCTCAGAGGGCACAGCCAGGATGATGTTCTCAAACTCCAGCTCTGCCCAGGGAGAGGGCGCCGTACGGAGCAGCTGCCAGTCCAACAGAGACGTCACTCCTGGGGGACAAAAAGAGGGTCCTTAAAGCGCTCTTCATTACAATGCACTTTACATGATTAGATTTAAGATTTTACTACAAGCTTGCCAAGTTTTTCTGTTTAAATTATTTCAGTACTTTATAGTTTTACCTGTTGGACATGGGCAGCTGATATGACACGGTATATATGCACTACCACTCACTCACTTTTTTTTCTTCTATTTTTTTTCTTACCAATTTCTACATTTTAGATATACATCAGATATATTAACCAAGATAAATGTACTTATTTAGTAAAGAAAGAAACTAAATTGATACATTTTGACAAAGTAAATGGTGGCTAGTTTGAGGACTTAGTTATAAAATATTTCAAAAGATACTTAGTATTAGTTACTTAATTCCATATATCTTTGTACATTTTATGTCTTCTGTATGTATAGAAAATGCAAAAATTTGTAAAAAGTAAAAAAACATTGAATGAGAGGATGAATCCAAACTTTCGACTAGCAGTGTACAATAGTTATTTCCATAACTACCTAGTAACCATACTGTAAACAAGGGCCAACACTCGCATTATGTAACATTTATTTAATAGTCATGAACTGAATTTAATTTAAAAAATATCACAATTCATTTGTGCTCTCTGTCTGAGAGTAGGCAAACAACGGTTTACAGGTTTAACAGCGTTTGCATAGTACAATCTAGTCAGTGTTGATCATAAGTACATAGATGTCGTGAGAGAGAATGATTTTCAGTTCTGATACAGACAGTATTTGAATATTTCCTATACAAACAAAGTGTTGTTTGATCTGACTGAGTACCAGACTACATGTGGTACAACTGTCAGTTTAAACTGTAGAATGTGACTGTGAGGATTGGATATGAACACAATGGATAATTATGCATATATGTTTTATTTATACAACTTTTTTTTAAGTACACTATGTCATTTTTCTCGTTAAAGGTCTGGAGATGATATTGCTTTATCTAAAATGTTTCACAGTATGTTTCAGTAATGTCTCCTATGAGACAACGAGACAGGTTACATGACAGATCTGTGCAGAGGTGAACCTGCTCATTGTATTTTGCTAAGTATTTTCAGCTATAAAAACAACTGCAGTTGTATAAATATAAGTTAGACAAGTTTGATGACTTACTATAGAGCATTCTAGACAAAGCAATAACATTTCCACAGAGATTAGAAGGTGGCAGACACTGTTGGTGCCATTTTCTATGTTGCAGTTTAGGCCCAGATTCAGTTCAGATTCAGATTAATATTATAATTTATTTTATATGTAGTGACTGCATGTCATAGCATATTTAGGATTACATTACAGTACTATATTTGATCATTTGTATTTAATGTAATTTTAATTTAGTTTGAATTAGTTTAGATTAATTAGTGTAGAATTTCCAGATGTATAGTCAATAGGAGCTGGCACTTTGAGCTCGCGCATGGGTGTAAGGGAAAACCATTAGTCTGTTTTTTGCTTGTGTGAAAATTTCAGTAAAGACGGGGTGAACACACTGTTTTCTACCGTCGTTAAAACCTAAACACGAGTAGACTCGTTCTTTCCGTCTGAAAGTGGTTAATTTAATGAATACGAAAAGGAGAACTCACAGAACACAAGAAGGGAAATTTAGCCACTACAGACACTCTATCAGAAAAGTTACATACTACACCTTTAAGCTTGCTATAGTTTAATATAACTGTTTATGAATCTTCAACATTATCCAAGTTTTTTTCTTATAGTTATTTTTCATTCTGATTTAGGTTGATCTAAATAGTACAAGGTGATCCTGGTGTGAACAACTATACTACATGTGGATTCAAGAAATGACCATAAAAAATATAACCATGATTACACTCACCTGATTTATAGTATGGAGCAGGTACAGCCATTTGAACTACGACCTCCGCTCCTTGCACCTGAGTTTTAGGTGGAGCCACCAGGTAAATGAGCCCGCCCCAAAGGTTGTGCACCTGCATCATCTCTGAAGTGACTGGGAACCTCTCACAGACACATGGAGCCCTCTTCAACTCTGCAGCATTCACAAGACTGTCTGTCTGGCATCCAATCTGCACCTGCAAATGTATGGAAAATAGTTGTTCATAACTAATGTAACTACGGTAGTATGATTACATGATAACTATATGTTTGTTAGTATACTGTACATTCCAGCCCTTGTTGACGATGCTTGTTGGTATGGATATGTAGGTTTTCATCCCAGGAGACAGATACAGGCCCGTGCTCACCCACTCTGCTCCACCTGATAGAAATGTTATCGAAAACAGATTTGATTCAGTACAGAAAAACAAAAATATTCTTAAAAACATACCTAGAGTTGTGTTTAGTTTCATTTATGCATGTTTGAGTATCCTTTATTTTTAGTCTGTCTACATTTCCTAAGCTCAAAATGCTCCGTTCTGCCTTGTGATGTCTTGAAGCAGTAGTTTTCAAGTTAACAGCTACTTTTTTACCTTTTGTTCTGTAGAGTTTGACAATTCAAGGGCTTTGATTGTCCAAGTGATCCTATGGAGTTTAAAGACACAGTGGAGCACTTCCTGTATTTACTGAGAAGAAGAACTGAGCCTAAATATGCAGGGTTTATGTGTTAAACATGTGTGAATGAAAAATAAAACAAAACTCCAGGTCTGTTTGTGATGAGGAAACAACATTAGAACATAGATCAGAAAACAGCTTAATATGGATCCTTTAACAGTCTCCATCCATATCATAACTGTATATACTTGTACCTGCAGTGTCTACGCTTATGTTGACCCTGTAGTTGTCAACGACCGGTAGCAGGGGATTGTTTTTGATGAGATAGGGCAGGAGTTCTTCTTTGTTTGGGTAGACCTTATACACCTCTGTCCCCACATGCAACAGAAACTTGTCTCTGGGAGTTTTCACAGGGCAGCTCTGACATGCCTACAACAAAAACAATATTAAAAGTTCTATAACGAGAAGAAATGTTCTGGCTTGCTAATTATCGTTGATTGTAGTGAAAATAGCAGAGAAGACATTGTAATCACTGTGAGAAAAATGAAAAATCTTTATAGGTTGTCAGTTAGTCACAGTGAAAATTGGTCAAAAAATATATGGTGCATAGTCAATTTCACAGAAGCAATATGAGGGAATAAAGTGTACAGAGGAGTAGTGTCTTGCCCAATGACACAACAACTATATGAATTTGTTAGTGGGATTCAAACCTCCAACAACAGCTCTACTTATGCAGCTGAGATCTTATGTATGTTAGAATCAGGGACTTTCCTCAGAAAACAATTTCTTTAATTTTCACTTGGGAATCTTTAAAGGTGAACTTGGAAAACGCCACCTTGTGATGTCATGTGGTAATACAGGAAGTACTCCACTGTGTTTTTAAACTCCATACACCTTCACTAGAATTATTTGGATAATGTCAGCGCTTGAAATACCAATCTTTACTCAACAAAAGGTACAAGGTGCTGTTAACTTGAAAACTACCACTACATGACATCACAAGGTGGAGCAGAGCATTTCGAGCTTCCGAGATGTATATGATGTAGATATATATGGTATGTATGCATATAGTCTAATAATAAACAGTTACTCAAACATGTGTAATTGACACAAAACACAGCTCTAGGTCTGTTCTTTACATTTACAACATTACAACATGGCTTAAAGCTCACAAAAGTCAATTTTGTGTGATATAGAACCTTTAAACTTACCTCTGGCATTCCACATTTTTTTATCATTTCTGTGAAGGTGCTGAGGATCTGCTTGTAGTTGTTGTTGCTTGAATCCAGTCGCAGGTAGGTGGTGCAATCTTGGGTCAGTTTTTTCAGCCACTCTTCTTCGTGTTTAGCCAGCTGCTCGCCTTTAGTCACATGACCAGCGAACTTATGCAGGATGTGTCTGAAGTGGTACGTGTTTTTGATGGCCTGGCTGGGAACTGGAGGCTTATAGGCCCCATCTGTAATGTACTTCTCCAACAGAGTCATGCCCATTTTGTTCAAGATCTTGTTTCCTAAAGGAGTACAATGGAACATATTACGTCACATAGAAAAATTATATATATATATATATATATATATATATATATATATATATATATATATATATATATATATATATATATATATATTTTTTTTTATTAGTTTAATTTACATTTCTATTAGTTATTATTATTATAGTTTTGTTTTTGTTTAATTATATTTATTATGAATATTTTTTTATTAAGCTGGAGGAAAAATGTGATAAAAAAATAAACCAAACAAAAACACATATATACTGTGTCTACTGTAATGTGTCAACAAAGAATATAATAATTATATCACATAGAAAAATAGACCAAAGTTACAAGGAATATAAAAGCAAGTGCAAAATTTATTAATTTATTAGCAATGTCACAATATATTTTAGTGTTTTGATTAGTGTGAAGGACTGTCACTATTCAATGATTATTATGAATTACACCAAGAAAAACAACAAGGGAAATTTTAAAGGCCTTGATTAAAGTCCTTGCTTCTTCCCCCTATATTTGAGCAAAATGTCTTCCCCCAGTACAGTTATATTGTATAAGTAGCTGCTCAAAAGTTTGCCCTATACTCTCTGCATCTGATTAGAAAGAGTGATGAGGAAACAACATTATGACATAGATTATAAAATTGCGTAATATAAGCCCTTTAAAGCTAGTATAGCAATTATGTAGTCCTAGTTTAGACTTGGTTCAGACCTATATCCTATATCCACATCTGTTTAAGTCTCTGCGGCTAATCCTTGTGTCTGTGCATGCAAGCCTAGATCTCCAAACCCCTGCTGTGATTGGTGGGTTCAGTTGAAGCTGGCACCCAGTTCCTCCCTAGCTGATTGGTGGAAAACCTTAACACCTGGCCAATCCTGGGCCTACCCCTGCAGCACCAGCCCCATAAAGGATCCGGCCCCTGCCACTCATGGCAGCTGTTCTGTCTGTGGACTGCATGTCATTTGCTGTGTCTCTTGTGTTGCACTTAATAATTTTGTAGTTGAGACACTAGTAGTTCTTGCGACTTAGTTTGGAGACTGGTTTTGTATTTCTGTTATTTCTGTTATTGTCATTTTGTATACTGTTTTTGATAGCCTACTTTTAGTTATACTAGTTAGTTTGCCACTCTGTTTAGAGCCTCTTTTTTTAATCATTGTAAATATCAGCTTTTGTTAGTTTTACCTTAACAGTTTTTTTTTTTTTTTATAAATTACCACTTTAGTTTTACCATTTTTACATCTTGGTTATTTTGTTACTTCCCCTGTCCCTAGCAGAGCTGGGTTCTAACAGGTTTAGACCTGGTTTAGATCTGGTGGTATTTGGTGTGAAATGTTTCTTTCTCAATGAATGGGTAATGTTAATATAATGTGACACAAAAAGTCTGATTAAAAAAAAACTACTTTTAATATATTTTTGCTTTTTTGGTGGAGGGTCCATATTGACATCTTCATGTGTGTGTTATTTACCCCATGTGATATTTTTAGGGTTTCCAGCTTTAGGACTTTAGGTCCCGCTCTCCTAAAACATCATCACTGTTTCAAGTTGATTTAGAGAGCACAGCTATTTAATGTTGAAAATGCTATTCTATTTTATAAATAATGAATTTTCATTGTGGTGTCTTTCTCCTCAAACATCTTGAGAAGGTCTGCTGCTTCAGGTTGATTAAGAAAGTACTATTATTTACTGTTGAAAATTTTTTTCTCTTGCATAAAGAATACATTTTCATTGTGGTACCCCTTTCCTAAACCAGCTTGACAAGGTCTGTTGTGTCAGGTTGATTTAGAAAGTACTATTATTTAATGATGAAAATCCTATTCTGTTGTATAAAGAATTAATTTTCATCCCTCTCCTGATTCAGGTGATTCAGGTTACCTGATTCAGGTCGATTTAGTAAGGTTAATTTAGTAACAGCAGAAACAAGTCTATAATTGCAAGTTGTTGTTTTTATTGTGGTGTGGAAAATTTTGACACAGGTATATCTAGTTTGTCTGCAATCTTGAACTAATCCTATTAATCTCCATGTAGGAACACTCCTCATTTATCTCCTTACACGTGTTTTGTTTTTTTCCAGTTCTGTATGCCAGTAACCAGACAAAGTAATAGAGATACTGATAGAGAAGTTATGGTCCAACACTGTACATACCTGCAAACTCAGTCATATAATTCTTGTCTTTGTGAGTTTAGGGCCCAGTGCCATGAGTGTCCTCCCAGTAGCAGGCCTCCTCCCTCAGCCACAAACTCATGGATCTGCTGTATCTCGTCTTCCTTGTAGGCCGTGCACACATACACGCTCAGGTCCTTACGAAGCGTAGTCTTCTCACAGTTAAGGCCAAATTTCTTGAAGACTTCGTAGGCCTGGTTCAGCCCTGGCACAACCCCGATGACGCCCTGCCTGCCCTCGTCCAGCCAGTGCAGGGCATTGGTGAAGAAGGGGGCAAGAGTCTGTCCAAAAACAATAAATAATATAGTAATGTAGTTTATAGTTTATTTAGAATTTTGGCAAGTAATACACAAATAAAACATGTATTTAATGAGACAAATCAGCAAGGATCGATCCCTAGGTTTCAGAATGTTAAGAGATTAGGACTGTTGCCATAGCAATAAACAATACTTTTTTTTTTTTTAATTGAAGACTTTAAATTGAAGACATTTTGCAGACAATTGTGAAGAATTATTATCTTTTAAAAAAAAGAATGTAATACTATAACTAGGAATGCATCGGTCCAGCTTTTTCTGTTCCGATACTGATGTCGATACTTTTTCAAGTATCTGCTAAATCTATATAGCCAATATCAACCGATATCAGCTGATATTATTATATTATGAGAAACTGAAAATATTATTTATTTCCTTTAAACACGGCTTTACACACAAGTTTAATATTATGAGACGTTTTGGGGATTAACAAAGACGTAAAGGTGCACTGTGTAACTTTTCTGCTGGAGGGTCCGCAGTATGGAAATAAACTTTGTAATCATAATAGAATGGTAAGAATTCATGTTTCTCAGGAATTTTTGAATTTTGTAATTGAACAACTGCAAGAGAGATATGTTTAATGTCATACTGTGGAACATCTCAGGCAAAGACAAAGACATCTCCATGGAAATAAGCAAGGAGAGAACCCTCCACCTTAGAAGTTACATAGTGCACCTTCAATTCATAATGAACAAATGTGATTAATTATACAGCCATAATTATAATTTTACACTTCTCTACCTCTCTTTTCATCAGTCCTTCATGTGAGATCACCACCACTCTCCCCTGTCCGTAGTAGGCTCCGGCCAGAAAAGCTCGTCCGTCTGGGGTGGTCCCAATGGGGAAAGCCAGAGATCCATGGATCAGAATCTCAGACGCCACCACGCCATTCATCAGGTCAAACTCTGAGACGCCCTGGAGCAAGAAGTCCAGGTCGTCCTCAAAATCTCTCCCAACTCTGAAGTGTATAAAGCAAAATATATGGAATGTAATATTTATTTTTCTTAAATCTTACATTTCATGAAATATATTACTTGTCAGATTAAATCTGAAGAAGACAATGGAGAACAACACCTGAAAGTAGATGTAAGTAGAGATTTCAGATTTTAGACTTAATTTTTACAATTTGTTTAATATTCAGTATTCTAAAGGTACACAATGTAAGTCTTTCGTTGGAAGGTTTGCCACATGCGATATATGACATCAATCTGAGACAAGTTACTGTTGAGATCAGTGGAGAGGCAAGCCCTATTAGTAAGAATGCATGCTTTTTAAAGTAATTTTTTAAATAGTTTAGGTAAATATATTGCAATGCAACACTGTGGAAGATAACAGGAAAAGTAATAGCTTCTCTTAGAGACTTGCCAGTGTCAGACCCTCCACCAGAAAAGTTACATAGTCTGCAAATGTATGTCTACTTATTTAGCTGACTTGGGCGATTTTTGTAGTAAATTTCAATATATATTGAACTCATTTGGTCATTGTGCCGCATATATACACATACACATGCACACACACACACACACACACAGGCACATACACATATACACACACATATATGAATAATCTTAAGAACTTACACAACAGACATCCAGGAGGCAGGGATTTGGGGATAGACCAGGATGATCTCTGCGTCTGCTGTGTGTTTGGAGAAGTAGACTCCAGTCACTCCGGACACTTTATTCCCCGAAAACTGCAGCAGCGTATTGTCTTTGGGGTGTTGCGATGCCCATGACCAGCTCTGCCCCCCGATCAGCACCCCTCCTCCACATTTCATAAACTCTATAATGTCTTTGGCTTTCCCCTCTACGTTGTACGCATCAGTTACATACACCCCAATGCCTTGACCACTGCTAAAATCATTCATGACGTTAAACTGGAATTTAGAATGGAGCTTTTCTGCAACGTGTTTGGAATACACATGAACACCAACAGGCTGCGATTTCCCCTGGTTCAGCCAATTTATAGTGTTCTCAACCAAAGCTGGCTGCGTACCCAAAAAAACCTTCATGCCCTAGAACAACAATGCGACCAGAACCGTACATAGAAGCCGCTAGAACTACTTGACCGTGACTGTTCATCGCCAATGGAAATGCGTCATCTCCAGTTAAAACCAGGTCACATGGGACATTGGAACCACGGAGATCCAGCTGTTTAATTCCTCTCATTATGGAGACGTAGGCATTTTCCAGATTGGATTGTGAATGTGAGGAAGGCATAGTGACTGAATGATAGTGTGTACTACAAGCAGCTAAACTGGAGGGTCACAGAGGTGGGTGGTTCACTGCATGATCTGAAAAAACGAGAAATAGACAATTTTATAAGAACATTATTAAAAGTAGAGCCCGACCGATATGGATTTTGTTGTGGCCGATATGAAACCGATATAATGAGAGTTGGAGCTGCCGATAGCCGATATAATCGCCGATATATTTAGTGATGTAAAAAATTCACTGTAAATCTTGAATTGTTAAAAAACTTAGGTTTGGCTCTAGTGGATTCTAAATTGGGTTTATTTAGGCAACATTTATTGTTATTCTGACTCTTTACATCATATTTACATACAGTAGATTGGCCCAATGGCATTTTTGCATCACATTACTACTAGTGATGGGTATTCCAGTTTTTTTTTTTTTGGAGAACCGGCTCTTTTGGCTCGGCTCACTAAAGCAGCTGGCTGTTTCGGCTCCCAAACGACTCTTGAGATTGTTTTGTTGCAAGCAGGACTAAACCAGAACTGAACCAGGACTGAGTGTCGGGACTCGGTTTCTATCTCTCTCCTTCACTCGAGCCCAAGATTAGTCCTGGTTTATTCATTTTATGCTGAACTACAGCCAAATATGCACTTTTTTTATCCTATGCACACGCATATTTCTGAAAGTTTCCTTTTCAGCCGCTGCTGCTGTCAAACTACGGGTCTATATGCGGCATGAAGAGAAAAAGTGAGAAAAAGAGAAAACACGGCTCCCAATAAGAAGCAGGCTCCCGTTGTTCGCTTCAAAGAGCCGGATCTAAGAGCCGCTTCGATCACGACCGACCGATAACTCCTAGCTAGTAAAGAAGCTACCGTTATTAGCCTTTAACCGTAAAACGTGCGCGCCGCGTTATTTAATTATATGCATAAATGTGGATCATTCACACGTCTATTCACAGCTCATTTACATATCAATGCTGGTCCAGTAGCAAATATACGGCCAATATAGTCACTTTACAATAGGCCAATAGAAAACAGCCTGTTTATGTGCGGAAGCTACAGCAGCTAATCGCTAATAACAAATAGCCAAAACTAGCTTCAAATTCGATGTATTTCCAGCACTCACCGCTCACACAGGCTCCTCCTCACATCACAAGTCTGCACTAATAAATGTCCTTTTAATTCAGACTCAAACCAATTGTCCGTAAAAAGAATATAATCTCAGTGTTGTGCACTGCTGCCGGTGTAAACAATAGCACGTGAGTGAAGTGACGTGACTCTGGGGTTGTGTGCAGGGATAGTAGATAAATACTGATGCGGAGCCACATATTAGGACATTTATCTGTCTGTAAATTGGATTAAATGAACATAATGTAGAGTCTAAGCTTTATAACCAGGTATAACATGCCCACATGAAATATCGGCCCATATCAGCAAGCATATCGGCCGATAGCCGATATGTCTCCAGGTGCCCATATCAGCCGATATATCGGTCGGGCTCTAATTAAAAGTGTAAAGACAATACAGCAATAGTAGTAGTAGTAGTAGTAGTAGTAGTAGTAGTAGCTCTAGTCAGGACTGTTGACAGAAATGTGGGCTGCTCTAATATAAATTAATAGGAAGAGGGTCCAATTCTGGTAGTAGTAGTAATAGTAGTGGTAGTAGTAGTAGTTGTTGTTGTAGCTGTAGTAGTAGTAATAGCAGTAGTTGTAGTAGCAACAGTAGTAGATGTAGTAGTAATAGCAGATGTTGTAGTAGAAATAGTAGTAATAGTAGTAGTAGTCGTCGTAGTTGTAGTAGCAGAAGTAGTAGCTGTAGTAGTAGTAATAGCAGTAGTTGTAGTAGAAGTAGTAGTAGTCGTTGTCGTAGCAGAAGTAGTTAGCTGTAATAGTAGTAATAGCAGTAGTTGTAGTAGTAACAGTAGTTGATGGAATAGTAATAACAGTAGTTGTAGTAGTAACAGTAGTAGATGTAGTAGTAATAGCAGTAGTACCAGTAGTAGTAGTAGCAGTAGTAGTAATAGCAGTCGTTGTAGTAGCTGTAGTAGTAGAAGTA
>NW_026571541.1:5950763-5952156 GCF_026225935.1 Boleophthalmus pectinirostris | reverse complement strand
TTGACAGTTACGGAGGGAAAATTGTACAAGCAAGTAGAAGGTGCATGATTTTACATAATTCGTCGCTTTTTTCTTCCGAATACTTTAATATTACTTCAAAATGAAAGGAAACTATTTCTATAAAATATGTCAGTCCTTGCAAGCAAATTTTTTATCATTTTTTCAGTTTCATTTTTTCATTTATCAGTTTTTTCAATAATTTGATTTAGAAATGATGAAATGTTGATATATTTAAACATATTTGGAATAGTTTATTTATTTTGTAGTGACAAATATAAAACATGTTGTAATAACGGCGCGTCTGAATAGAGACGTGTCATAAAACCAAACACACGTGAGTCACGCTTTATTTCTACAACACTTTTCACACACATTTATGTCACAAAGATGTTTTACACAACATTATTCAGCTTTATTCATTCACTCTGTACCTGCTAAACCAGGTTTAAACCAGGTTTAAAAACCCAATCTAAACCTGATCTCTAACCCAGGTCTAACCCAGGTCTAAGCTGGGGTTTCATCTAGTTTGTCCCAGCCCTCTCTCTTCCACCACTCTCCTCCTCCCCGTCCTCCTTCTCCTCTTCCTCCTTCTCCTCCTTCTCCTCTTCTTCTCCTGTCACGCTCTTGTCCTCGTCTTCTTCTTCTTCGTCGTGGAGTTCGTATTTTTCCTCCAGTGGTGTGAGAAGTTGCTTTCTCCTCTGCTCCTCTGCTAACGTCTTCGTGGAGCTCTCCAGCTCGGCGTGGGCTTTCTGCAGCTCTTCACGCATCTGCTGGATTTGCCCTTGCAGACCTGTGTTCTCCTGTTCGATCTTTTGAAGTTCATCATAGAGAATCTCCATCTCCTCCGACAGTTCTTTGTTCCTCTGTCGTTGTCTCTCTGTCTCTTTACGCTCCTCCGATAACCTGTTCTCCACTCTTTTCAGATCTGCGGACATGTTCTTCTTATAAGATTTTATAAACATTTCACGAGAGCCTGTGTCATCGACTACTGTCCTCAACTCTTCCAGCTCCTCCTTCAAATTTGCATGTTTTCGACGTTCCTCCTTCAGTTCTCGCAGGTGAGGGCAGACGTCAACTCTTTCGTCGCACCTCATCAGAGTTTCCTCCAGCAACTTGTGGTGCGAGCGGAGCTCCTCCTGTTCCTTGAGCTGTTCTTCTAAGTGGCACTTGATCCTGCCCGATAAGATTTGGATCGTCTCCTGCAGATGCTGGTTCCTATCCGAGGACTTTTCCATCCTCTCTCTCAGATCTTGGTTCTCATGTTCTAAGCTTTGGATCCTCTTGAGCTGTTCCTGGTTCTGATTTTCTAAGTTTCGGATCCTCTCGTGCAGTTCCTGGTTCTCAGTCTTCAAAGACATCTTTTCTGTTTAAATATGCAGTAGAGAGACAGAAA